>NW_006921761.1:2328292-2362022 GCF_000298275.1 Orycteropus afer afer
TGTCGCGGGGCGGGCGCCGCAGCGCCAGCCGGGGACAGGGGGAGAGCCGTCCCCCGCAAGCCAGGCGGCGGGGAAGTCGTTGTGTCAGAAAATGGTCATTTAATGGTTTGCCGAGCCCGCGACAGATATGTCATCTGAGGCGGCTTCGCGGCTCCCAGGGCATTTCATTTATTAATTACCGGCTTCCAGCCGGCTCCCTCCGGCCCCTGCCTCGGCGCCCGTCAGCCGCCGGCCCCGGGAGGAGGCCACTGGGCGCGCCTCGTCCCATTTTACTGAGGCAGCGACCAAGGCGAGAGAGTGACCAGAGAGGGGACCACAGGGGACCAGAGAGAGACCAGAGGAGACCAGAGGGGACCAGATCACAGCGCCAGAGCCAGAGCTCCAGTGCGTTAGGGTCCAGAGCTCCGTCCTCTTGGGACAAGTGGTGGGTGAGCACAGCCCCTTTGAGCAGTCGCTGCCCCACCCCCCAGGCCTAAAAGGGAGGGCTGGCCTTGAAAGACACTTTTTTTTACTAGTGTTTGCACTTTCTGTTTCACTAATGTGATTATGTATTGGTTGGGTAACAATTTTGTATAGTTTCTTTTTGTTTAAACTGATTTTAACAATCTTCTTATTCATTCCTTTATCCTCCTAGGGGGTCTCTAAACCCTTTAAATGGCCTTCACTCCAATTTTCTTCAAATTCAAACCCAAGGAGCTAGTCCCCATTTTTAACCAGAGGTGAGTGCTAATATCCTTCCAAGTGCCCCTTGATGGTGACAAATGTTTCAGTGACAATGCTTAACAAACAGGAACATGCACTCACATATCGTGTTGGTGACAAGCGGAGCCTTCCGGCAGTCTGCACCCAGGGGGTTGGCACCCACCTGGTCTCAGCCCAGCCCAACCTCCACCTACCGCCCAAGCTGCCTGGAGCTGTCACTGAGGAAAGGAAACGACACGGCCTCTTCCTGCCTGGACTGTTAGGAGGCCCTGCCAGCTGCCCACGTCCCCAGTCAGCCACCTTCCCCAGACCACTGACCCCTCAGAGGAAGTTCTTGGTTTTAAACAGAGCACCTTTTCAGAAACGGTGGCCCCGACCAGGGTTGGGCTAACTCCTCCTATCAGAAGCCCAGGGCAGAGGAGACACTGCTGAGACCCCCGAGAACCAGCGTGAATCTGGGGATGGGGCTGTACCTCTGCCATCCCCGAAATCTCCAGAGGGCTTCCCATGCATCTCACATGCCCCAGGGCCCCAAAGAAACTCATCTCCTTTTCCAAAGACAAGGCTCTCCAGCTTTCCCATCCTAGCCAATGGCACTTGTTATCCCTGGACTTGGACTTGGCATTATCTTGTATCTAACGTAAGTGCGGGAGCTCTGGTGGCGTAGTGCCTAAGGCATTTGGCTGCTAACTAGAAGGCTGGTGGTTCAAACCCCATTAGCCACTCCTCAGAAGGAAGATGGGGCAATCTATTTCCGTAGTGATACCACCTCAGAAACCTAAAGACGGGTCGCTGTGAGTCAGATCTGCTGACCTGACGGCAGTGAGTTTGTTTTTTTTTTTGTAATGTGAGTGCTGCTCAGTTAACCTTTCATGTAGCTGTGGAGACTTCCTACCCTCTACTCACCATTAAGAGTGCATCAGAGTTGTATCCTTTCCCTATACTTTATTCAGTCTATATGCTGAGCAAATAATCCAAGAAGCTGGCCTATATGAAGAAAAACATGGCATCGGGATTAGAGGAAGAATCATTAACAACCTGAGATACGCTGATGACACAACTTTACTTGCTGAAAGTGAGGATGACTTGAGGCACTTACTGATGAAGATTGAAGAATATAGTCTGCAGTATGGATTACGTCTCAATATAAAGAAAACAAAAATCCTTACAACTGGACCAATAAGCAACATCACGATAAATGGAGAAAAGATTGAGGTTGCCAAAGAATTCACATTGCTTGGTTCTACAATCAACGCCAATGGAAGCAGCAGACAAGACATTAGACAACACATGGAACTGGGCAAGTCAGCCACGAAGGAACTGTTTCAAGTGCTGAGGAGCAAGGATGTCTCCTTGAGGACTAAGGTGCTCCCGACTCAAGCCATGATATTTCCAATCGCCTTGTATGCATGTGAGAGCTGGACAATGAATAAGAAGACCGAAGAAGAGTTGATGCTTTTGAGTTGTGGTGCTGGCGAAGAATGCTGAAAGTACCATGGACTGCTAAAAGAACTAACAGATCTGTCCTGGAGGAAATGCAGCTGAAATGCTCCTTGGAAGCAAGAATGGCCAGACTTCGTCTCACCTACTTTGGTCATGTTGTCAGAAGGGACCATTCCCTGGAGAAGGATGTCATGCTTGGTAGGGTGGAGGGTCGACGAAGGAGAGGAAGGCCTTCAACGAGATGGATTGACACGGTGGCTGCGATGATGGGCTCAAGTATAGCAGGGATTATGGAGCTGGCGTGGGATCAGGCGGTGTTTCATTCTGCTGTGCATAGGGTCGCTATGAGTCAGAAATGACTCGACGGCACCTAACAACAACAACAACCTCACCATCAACTGCCCATCGTGGAAGCCCAGCCTCTTCCTCCGGCTTAGTCAATGTGCAGGAGAGACCCGTTGCCCCACCAGCAGCAGATGCCCCTGCAGGGAGCACGTGAGTTCTGGCTACACCATGCTCTCTGAGGACATGAGTCAAGAACATATGACTCATGTCCGATACCTGAAGCACCTGATGCTGGCCCCACTGATAAGGTCCCCCAAGGAGAGATTTACCAGCTGTGATTTCTTTTGAGGTACAAACAAGTGTGTCTTCAGGGCAGACAAAGAAGCCTTTCACTTAAGGGCTCTGACCATATTACTCCCTGATTCTAAAACCGTTAGTGACACTCCAATGCCAACAGAGAGAAGTCCAGACTCATTAGCCTGGCATTCCAGAGTCTTAGCATTCTGCCTTAAATTCCTTCTCCCCTACTCTTTCCTACATCTGGGTCTTTCCTCGTGCTGTTTCTACTCCTTCCCTTGGAATACCCATCCTTGAAAGTCCTTCCTGTCCTTCTAGGCCCAGTCTAAGCACCACCTCCTGTAGGCAGCCTTCCTCATTTCCCTACTAATAACCGAGTTTGTTCTGAGATATTCCCCTGCATGTTATCTGTCTCTCATTCATAGCCCATCAAACAGACTATCTTGTATAAAATATTAAATGTATTGTTTCTTCTGCCTGGCATGTTGTCCCTCTCCCCACACCAATCTGAGAACTTTTAATTCATCTTTTAGGTCTCAGCTCAAAGGCCACTTTGGGAAGACTTCCTTGGACACTTTTCCCAGACAAAGGCAATTCCTCTTGGTTTTTTTTTTTTTTTTTTTTTGGTGTGTGTGTGTGTGGTCACAACCCTCTAAACTCTTCTTCAATAATACTTATTACAGTTTATAATCAAATATTTATTACTGACAATTATTTGATTAATATTTCTCTCTCCCTATTAGAACATATGGTCCCAAAAGCTGTGACTTTTGTTTTGTCGCTAGAATGATACTTAGGACATAGCAGAGGAATAAATGACCAAATAGATGAATGACTGTCTCTCCCTAGTCTCTTACTAACCAGAAGCTCACTGGGGTTAGAAACTATGTCAGTAATCTTTATACGCCTCATAGTTCCTATCATGTGGTCAACAGTAAGTGGTCAATGAAGAGGAGTTAACCATCAGCTGGTATGCAGCTATGGGAATTCCTGGACTGCAAAATGAGCCAGGAGCCTAGGGACATAATCCAAGCTGGGCCAAGAACTGGAAAATTTTAATAACCACAGAGAACATTCTCTGAGCCAGAATGGTCGTCTGGGGCCAAAGAAATGATTGAAATGTGTCCTCTCTCTCTGCCCTCAAGAGGCACATAGTACAGTGGTCCTGAGTGAGTTGTTCTGAGCCATCACCTCTCCAATGGGGTATGACATCGTTCCTGAGTTTTATTGCTTACAAGATGGGCTCACTCAACTTCTCAGTAAACAGCATTACGCAAGTACCAGGCACACACATGCAAACCCAGAGTGGACAATCACCCCAGGCATGTTGGAGTGTTTAATGCAAGGGCCACAGGAAAGCAAACCGGGAGCTAGCTCTAAAAACCATATTTATTTATTACAATTGGCAGAGCAATGGAGAGAATTGCCACTTAGATAGGATTTTACATTTTGCAAAGTGTTTTGTAATCAGCACAATTTCTCCCAACAATTCTAGAGGACAAGTTGTTTTTGTCATTCCCAACTGCAGGGAAGGAGAAGGTGGTGGGGAAAAGTGAAGGGGAGGGCCGTGCTTCTCTCATGCAGACAACAAACCAGAAGAACTCTGGCTTAATTGAATGCAAGCCAACACTATTTTTTATGTCTACTATGTGCTGGGAGCTCTGGTAGCATAGTGGCTAAAGCACTTGACTGCTAACCAGAAGGCTGGCGGTTCAAACCCACCAGCCACTCCTCGGAAGGAAGGTTGGGCAATCCTACTTCCGTAGTGATACTGCCTCGGAAACCCAAGGAGGGGTCGCTATGAGTCGGGGCCGACTCGACGGCACATAACAACAACAACAATGTGCTGGGCACTGGGGATCTGGTTGTACACAAGACCTGTGTAAGATTCTGGGCTATGGTTCACAAGTGGTTTATCTGAAGGTGTATGTCCTCAGTGTTTACCCAGAGGAGGGAAAAAAACAAAACAAAACAATGTGTTTTCTGACATTGCCTAAAATTCTTCCACTTATTGTTTTGCTTAGCTACTTCTATTTTAAAGCTTCTATCAAGTTGTATCAGTCAGGATAGACGAGGTAATGCTGCAGTAACAACAGAAAAAATGTCACTGCCTTAAAACAACAAAAATTTATTTCTAGGTCAAGCTACATGTCCATTGTGGGTCAGCAGATGGGCTCTGCTCATTGTGGGAAGTCAGAGATCAGAGACCCAGGCATATGGAGTAGTTATCATCTCAAACAACATAGGTTAATGCACTAGAGGGAAAGGAGAATTCTGAAGACTCTCCATTAGCAACTTCATGACCTGGCGTAGCAGTGTCATATGTCACTTCAGCACTCACTTGTTGAGTAAGGCAACCAGAAAGTGTGATCCTGTCTTTGGCTCAGAAGGTGGAGAGGATGGAAAATATTTTGCAAACAGTACTCATGACTATTATGCATATTAAATTGTATCCCATGCCAAGAAGAAAAATTTTAAAGTAAAATTCTTGAAGTTGTCCTCAGGTTTGGAAGAAACAACAACTCCATGAGTAGAAGGAATTTTTGCAACTATTGGTTGTGGTGTTCTTATGTAGGAAAAACAAAAAACGAAATGTGTGCAAGCATTGGCTTTTTTTTTTTTTAATTAAGCATTCTTCAGAATGCATCAAAACAAAAAAGCCTAGCTAGTACTTTTTTAAAAAATTGTGATAAGCACAGAAACAATATAAGACAAGAAAAAATAAATAAGAGGTATACAGAAGCAAAGGAAAAATGAAATTGTCTCTATTTGCAGATGACTTAACTGAATAGAGAAGATCTTTAGAAATCTACAAAAAAACTACTAAAATAATAACTTACTTTATAATGTTATAGGATATGAAATCAATATAAAAATCTATTGTATTTCTCTATATTAGGAATGAACAATTAGAAAATATTAAAATTATGGTATTAAAAATAAATATCATTTATAATAGCATTCAAAAATATGTTTTTGAAATGCCATTGTTTAGAGTTTAAAAAAATCAATTAGCAACAAAAGAAGCCTAAAATCTCCAGAAAAAAGGAAATAATAAAGATCAGAACAGAAAGAACTGAAGCCAAAAACAGAAAAACAATAGAAAATATCAACAAGACTAGAAGCTGGTTCTTTAAAAAGATTAACAACATTGACAAAACACTGGCAAATTTAACTAAAGAATAGAGAAAGTATAAATAAAATGAATAATAAATGAAATGGGTGGCATCACAATAGAACCAACTGAAATAAAAAGGATAATAACAGAACTTACTCCCACGAATTTGAAAACCTTGAACAAATGGACAAATTTCTAGTAACACAAGATCTACCTAAACTAACACAGACTGAGATAGAATGTTTGAACAGACCCAAAACAAAAGAAGAAATTGAGCAGGTTATTAAAAAAAAAAAAAAAATCCTCATGAATAAAAGTTCTGGCCCAGACAGCTTCACTGGAGAATTCTACCCAACATTCAGAGAAGAGTTGACACCTATCCTATTCAAATTATTCTAGAATGTAGAAAAGGATGGAATCCTCCTAAATTCATTCTATGAAAAAAGCATAATCCTGATACTAAAACTAGGTAAAGACACCACTAAAAAGGAAAAATATAAAGACCAATATCCCTCACAAATACAGACACAAAAATCATCAACAAAATCCTAGCCAATAGAATCCAATGCCATATAAAAAATAATAATAATATGCCATGAGCAAGTGGGATTCATACCAGGTATGCAAGGATGGTTCAAAATCAGATAAACAATCAACATAAGCTATCACATAAATGAAACAAAGGAAAAGAGCCAATGATCTTACCAATCAATGCAGAAAAGGCATTTGATAAAATCCAACACCCATTCCTGATATAAACTCTCAGCAAAACAGGAATAAACGGGAAATTTCCCAACATAATAAAGGAAATATATGCAAAACCAACAGCCAATATTATTCTCAGTGGAGAGAGACTCAGAGCATTTCCCTTGCACACGGGAAAGAGATGGAATGCTCTCTATCACCACCTCTACTCAACATTGCATTCCATGTCCTAGCCAGGGCAATAAGGCAAGAAGGGGAAATAAAAGCCATCCAAATTGGCGAAAGAGAAGTAAAACTATCTCTGTTTGTAGAAGACATAATCTTATACATAGAAAACCCAAGAGAAACCTCAGCAAGAAAATTACTGCAACTAATTGAAAGATTCAGCAAAGTGGCAGGATACAAGATCAACATACAAAAAAATAATGTAGATTCCTCTACATTAGCAAAGAGGTCTCTGAACAGGAAATAAGGAAAACAATACTATTTACAATAGCTACCAAGATGATAAAATACTTCGGAATAAATCTTACCATGGACACAAAAGACTTATAAAAAAAAATACAAAAAACTACCACAAGAAACTACAAGAGATCTACATACATGGATGAACATACCATGCTCATGGACAGGAAGACTGAACATTGTGAACATGTCAACACTACCCAAAGCAATCTATATTCAGTGCAAGCCCAACCCAACTCCACTAACATATTTTAAGGACATGGAAAAACCAATACCTAACTTTATATGGAAAGGAAAGAAAGCTAGGATAAGCAAAGCATCACTGAAGAAGAAAAAGTATGAGGTTTCACACTCTCTGATCTCAAAACCTACTATACAACCATGGTAGTCAAAACAGCCTAGTATTGGTACAACAACAGACACATAGATGAGTGGAAAAGAATTGAGAATGCAGAAATAGATCCATCCATCTATGAACAACTGATCTTTGACAAAGGGTCAAAACCCATCAAATGAAATGGGAGTGAGATAGCCTCTTTAACAAATGGTGCTGGAAAAACTGAATATCCATTTGTGGAAAAATGAAACAAATCCATACCTTATACCATACACAAAAATGAATTCAAGATGGATCAGAGACCTAAATGTAAACCCAAAACCATAAGGTTCACCAAAGATAAAATAGAGGCAAACCTAGGAGCCCTAATTTATGGAATATATGGACTATCGAGCATAACCCAAAATGCACAAACAGGAGAGGATAAACTAGATGACTGGGACCCTCTAAAAATTAAATTCTTATGTGCATCAAAAGACTACTCCAAACTACTAAAAAACAAAAAACAACAACAAAAAACCCTAAAAATGGAAAAAAACATTTGGCACTGACATAGCTGACAAGGGATTTAACTCAAAAATTTAAAGAAAAGGTCAACACCCCAACATCAGAAATACAAACAATTCCATTCAAAAATGTGCAAAGGGCTTGAACAGACACTTCACCAAAGAAGATATTCAGGCAGCCAACAAACACATGAAGAAATGCTCACAATCATTAGCCATTAGAGAGATGCAAATCAAAACAATGAGATATCCTCTCATCCCAGAAATAATACCAAAGTTCAACAAGACAGAATACAACAAATGCTGGCAAGGGTATGGAGAGATTAGAACTCTCATACACTGCTGGTGGGACTGTAAAATGGTACAACCACTGTAGAAAATGGTATAGTGCTTTCTTAAAAAGTTGGAAATAGAAATATCATTTGATGCAGGAATCCCACTACTAAGAATATATCCTAAAGAGGTGAGGTCTGGGACATAAATAGATATATGCACACCCGTGTTCATTGCAGCACTATTTACAATAATAGCAAAGAGATGGAAACAGCCTAAGTGCCCATCAACAGATAAATAGATGACCAAACTATGGTACATACACACAATGGAATACTTATGCAACATTAAAGAAAAAAAAGAAGAATCCTCAAATCACCTCATAACATGGATGAACTTAGAGAACATTATGCTGAGTAAAATAAGTCAATCATAGCAGGACAACTATTGTATGAGGGTGTTATTATAAAAAGTCAAGGAAAGGTTTACACATTTTCTTTGTTGGTTACTAAGGAGGGGAGGGGATGAGAGGGAAAATTGCTGATTAGTTAAAAGACATGTATTGATTTTGGTGACCAGAAAGACAATATAACAAAAATGTGTGACCAGCATAATATCGCTAGAGAAAAGGACACAGGTGCTCAAGAGGCAGAAACAACAAAGATAAATACGGTTACATTCACAATGTTGTTGTTGTTGTTGTTATGTGCCGTCAAGTCGGACCTGACTCATAGCGACCCCTCCTTGGGTTGCCAAGGCAGTATCACCATGGAAGTAGATTGCCTTATCTTCCTTCCGAGGAGTTGCTGGTGGGTTTGAACCACCAGCCCTCTGGTTAGCAGTCCAGTGCCTTAGGCACTATGCTACCAGAGCTCCCTACATTCACAATACTGCAGTGTAAGTGTTCTGGTCCCCTAGTACTGCTCTGACAAGATTATAACACAAATGGGATGGTCTTAACAAACAGGAGTTTATTCTTACAATTTGGAAGCTTTAAGTCCAAGTTCAAAGTGCCAGGCTCTAGGGGCTGGGTGAAAGCCCCTCAACCTTGGGGTCCAGCTCTGCCTCCTGCTCCCGGTCCACTGCAGCTAGAGGCATTTCTTCACTCAGACAGCTGCTGGCTGCTGAGGCTGAGAAGCCCCAAGGTTGACAAGTATAAAGGCACAGTCCCGATGTTACCAAACCACATGGCAGGCCATTAACTTAAGTCCATTGTAAGTTCCGAGGTCGGCAGAGAATAGCAGGCAGCTGAGCAACAACATGGCTACATGCAGGGTTCAAGCATGCCATAGGCTAGAGACCATTCCCAAGGCTTCTCCTTATATACAGGAAGCAGACCACATCCCAAAGGCAGCTACTCAGCTGCTTGTGGTAAATCCCACCATGGAATTGATTACCAGTCTCATCATGGGGAATAACTACCACCAACTGCCCAGCCACTCAACCAGGCCCAGTCAAGTTGACACACAAACATAACCCCACAGTAAGTAACAGCAAACCCTAACCTATACATGGATATGTAGGTGGACAGGCAAGATCAGGTATGGGTAGGTGGACGGCAATATACTCATGACCATATATAGGTTTGGGAGCTCTGGTAGCATAGTGTCTAAGGCACTTCACCGTTAACCAGAAGGCTGGCGGTTCAAACCCACCAGCCACTCCTCGGAAGGACGATGGGGCAATCTACTTGTGTAGTGATACTGCCTCGGAAACCCAAGAAGGGGTCGCTCTGAGTCGGGGCCGACTCGACGGCACATAACAACAACAACAACAACATATATAGGTTTGGCAGATTATATTCCTACATACATATATATATGTGCTATAAAAATGCCCATATACATTATAAAGCTAATGGGACAAAATTAGGATAACTTCTTCACCACAACCAAACACCTTGAAGGAGTGAGTCACTGAGCCTGCCAGCTTGGGACCACAGTCATGGGGGACATCATGCTCAATTGACATAACATACTACACTAAAACGTTGTTCTACATCCTACGTTAGTGAGTAGTAACTGGGGTCTTAAAAGCTTACAAGCAGCCATCTAAGATGCAACTATTAGTCTTTCCTCATACAGACCAAAGAAGAGTGAAGAAAATCAAAGACATACAGAAACAATTATTGAAAACAAGAGACTAATGGACCACAGGAACATTAGCCTATATGACCTTGAGACCAGAAGAACTAGATGGTGCCCAGTACTGATGTCAACCACATGCAAAGGCATCAAAATGATAGAGTGGGAGAACAATGTGGAATAAAATTCAAAAACATGAAAAAGACCAGGCTTACTGGTCTGATAGAGACTGATGAAACTCCTGAGTGTATGGCCCTGGGTTACTCTTTGGACCTGGAATTGGACTTACTGTCCTGGATTAGCACTCAGCCAAACAACAGACAGGCCTATGAGTGGAACAACTACACCAGGGAGCTGTATTCTTTAAAACTGTCAGCTGTGGGAGATCAGAAGGGCAGTGTTTGCACAGGAAGAAAGCTGGGCAGGCAAAAATGCAGGTAAGAAGGACACAGGGAAGGGGTAACCACAGGGAGGAGGTAGGAGGAGAGCTGTTACGTTGTGGGATTGTATTCAGTGCAGTAAAACAAAACGTGTCTGAAGTGTTGAGTGTGAAACAAGTCTGCTTTGTAAAATTGCACCCAAATCACAATAAAAACTTAAAAAAATCAATTACTTAAGGATAAATTTAACAAATAATGTGGAAGCTCTCTTAACTAAACATACAAAACAATGTTGAAAAGAATTAAAATGATCTAAATAAATAAAGTGATGGACCATGTTCATGGATTCGATTCCCTGTCAGTTTTGCTCAAATTGACCTAAAGATCCAATGTAATCCTAATCAAAACCCCAGTAGACATTTTTGTTCTGTTAATGTACCAGATGATTTTCAAATTTCAGAGGACCGACATAATTCAATAATAAAAATACAAACAGTACGATAAACAATAAACAAAAGACTTGAACAAACACTTCACAAAAGAAAATGTGCAAATGGGTAAGCACGTGAAAAGGTGTTTAACATCAGTCATCAGAAAAATGCAAATCAAAAGCACGACGCGATAGCGCTGCACACCACCTAGAATGACGACAACGATGAAGGGACAACATCAAACGCTGGGAAGGATACAGAAGGAATGGAACTTGCATGTATTGCAGCTTAGAGTGTAATGTGGTACCAGCACTGTAGGAAAATGCTTGGCACTTCTTAGAAAACTAAACATATGTCCATCCTAAGTTCCAGAAATTTCACTCTCAAGTATTTGTCCAAGATATATTAAAACATACGTCCACAAAAACCCTGTTACATGACTTGTCATAGAAATTGTGCTCCTGGTAATTAAGAACTGGAAACCACGTACATGTCTACCAACAGGGAGATGGAGAAGCACGCTGTGGTATAGTATGCAACAGAATGCCACTCAGCAGTCCACAGAAACAAACTACAGGTACATGCACCGACATGGCTGAAGGTCAAAAAGAAGGGAATAAGCCAACTGCAAAAAGTGCGGACTATATACCTTCATTTATATGAAATTCCAGAAGAGGCAAGACTGATCCATGGTTATACAAATTCTAGTGGCTGCTTTTGGGGAGAGAGCCTGGAAAAGTTCTGTATCTTAACACGCGTTCAACTGACTGAGTGGGAGACTTAAGATCTGAGCAGTTCACTGTATACAAAGCGTACTCCATGGATCAACCTCTAGCTGCAAGGGAAGGTGAAAATTGTCATCTCTGGATATTCTAATACTTATCAGAACCAGGCAATATTTCATTCTGTTACTTATAAGGTCACTATGAGTCAGAACTAACTCGAGGGCAACTAACAATGACAACAGATGTTCCAAATAAAACAGGAGCTCTTATCACTAAGTGAAAAATCAGAGGATGGATAGTGGGCTGGCAAATACACACACACATGCCCGCGCGCATAGAATATGCCTGACCCTGTTCTTAGAGCATTGTGCATTAGCTTATTTAATCTTTGCAATGACTCTGGGAGGTATCATTCTTATCCGTACTTTGCAGATGACAGATCTGTGCTATAGAGGGCATTGAAACTCTGCTCCACGGCAGATAAAGACTGGTTGAAGGAAATGCAGGTGTTTAGTCTGGAGAACTAAGTTGCATTCGTTGTCAAAAAGAACACTTCAAGATCTATCCTGACATGCAACATGGTCAATGACAGGATAATATCTATAGGTCTACAAGGAAGACCAGTTACTACAACTATTATTCAACTTTCTGCAGCAACCACTAATGCCAAAAATGAAGAAATTGAAGATTTTTACCAACTGCTGCATGTGAAATTGATCAAATATGCAATCAAAATACATTGATAGTTACTGGTGACTGGAATGCTAAAGTTGGAGACAAAGAAGAAGGATCTGTAGTTGGAAATATGGCCTTGGTGGCAGAAACAATGCCAGAGACTGCATGATATAATTTTGCAAGGCTCGTGACTTACTTATTGCAAATATCTTTTTCAACAACATAAAAGACAACTATACACATGGACCTCACCAGATGGAATACACAGGAATCAAATTGACTATATCTTCAGAAAGACATGATGGAGGAGCTCCATATCATTAGTCAGAATAAGACCAGAGGCTGCCTGCGGGACAGACCATCAACTGCTTATATGCAAGTTCAAGTTGAAGCTGAAGAAAATTGAAACAAGTCCACAATATCCAAAGTACAACATTGACTACTTCCCACCTGAATTTAGAGACCATCTCAAGAAGCACTTGAGATCACTAATGACTGAAGAGCAGATGAATTGTGGCATGACATCAAGAACATCATATATAAAGAAAGCAAAAGGTCATTAAAAAGATGAGAAAGAAAGAAAAGACCACAATGGATGTTAGAGGAGGCTCGGAAACTTGCTCTTGAACACAGAATAACTAATGCAAATGGAAGAAATGATGAAGTAAAAGAGCTGAACAGAAGAATTCAAAGAGCAGCTCAAGAAGACAAAGTAAGTATTATAATGAAATGTGAAAAGACCTTGAGTTAGAAAAGCAAAACGGAAGAAGACGCTTGGCATTTCTCAAGCTGAAAGAACTGAAGAAAAAATGCCAAGCCTCGAGTTGCAATATTGAAGGATTCTATGGGCAAAATGTTGAATGGTGTGGGAAACATCAAAAGAAGATGGAAGGAATACACAGAGTCACTGTACCAAAGAGAACTGGTCGATCTTCATCCATTTCAGGAGGTAGCATATAATCAAGAACAGATGTTATTGAAGGAAGAAGTCCAAGCTACACTGAAGGCATTGTCAAAAAACAAGGCTCCAGGAATTGACATGGTATCAATTAAGATGTTTCAACAAACAGATACAACACTGGAGTGCTCACTTGTCCATGCCAAGAAATTTGGGAGACAGATACCTAGCTAACCAACAGGAAGAGATCCACATTTATGCCCATGCCAAAGAAAATTGATCAGACAGAATGTGGGGAATGTTGAATACTATATTAATATCACACACAAGTTAACTTTTGCTGAAGATAATTAAAAAATGATTGTCACAGTACACCAGCAGAAAATGGCCAGAAGATCAAGCCAGATTTGGAAGAGGATGTGGAATGCAAGATGTTATTTCTGAGTCAGATGGATCTTGGCTAGAAGCAGAGGATACCAGAAAGATGTTTACTTGTGTATTATTGACTATACAAAGGCATTCTACTGTGTGGATCATAAAAAAATTATGGATAATATTGTGAGGAATGGGAATTCCAGAACATTTCATTGTGCTCGTGTGGAACCTGTACATAGACCAAGAGGCAGTTGTCTAAACAAAACAAGGGGATAGTGCATGGTTTAAAATCAGGAAAGGTGTGCATCAGGGTTGGATCCTTCATCATATGCTGAGGAAATCATCTGAAAATCTGGATCATTTGAAGAAGAACGCAGCATCAGGATTGGAGGGAGACTCATTAACAACCACTGATACACAGATGACACAAACTTGCTTGCTGAAAGTGAAGAAGACTTGAAGGACTTACTGATGGAGATGAGGACTACAGCCTTCAGTACGGACTACACTTCAATATTTAAAAAAAAAAAAAACCCTACAAATCCTCACAACTGAACCAATAGTTAACATCATGATAAATGGAGAAAAATTGAAGATATCAAGGCTTTCATTTTATTTGGATCCACAATCAACGTCCATGGAAGCACCAGTGAAGAAATCAAAGGACATACTGCACTGGGCAAAATTCTACTGCAAAAGACCTCTCTGAAGTGTTAGAAACAAACAAAAACGGAAAGATCTCACCTACAGACTAAGGTGCACCTGACCAAAGCCTTGGTGTTTTCAGTTGCCTCATATGCATGCAAAAGCTGGACAATGACTAAGGAAGACTGAAGAAGAATTGATGTGTTTCAGTTATGGCTTTGGCAAAGAATATTGAGTACGCCACGAACTGGCAGAAGAGCAACCCATGTGTCCGGAGGAAGCACAGCCAGTGTGCTCCTCAGAAGTGAGGCTGGCCAGACTTCGTGTCACGTAGCTTGGTCACGTTGTCAAGGAAGGACCGACGCCTGGGAAGGACGTCATGCCAGGTAAAGGAGGGCGTCAGTGAAGAAGAGAAAGACCCTCAGTGAGACGGACTGACGCAGTGGTAAGGCAATGGACTCAAGCCGCAGTGACTCTGCGGGTGGAGCAGGCCGGCCAGTGGTTCTCTCTGTTGTGCACAGGGTTCCATGAATTATAACTGAACGGACAGCACCCAACAACAAGAGGTCCGGAGGATATAAGACTGAGGAAACCCAAGAGGTAACTACACATTCCTGAAGGTTTATCGCCGGAAAAGGAGGTCAGAGTTCTTCTGGGTGGCCCCAGAGCCTTACACTAAGATCAATGGAAAGAAGACATCCATGTCAGGTTCTAGTTCTATAGAAGGAAACAATGTTTGCCTAAGCACAGCCACCCCGTCCTCAGAGCCCCCTCAAGCGTCCAGTGAAGATATGCCTGATGGTGCCCACATCCCACTAACCAGGAGACTGCACATTCTCAGCGGCAGAGCCAGGGCAAAAGCCTAATGTTCTTCCCTGTTCCTCGGTCTCACCTCATTTAAATGGCATCTGGGAAGCACTGCGGCTCAGTGGGCAGGCGGAGACTCTGGGGCTGCACAGAGTTGGTGAATGTTTCCACGAATGTTTCCACCCCCAAAAGGCTGGGTGACTCTTGGGTCACTGAACCTTCTGCTTCTGAGCTTTAGTTTTCTCATCTGTAAAATGTGAGTAAGAAAGACAGGAGCCAGCTCCTGACGCTGTGCTCAAGAATATTAAGTGCTCAATAAACAGTGGCTGTTGCTGCCTGTCCTGGGGATCCAATCAGTGGCACAGTACATGTACAATGGCCTTGACGCAGCCTAAGTTCACACTCCAGGAGACGGAAAACATCTGGATGTTGTGCAACGGTTGCCTCAGCCAGGGAGGGTGGGAGGCCTAATTAAAATTGCTACTCTGTTTGCATTAACAAATGTCAAGTTGTTTTTTTTTTTCCCCCTTCCCACAGAGCAAAGATTTTCCTTATCAAAAATCTATTCACTAAAATGCTAATGATCGTCAGTGATTAGAAACTGCTGCTCAAATTTTGAAAGTTCCCAGTGGGCCTCTCAGACATGGCTTGTAACTTGTCAGTTGAAGAAATGTTCTCAACAAATCAAACTTTGCTGTATGTGTTTAAAAAAAAAAAAAAAAAAATCATTTTCTTAACGCTCCACTGTGAATCCAGGAAGGACTGTGAGTTAAGTGACACAGACCACATTATTGGTCATGGAGTCAGTGTCAATAGATGTCTCCCAAGGCAAGATATTCTCAGATCGACCCTGAGAAACGCTAACAGAAGTCTGTTGAGTTTATCTAATTTCGATAAATATGTAGTTTGCTAAAGAGCACGGTGAACATTTGCTTTCATGATGTATTTGTTCTTCCTCCTCCTCTTCTTCCTTCACCTTCCTCTTCAGGACAAAACATCTGTAAGATCATATAGTTCAACATCTACACCATGATCCTGACACCATCAGCCGTCCTGCGCTGGTCATATCAGAGTCTCTGGAGGCCTTGTGGGCTGAGCTGCCATAGCCCCAGCTAACCAGATGGACCCTACGGTGGGGCAGTTCCCTCTGGGCCCTCGGCTGCCCTGCCGCAAGTGAGTGGCAGTCACAAACCTGCGGCCTTCCCTCTCGCAGTACCATCCACCCAGTCCAGCCTCCTGGCCTCCCTAGGTTCTGAGCAGTTTCCAGGGTGCACACGACTGGGCTGTAGTGGAACAAGCACTCTGGACACAGAGGTTTGGCGCCCATTGACCCAGCAGCACTGAGCCAGCCAAGCTGCAGGGCGTGAGTCGGTGGGATATGCGACTTAATGGTGCTTCGAACACCGGCTTGAGCCAGACAGACTTGGGTTTAGTCTCAGCTCCACCACTTTGCTCATTTACTCAGTGAATATTTATTGAGCACCTGTTATGTGCCAGGCACTGTGCTGGGCACTGAGGATAGAGAGGTGATATTATCCTTGTCCTTCTGAAACTTACAATGTGGTGGAAGGGGTCATAACTAATTAAACAAATAAATGATTAAATCATTCAGACCCTGGTTTGTGTTATGAAAGAAGGAAACCTGAGTACTGTGATGTGTGGCTTTTAAAGCGTGGGTTCCAGGCCAGCAGTGGCCATTACGTGTGGTGTGATGGTTACTTTTATGTGTCTACTTGGCTAAGCTATAGGATCCATTTGCTCAATCAAAGATGCAAACCTGTATGTTGCTGGGAATGTATTTTGTAGATGTGGTCAATATCGACAATCAATTGCCTTTAAGAAAAGGAGATTACCTTCAATAATGTGGGTGGGCCACCTCTGATCCAGTAACAGGACTTCAGAGCGAAAACCAAGCTTCCAACGAGGACAACCTCCTGCCCGAGGCTTCCAGCCGGCCGGCCTGCCCCGCAGAGCTCAGACAGCCAGCCCCACGGCTGCGCCAGCCCGCCAGTTCCTTGCAATAAACCACCCCGCTCTGCATGTACGTACACATGCATCATATTTTTATGCAAATAATGACTGTGCTCTGTTTTTTGCCAACCACACCCTGCCTCCTCACCCTAGGTATTTTCATAAGCACTCTATGCTAATTTTTCACTTGTTGCTGTAAAAAAAGAAAAAGAAAAAACATAGCATGCTTATGAATTATGAGGGCAGGGAACAGGGCAGAAAGAGAGCAATGTTGGTAAAAACATAGGCCGTGTGCATCATTCGTGTATAAATATGGTGTATATACATATATACATGCATGTACACACACACATGGAGCTCTGGTGCTGCAAAGGTTAAGCACTCGGCTGCTAACTGGAAGACTGGCAGTTCAAACCCTGCTCCACAGGAGAGAGACCCGACAATCTGCCCCTGTGAAGATTACAGCTTCAGAGTCTGCCCCGGGGGCCAGTTCTACTGTGTTCAGTAGGGTAACTCACCGTAGGTCAGAATCAACTCAACAGCACACATGTATCCACATGAATACGGATGGGGAGGGGCCCCTTGTCTGAGGACCAGGAAGGCTGTGGCCTCAGGGAGTGCTGCTGGGACCCCTCGGGAATGAGCTCAGCTGGTCCATGTGAGGAGCCAGAAGGACAACAACCCTGACTGGGGATTCGAGCCTCGGTTTCCTTGTCTGTGAACTGAGAGTCATAGGAGTTCTGCCATCATACGGTTGTGATGAAGATTCACTGCGTTCTGGGCTGTGGGAGTTGAGGTTATGTGGCCACGTGGCCTGGTGGAGTGGCTGGGCAGCTGGATGGGATTCCCCAGGATGAGACTGGTCATCAGCTCCATGGTGGAATCCGATGGAACAACTGAGTAGCTGCCTTAGGGATGTGCTCTGCTTCCAGTAGATAAGAAGCTTTGAGAAGGTCTCTGAAGCTCTTTGGCACACTTGGACCCTGCATGTAGCCGAGTCTTCAGTCAGCAGCCTGCCACGTTTCCTGCTGATCTTGGGACTGTCTCTGGACTTGAACTAGTGGTCTGCCTTGTTGTTTGGTAATCTTAGGGCTGTGCCATTTTATTTGTCGACCATGGGCTTGTTAGCCTCAGCAGCCAGCAGCTGCCTGAGTGAAGAGACACCTCTAGCTCCAGTGGGCCAGGAGCCAGAGGCAGAGCTGAAGCCCAAGGCCAAGGGGCTTTCAGCCAGCCCCTAGAACTGGCACTTGAACTCTGGTAGCATAGCACCTAAAGCACCTGACTGCTAAGCCGAAGGCTGGCGGTTCAAACCCACCACACTCCTCGGAAGGAAGGTTGGGCAATCTACTTCCATAGTGATATTGCCTCGGCAACCCACGGAGGGGTCTCTATAAGTCGGGTCCGACTCGACGGCACATAACAACAACAACAAAGTGCAAGAGAATAAATCCCTGTTTGTTCAAAGCACCCATTTGTGGTATTTCTGTTAGAGCAGCACTAGAGGGCCAACGCAGGGACTCAGCACAGACTGGTGAGAAGAAAACCCTCCATGAACGCATTATTGTTATTATGTGGGGCATGACGTCACCACATCCCAGCTCTTGGCCCTCCAACACTAAGAAGGGGGCCAGAAGGCTTCCTGAAGTTCCTCATCCCAGAACCCCGAGGGTTTGCTCTGTAATGTCGGGGAGTCAGGGGCCCAGGGAGTTGGAAACAAAGCTGCCAGACCCCAAAGCACAGGGATTTCTATGCATTTTTAAAATAGCAGTGATCCCGGTAGATATCCCCAACATGATAAGGTGGGACCCTTTCATTTTGGGCAGGAAGGCTTGGTTAAAACTTCAGAAGCCTAGCAGCCACACCACAGATCTTGCTGAGACCCTCCTAGACGCACAGTCACTGACCTCAAGGGGCTTGTGACCTGGTCGGTGTTATAAGACACATAACCAGCTGCTTGAAATACAAGGTAGAAAATGCTATTAGGGAGATGTCAGGCATTCAGGGCCCAGGGAGATTGATTCCTGCCGGGGGCCTGGGGACACCTTGCTAGATGTACCTTCCCTTGAGGACATCCGTCATGTCTTGCAGGAGCTTCCAAGTCTAAAGAGCTTATTATCCCCCTCCCCCGCACCACTTTGCTCTTGGGACTGTAAATCAAAAATTCCACTTCATTTCAGAAGCTGTTGATTCTTGAGCAGAGGGGAGAGAGAGAGAGATTCAAAGTTGGTTTAACCTCCCTGACAGCCCTATCAATGGGAAAGAAGATATCTGAGAGTTGCCTCCAACCATGTTTTAGAACTAGGAAGTCCTTAGAAAGTATCTCGAGCAATTTTCCCATTGTAGTGATGAGGAGCTGAGGCCAGAGAAGGGAAGGGTTACTGCTGAGTCAGGGGCAGAGCTGGGACTGGAATCCCGGCACTGTGGCTTCCCGTGGTGGAAGGGACAAAGTTAACCTGCAGACACCGGTCTAGATTTGCCAAGGAGCCCTGTGCTGGTCTTTTCGCTCACCAATCAGCACCGTATTCTTGTCCCTGCATCTAGAACCTAAGCCCACTCACTTAGAATGGCTCCCTCCTCCCCTGGAGCAAAAGTCTGGAGCTGAGGCAAAGGATCAAGTCCCTTCCGTAGAGCTCCTCCTGCTTTTGCTCCATTTTATCACCTCTGGGCTAGTCTCCGTCTCTCTCGGGAGGCTTTGGTCCCCAAGGGTCTGGGTCCTTTGGTAGAATGGCTGCAGTTCCTTGTTTTTACCTCCTGCTGCCAGCTTGTCTGTTCCCTGTAGACTCCCAAACTCGTCTGGCTCCTTCTTCTCCAGGATCTCCCCATTTGGCCTCCCGCCCACTAGGCAGGTCCTTGGCACGTGCTTGGCTCTCCTGGCTCGATGAGCAATGCCTAGCTGTCCATCTTCTACAGTGGCACCAAGAAGGATGAAACTCTACATGACATCATGGAAAACCGCCAAAGTTTACATTGCTTTTAAAGTCACATGAATTAATAAAGCTAGAAAGGGAGAAAAATAAAAACGTGAAAATGTGGGTTTGACTAGGGAAAATCATACTCCTTAGACTTGATGCAGTGAACTCAGGCTAACTGATCACCCAGGTAACAGCCATTACTTGCATCATTATCGTGTGTCAGCATAGCTTGGCTATGAGTTTAATGAGATGATTCCACTGAGCTCTGGACACCATCCGGGGCCTTCACATTTGTTCCTCATTTAGCTTTGTCAGCAGCTCCCAATTTGAACTCAGGAGAAGATAGATTGGTTTTTAAGCATTTTGCCATCTTCAGATGTCATGGTACATGATGCCTTCATAAGATCATCATGTTACAAGGATCTGAAGCCACTATGTCTACCTCCAGCCCAAGGAAAGTGGAGGCCACCCAATCTTCTCTGGGAGTAGACCTTCAGCCTATTCTTGAGGCAGGCGTTCTGCTGATGGAGAGACCCACAAGGAACTCTGATCCTGAGCACCGTTAGTGGAGGAGAAAATTCTGAGTCTAAATCTGCCTCTTTGTGCTCACAGCATTGGTCTGGTTCTGTTGATCTGGAAGTTAGTAACAATGCTTCCTATTGTTGTATTTCATGCGACAGTCCCTACAGTATGCATTATAAAGCCCTGAGGTTGCTAGACCCCAAGAGATGGGATGGTGTAGTGGTTAAGAGCCTTATTAGGTTCAAATCCTGGTTCCACCAGCTCCTGGCCATTATTACATGGAGAGTTCTGTAATCTCTCTATCCTTCAGTTACCTTAACTGTAACATGGGGATAACAGTGTCTACCATGGACTCCCTGGTGTAAAAGGTTAACATGCTAACCACGAGCTTGGAGGTCTGAGTCCACCCAGAGCTTCCTCAGAAGAAAGAAGACCGACTTCTGAAGAATCAGCCGCTGAAAACCGTACAGAGCACCATTTACTCCGACTCCCATAGTGTCCCTGTGAGTCCAAGTCGACGCGATGGCAGCCAGTCAGGATCTATCCTACAGGCTTATTGACAGGACTCGTGAACTAATGCACTCACGGCACTTAGGACAGTTCCTGGCTCATGATAAGCTTGGTGGGGATAAGCTCAGTCTCCAACAAACGCAGCACTGTCGGCTGAGTCACCACTTTCCCTTAAAGATTACTTAAGACTCCTTCCCATGGAAACAACCTGGGATTCCTGTGCAGTTCTCAGATCAGGCACAAGAAAGACTTTAGGGTTGCTCTGAAAATTAAATGAGTTATTTCAGGCAAAGTGCGAAATAGAGTTGCTTTGTACATTGCCTCAGTATTAAGCCTAAACATTAGCAATTATGGGTAATCACGCTATTTAACTCTCCTGAAAGAGAAAAGACATTGCTTGATGATACACATGTCGCAAATCTAACTGACTTTTGAATAACTTAGATGGGTACCTAAGTGAAATACCTTAAACAAAGATCAGGCATGTGTGCAGAAAACTGCTGTAATTACTCGGCCCGAGCAGACACATTCTTGTCTTTGGAGACTCACAAAGTCTCAGTTCCCGCTTTCCCCCAGGTATCGCGCTTCACGGTGATGAATGGGAGCCGATTCTCGGAGCAGGAAAGCAGTTTCCGTGGGGCTGTGGCGGCAGCTGAGAGGCACTGCGTTGGGGTTTCAAATGCGCAGCCTTAAAAAGCTGCCTCAGAGTGGCTCCAGCTCTCAGCGGCGCTGAGGTTCACGGAGAACAGGAAAGCTTCCCCACCAGGAGTTCCGGGCACAGCAGGGGCCAGCCCTGAGGTCACGGCCACAGCAAAGCAGAAGCTCCGATATGGCAACCTGTCTTGGGGAATAGACCATGTTGTCTTCATTGCCCCTGTGCTATCATTATTGAGGGCAACTCTACTTGACCTTGACCTTGACATGCACGATCTTGTTTACACTCATCATGCTCATCTGAGGTTGGCAGGTTCCCATTTTACAGTCAGGAAAATTGTGAGCTATGTGCGGTCTCTTTGGGGCTAGTCACAACAGTTTCGATTCTCACTCCCCACAGTGCAGGTGGGCATGGCTGACAGGCTGTGGCCAATGAAACGAGGGTAGAAGGGGGTGAGTCACCATGGTGTCCCCTCTCTCCCTTGGTCATTGCAGGAGCATGTGCCAAATAGGGGCCTCCATCAGGGTGTTTCTGGAGTTACTTCTGTGAGTAAGCCTCCAGCCAACCCTTAATAGACATGCGACATAAGCCAAAGGAAATGCGCCATCATTTTAAGGCAGTGGGATTTTTGTGGTACTGTTTGTTACCGCAGCATAACCTAGACTATCCTGGTTGACACAGAAATGTTAGAGAATCCACTTAAGGTGACACAGTTGTGGAGATGGAATTGGAAGCCTGGTTTGTCTGCCTCCAAAGCTTGTCTTCCAGTCACTCCAACATTGCCTCCTCTCTTTTCCTCTCTAGTTCTAAGGCTCACTCCCCTCCCCACCCTACCCTGCTGATTGGATAACTATGCTCCAAGGGTAACATCGTCCCACTCCACTCGGCCATGGAAGAAGGCCTTCCCCGTCCCCCGGAAATGCTCCTGGTCTGACCATAGTTTTCACAAAGGCAGCCTAGGCCCAGGGGCAGGGGAGGAAATGATGGACCCCCACACACCTCACAGCTCTGCTTGATCTTTCTCAGTGCGTCCTCTCCCACCCACACTGACAGCCACCTTGCTGGCCTCCTCCCTTCGTTAAACCTTTCCATGGCTCCAGTGGCCCTGAAGACCCACCAAGAAGCCCCTCCCGCTTCCTCTCCGCTTCCCAGTGCTGCCTGTCCTGTGCATAGGACTGTTCACCAGCCGTTCCTCAACAAATGAACCAACGCCTGTGGACCTCGTGTGTGTCAGAGCAGAGCTGGGCCCCTAGGGCTTTCATAGGCTACTTTTTCATCACCAGGCCACCAGATCTCTCTTCCACAGACCCTTTGGGTAGACTTAAGCATCCCACTTTCTGGAGTTGACACCTCCCAGGGCTCCCCACCATCAAAAGAGACTTTACCACCCAGACCCCTAGGCACATAAACCAAAACCAAGTCAAACTCACTGCCATCAAGTCGATTCCAAGTCATAGAGACCCCCTTTAGGTTTCCAAGGGAGTAAATCTTTACGGCAGTAGATAGCCCAGTCTTCCTCCCCTGCCATGGCTGGTGGGTTTAACCGCCAGCCTTCTAGTTAGCAGTCAAATGCCACCAAACTCATGTTGTTGTTATGTGCCCTCGAGTCAGACTCATAGCAACCCCTCCTTGGGCTTCCGAGGCAGCATCACTACGGAAGTAGATTGCCCAACCTTCCTTCCGACCAAACTCATGGATGTAAGTATTCATTCCTTCCCGACTCCTGCCTGTTGCCATCTTTCCCACCTCCTGCCTCCAGTTACACACACACATACTCACACACACACACACTCACACACAGAGTTGCCTCCTCCCCTCCATCTCCCTGGCTCCTGGTGTCATGGCTCCCCCATGACGGCACGACTCACACTGCATCACCCTGTCTATGTGGGTTCTGCCTGCACCCCAAGACAGAGGCCCTCAAGGCAGGGACCGCATCTGACTTTCTCCTGTGTCCCCAAAGACCCTGCACAGCCTGACCCAGAGTAGGGGCTGCTCACACTGTGGCGTGGGATGCTTGTCACCAGAGAGGGTATTTTGCTACCTCCCCTCCACCTCCCCTCAGCAAGATCCAGCTGCAACAAACAAAAACAAACAAAACATGTTCCTTTCTCCGAGCCCAGACTGGCCATCCCCTGGCGTTGTGCTTTCAAACATCATCTGCTTTCCTACTCCAAGGTCTATCTATCATCTTCCCCAGAATCTGTCCCTGTGGGGCTGTGGCACAAGAATCATCCACATTTAACACAATCAGGGCTTGTTCCATCGTGGGGAGGGCCGGGGAGGGAGGCCGGCAAGGCTGAGCTGGCGACTGTGCACACAGCCTACGGCAGAGTCCTCTCGTGGGACCCTCCTCCTCCTCCCCCACCCCGTTTTCCCTTTATCAAGGGGGCAGGGCAGGACAAGTGCCATTGCTGCTCCATTCAGTGTCTTCTCACATGGCCATACCTCCGTGTTCTGCCACATTTCGGCCTCATTTCCATGTTCTTACTTGCCTGTCACATCCAACAGTCAGTGGCCAGGGATGGGGAATACGGGACATCTAACCCTTCTTTAGGCCTTTAGTAACGGTTGTACCTTGACGTTCAGTCTGTAGAAACACAGCTCATGATGGAGATTGATTGCTCTCTTAAGGAACCCCAGTGGAACCTTGGGGGGCTGGCATGTTTGGAGACGGGGAGACAAAGAGCACAGAGGGTATGTCAAGGCCTTTTCAATGGTGTCAATGGATACGACCTCCTTTCCTTTCAAGTCCCTGGTTCCTGGTTTTAAGACCTTTGCTTAATGGCCAGGGAAGAAATGGATGTTGGAGACCCAGTTGTAGAGTTCCTCCCTAGTGATGTGCGCACCCAGAGAAATACTGCTTCTGTACCTGGCCATGACCAGGGCCACCCTCTGGAGTGTCAGGGTAAGTGCTGTGAGACAGCCGTCATCGGCCATCAGTGTGTCATTCTGTGGTGGCTTGCGTGTTGCTGTGGTGCAGGGCACTGTACCACCACCATGTCAGATCCCAGCAGGGTCGCCCATGGTGGGCAGGCTTCAGCGGAGCTTCCAGACTAAGACAGACTGAGAGGAAAGGCCTGCTGACCTAGTTCCAAGAATTGGCCAATGGCAACCTATGGTTCCCAACAGCTCTGTTGAGTTCACTTGCTCCAAGTCACCTGGAGGCAGCAGCCACTGCAGGACATCGTGTGCAGTGCCGCAGAGGGCCCCAGAGGGCTAAGGAAACCCTGGGTGGCATGGAGGGGCACAGGAGCTGCCACACTCAATTCCAGCTTGCCGGTGACCAGGAATGACGTGGGACGGGGCAATGTTTTGTTCTCCACATAATGTGGCCATGAGTCAGAGTCAACGCAAAAGGAGCTATCTCTATCATCTCTCTATCTCTATGTGTGCCTGTCTACCTATCATCTTTGTCTATCTGTCTGTCTATCATCTATCTATCATCTCTCTATCTGCCTATCTCTATCTATCTATCATTTCTATCTAGCATCTATCTACCATCTATTGTGAAACCAAGGTGAGAGAGACAGTGCCTGCCAACCGGAGCCCTCCCCCGCCCTTGGTCTTTCCCAGGCAGACGTGGCCCTATGCCCTCTACGGGCTGCTCCTGAAGCTGGGCTGTGGCCACAGGAGTAGCCAGAATGCTCTTGTTGACCCTCTCTAAAGCCACTCCTTCCGGGAGCCTGATCCGAGAGAACGGAGAAGTAACAAAGCAATGGATTGAGTGTGCTGTGCCCACCTCCCCACAAAATCCACCAGGTCTGATTGTTTTGCTGCCGGTGGCACTGAGCTGCCTGGGCCGCCGAGAGAGGGTGGCTTCTCCCAAACCACCCAGGAGCAGGCTGATTGATCGGGCTCGATTCATTTTTCCTCCGGAATGCAGAGACAAGTGCATACAAATTGAATGCAATTGGTGCAATGTCTGCAAGTGAGGGTAGTCAATTTTCAGTGGCCTCATCCTAAGCCTTTAGCATGCTCTGCACGGTTTTAGGGCAAATAACGTGTTTTCGTCCTGCACAAATACAAAAATGTTTCCGGCACTCTGGAAGGCCCCCTTTTGGGTACTCACGCTGAGTTCCATTGCTGCAGACATGCGCTGGGGCTAATGGTCCTTGAGCACTTTCCATGTGCCAGGCATGTTTGCATGGGTGAGCCCGTGGAGACCCACATACCCCAGCTCCGGGTTTTCAAGCAGCAGGTTTTATTTTGAGTTAGCAGTTAAGAGTATATGATTGATTAATAATGTCTGCCACGGGTAAAGGTAAGAGTGACACCAGAGGTGAAGTATATTTATGGATTCTTCCTCAGACCCAAACTAATAGACCTTTCTCCTCTTCAAAACAAAACAGTTTTGAGATTACCCCAGTCTTCCTGTCTCCAGTTCAATAAAATTTTCTGACCTAATGGCCAGAACTGGGAGAATTTGCTCTAACGCTATCTGAGAAGGAAGAGTTTGATAAACTATTTCACACTGGCTTCAAGATTGCAAGAGGGGTGTTTAATTTGCTCAGGAGACCCTCTGTCCTCAAGGACTGTAGTCCATTAGCTTTTGTCCAACTAATGACAAGTGAGTTTTCTGTATTCATTAAAGCAGACTTGGGATTTGGCTTGAGGGGCAGTGAACTGGAGAGGAAATAGCACTGAACTCAGGAGGAATGTTCTTGATTACTTGCTGCTCATTTTGAAAAAGAATAAAATGGTGTTTTCTAAAATCCTTTAAGTCCGTCTTTTCTCTGGTGCAGGCAGGAGTACCTTCCAGTGGAAGTCAGGGGTTTGCCCTAAAGGAGGTTTTCAGGTTTCAAGTCCAGTCATCTCAACTCAGGCCACCTCAGCAGCCACTCCACATCGCCTCCCAGCAGGCCGTGCTGAAGAGACAGAGGCGAGGCGGAGCCATGTCCCTGGAGAGCTCGCAAGCTAATGGGGAGGAGGAGGCAGCAGCTGCAGCCAGGAAGGAAAGCAGTGAGGGACAAGCACCTGCGGGTCACTGTTCCTTGCACCCTGAGCCCCTTCCTCTCCTGCCTTGGCTTGCCGCATCCAACCAACCAGCATTCAGAGACTCTACTAGGTGCCGGAAGTCTTTGGAAATGACCGACGACCTCACTCTGCTGCCCCTGTCCCTGTGCCACAGCCACCCCCGTGTGTGTTGGGGTCTGGGTTGCCTCTGATCCCCTGCTAAGAATAACTCTCCAGATGCCTACAAAATAAGACCAGAGGATTTTGAAGCTGTTGCTGATCCAAACAGCACCTTCGTTTAAATTAGGAGGGTTCCTGTATTAACATGGTTTTTCATCTGGAGACAGAGGACTCACTCAAAGGGGTAATTAGATATACACTGGTGTTCATGGAACTTGTCAATAGCCAAACCCAAGTGTTCATCAACAGATGATGGATAAACAAACTCTGATATATACATACAATGGAATATTACTCAGTCATGAAAAGGAATTGGGTTCTGATACGTTCATGCTATGACGTGGATGAACCGTGAAAACATATGCTGAGTGATATAAGTCAGCACAAAAGGAGGGCTATGGTATGATCCCATTTAGAAGAAGGATATAGACTGAAAGCAGACTAGAAGTCCCAGTGGTGGGGGCAGGGAGGAATGGGCAGTTAGGGTTCAGCAGATTCAGAGTTTCTGTTTGGGGTAATGGAAACATTTTGTACATAATGGTGATGGCTGCACAACACCGTGAGTGTAATTAATGTCACCGAACTATAGTTAAAAAATAGTTAAAATGGCAAATTTTATGTTATATATATTTTACTGCAATAAAAATTTTTTAAAAGGATACTGCAGAGCGCTTAGTGAGGAGTTATTTGCCAAAGTGTCACTGGGGTAAAGAAAATGAGCAAGGGGTGGTGAAGCACCCCAGTAACGGAGGGGAGCTGTTAGCACCCTCAGACGGCAGGGGGAAGGGCAGCGGGAGAAAGCAGTGGGAAGGACCCCATGGGAACTGCGTCTGCAGAGGGTGCCTAGCTCAAGCGGTGGACTTCAGTAGAGGGACAGCTACTGCCAAGCAACAGAGAGGGAGCTGAGGGAGTAAATCCCTTGGCCTCTCTCCACCGGTCTTCGGTTTTCCTCCCACTGACTAAGCAGGAAGACAGAGAGCTTGGCTGATGCACAAGCCACAGAGGCTGGCCTTCCAGAACACAGAGTAGGGGCGCGGGAAGGGTACAGAGTGCATCTGGAGGGACCTTGAGGGTCTAGTGTCTAGCACAGCACTCTTTTCTCCAGCCGGTTGCTGCT
This sequence comes from Orycteropus afer afer, assembly GCF_000298275.1. Lineage (NCBI taxonomy): Eukaryota > Metazoa > Chordata > Mammalia > Tubulidentata > Orycteropodidae > Orycteropus > Orycteropus afer. The sequence continues at coordinate 2,356,267 of NW_006921761.1, forward strand.
GTCTGCAAGAATGCTGTGCTAAACATTCCAATCTACAATCATACGGTGTGGATGGCGGCCTCAGTGTTGGCACGGTCCTGCCAACCATCAGTGATAGTGCTGGCTGTGATCTGAACTGCTCCCCGGTCTTCCCCACACACAGCCCATACTCTGGCTCCCCAAACACCCTCAGCAGAAGGCCTGGCTCCCCAGCATTTGCGCACATGCTCCCTCCTCTGCGATTACCTCTCCCATCTGCATGTTCACCCAGTCTAGAATAGGCTGGGGCAAATGCCACCTCCTCCTTGAAGACCGCCTGATTCCACTGAGAAGCCAAGTCTGCCTCCTCAGGGATGCCCACAGAACCTCCCCTGTACCTGTCACTCAGCAGGTCTGAACCATGATAATACATGAGCTGTTTGGGTGCTCGCTCTCTCAGACACACACACACACACACACACATGCACACACCCCAGGCTCTTCGGGAATATTAAGTGGGGCTTGTTCACCCATGTTCATCCCTGAGTCCCTTTGAGAAACCAAGATGTGGCCTCTTATGAAAGCATCCGAGAGGCGTTTGCATTGAACATTCACTCATCAAACCCCAAGTCAGTACCCAGTGGATGACATGACAGCCGTTTGCTAGTCACCATATATTTCCACTCCTCTCTCCTGAGAGCTCTGGTAGCATAGTGCCTAAGGCACCTGACTGCTAACCAGAAGCACTCCTCAGAAGGAAGGTTGGGCAATCTATTTCCATAGTGATACCACTTCAGAAATCCAAGGAGGGGTTGCTGTGAGTTGGGTCCGACTCAACGGCAATGTGTTTGGTTTGGTTTTCGTAGCTTACACACAGCCTTCGGCAGAATCGGAAATGTGGGTGTGGCTCTGAGGCCAGGAAACCCCTCTGGGCTGTGGTGCAGGACAGCCTCACTCAGCACAGCCAGCGAGGAAGGCCAAGGCGCCCACGAGGCCGCATGGCTCGGCTCTGGCCATTTCTGCTGCCCCTCCCCACGCCGGGGCTCGGAAATCAGCAAACCTCAGCAAACAGCAGCCCTCCCTTCCTTCTTCCCGCCTGTCGGCCCATCGACCTTGACTCACTGCGATTGCTCCCAGCTACGTGCGAGCTGGCAGCCATGGATTTTCTTTCTTCCTGGGTTAAATTTCTGGGTGAATGTCTGTCACCTCCAGCTCACCTGCATCTGGCGGAGCCTGGAAGGGCTGGGAGGGAGAGGAGGGCTGTGACAGCCTAAGAGGGCAGGTGCCCCCACACTTCCCCGTGCCCGTATCCTTGGTGTCACAGACCAATCACTGTTGACTGATGAAGGGTAACATTAGCAATGCCACCGTGGTACGATGATCCCGGGTTTATAGTGAAAAACACTCTCCTTTTCCTCCACACACTCAGCCCTGCATATTATATGAGAGATTGTCCTCGCCGTCCCACAGTTCCAGTAACGACAGCAGTGATAGCAGCCGTCTTTCGTCTGTGCTAACTCTGTGTCAGGCCTGTGGCAAGCACTTTGCAGGCACTATCCCATTTGTCCTCCCAACACGTGTCTGACGTAACGGTTGTTGTTGTTGTTGTGATGTGCCGTCGAGTCAGCCCCGACTCACAGCGACCCCTCCTTGGGTTTCCGAGGCAGTATCACTACGGAAGTAGATTGCTGTGGTGTAGTAAATTATTTAGTGTGGCTTTTCTACCCATAAGTCTTTGTAAACTCCAAGGTGGGATTTTCTATGAGCAACTGAGGAGCTCCTGATTGCTGAAGGTGTCCACCTGGAGTATTTCTGTTGGGAGTGGCACAAAACAGTGTTCTGGGAGGTACCCACTCTCTCTCAGGTGCTTAGAGTTCTGATGCTATGATTGGCTAGTTTGACCACCCTGCTGGGCTCAAAAGGAGGTCTCCTGGAGGCAGAACTCTCTCTGACTGCTGGTTGAGGAAGATGTGCTGCTGAAAGAGACATGCGCCCCTGAAAGAGACACGCGCTGCTGGGAAAGAGACGCAAGAGACATGCATCGCTGAGTGAGACACCGAGGGACCAGCACTGCTGGGAAAGAGACTGTGAGAGACTGTTGGCTGAGGGGCGGTGGGCTGGGAGAGAGACTGAGCGTTCTTTCTGAACTTGAGTTGTAGCCTGGTGCTTCCCTGATAAACCCTGTAATCTGTGAGTTCTGTGTGGCCACTGCAGTGAATTATCAAACCCAGGAGTCAAGGTGGGTGCTTTGGGAGGAACGGTTGGTGAAAGGGCTGGAGGGAGGCAGCATATTTGGCCTTGCAGTAATAGGCCTTGGGTTACTGCTGTTTCCCTCTTGTGAGATTAGAGGAGGTCAGAACTTGTGGCCTCCTTGCCGTTTTTACAGTTGGTGTCAGTTTCTAGCAATTGCCCAACCTTCCTTCCGAGGAGTGGCTGGTGGGTTTGAACTGCCAGCCTTCTGGTTAGCAGTCAAGTAAGGTTTAGGCACCATCATCTTGCTTTCACAGATGAAGAAACTGAAACACAGAGAAGTCACAACAGCCCAGACATGGTAGAAAGTGGTGTCGCCGGGACTCAAACAGAGGTCAATCTGACTCCAGACCCCAGTGCCTCATCGTGGTGACTTGTGAGGCAGGGAAGACGGAGCGTGGATCTCCTTTCCTCCTCTCAACAACCTTGTCAAGCGGTGGCTTGAACTGTCTCCAAGTTGCAGACAGAATCACTGGGGACCAGAGATATAGGCATTTGCCCAAAGACACATAGAAAGCGAGTTGTGGAACTGGCGTCACTCCTGAGTCTTCATGTCACCAAAGCCTCCTTGGCAGAGAAGTCACCAGCCATCTAAAGTGGAGGCAGACTTGTACTGAGGGATGTCAAAGGCCAATGACAAATCTAATTAGAATATCAGCAGAATTTTGAAAGAACACGGAGGAGAGAGTAACTAACTCCAGGGCAATCAAGGAAGGCTTCGTGAAGCTGGCATTGGAGTAAAGACAGGAGAGAAGGGAATCCCAGCAGACTGACCCAAAGGCCTGGAGATGCGTTATCAACTACAGCTGTGAGGTAGAGCGGTCAAGGGTGACTGAGGCTGGTGCTGCCTGCACCTCTTAAAACAAAACTCATGGCCACAGAGTCGACCTCAACTCATAGCAACCCCCGTGGGGTTTCCAAGGTTGTAAATCTTTATGGAAGCAGACCACTTCATCTTTCTTCCGTGGAGCTGGTGGGTTCAAACCTCTGACCTTTTGGTTAGCAGCCAAGTACCTTAAACACTACACCACCCGAGCTCCTTGCCTGTGCCTCTTGGAAACTGCCCTTCGGAGAGCCCCCCTGCCCAATCTCTCCTTTCCTTCACTCTGGATGCTCAGACCACTCCAATAGGATGGGAAGTTAGAGTCATCCTGGCTCCCTTCCCAGGCTATTCTCCGGAAGGAGGGCAGCCGGGCCTGGGGCTGGGGGTAGGGAGGGGGTGCTGGCATCCTGCGAGGTCTCTAGGGACACACCTGGGGGGCCTGAGAGACTGACTCTTCCAGCCACGTTCAATTTTCCTGCTGCATGCAGACCTGTCTTCTTGCAATTGTAATTCCAGCTTCATTTACTGGACAAGAGTGAGAAGGGAATAGACTAGCAAGATCTTTCTGGGCCGGAGCCGTCATTAACTGCTCTCTTTGCCCATCACACTGGTATTTAAATGGAGGAGGGGTCTGGGGTGGGCAGAAGGCATTATTAACAACTGCCTCAGTGTGGCAGCAGGAGACAGGAACAATAGACCTGACTGTCAGCTCAAGTGATGACAAACAGCGCATCTCAAAACGGAACCTCTCCGTGGATTCTGCAGGCATGGACGCTCTGCCCAGCTCCTGTGCTAACAGGGCTGAAGTAATTCGGGGACCACACGAGCTCTGCACTCCCATCTCGATTACAGACAGACCTAGTTTTTGCAGAACTCATTAACTAGCAGGTCTGTGGGGACCTGGGCTTCCCAGTCTTGCTGGACAGGCCCTGAGAGGGAACTTCTGAGGAATCCGGGTACCCAGGGCGTGGGCAAGGCCTGTGCGGAAGGTTGGGCTCTGAAGGCAACTCCCCTATTCTTGTGAGTCTGAAGGAGGTCAGAGTGCTGGGGAGGCAGGGAGGAGGCTGAGTGGGCTGCTTCTCTCCAGTACGCCAGGCTGTGGGCACCGAGGAGCCCCGGAACTGACTGGAGTGGGACACTGGATGGCTTGCGCTCTGAATTTCCCATAAAAGGGCACACTCGTGGTAGCATTAGAGTTTGTCGGTTTGCTGCAGGAGGAATCCCAAATGGAGAAAGGTGGACATGTTCAAATGCTGACTGGCCTTCAAGGTTCAGCGCCAACATCCCTTCGTCTAAGGAACCTTCTGGATCACCAGCTGGCCAGGATCCTACTCTTCCCTGTACTTCTGTGCCTTTCCCAAGACAGCACGCCCTTCACCTCCTGTGTGAAAGCTACCTTATCCAAGTCAGACCTCCCATGCAGGCTGTAAGTCCCCGAGGGAAGGCTGCTTCAAGTGTTCACGTTCCTTGTGCCCAGCACACAGCGTGTACCATGTTTACTTGCCAAATACCTAAATGGGTAAACAAGAGAAAAGAAGAGGCTAGGCAAAAAAAAAAAAAAAAAAAAGTGAAAAATAATACAATATTCCATGTAAATCTTCCCAACAGCTAACAGTGTGAGGAGAACGTAAATAACCCAGTTGAGTGGCAATACACTTGGGCCCTCTGATAACATCAGGGTAGGAGCCCTGATGTTAACCCACACGCTGCACCAAGCTAATAGGCTCATTTCCCAGATTGAACTGAACAGCTGTGTGACTCTGGCCAAGTTATTTACCATCCTTGGGCCTCAGTGTACTCATCTGTAGACCGAGGGTGATGAAATAGCACTTCCTCGTAGGGTTGCTTCTGGGAAAGTGCTTAGAGCAATGCTTACCACACAGTAGTGAGCCATTATCCCCTCTGTTCTTTGATCCGCTGAAGGGCTGCTACTTCCCTGTGTGTCATCTTCCCTCTGTCCACTGCGTACAGCTGGTCTCTGAGCAGCTCAGAAACCAAGCTGTGCTGGGTCAGTGGGGGCCCCTGTGGCCAACGCATGGAATTGTATGACCAGGGGCTCTTCACTACCAAAACCCAAACCAAACTCACTGCCCTAGACTCCACGACAACTCGTAGCGACCCCTCCTTGGGTTTCCGAGGCACTGCCTCCGTGGAAGTAGATTGCCAGCCTTCCTTCCGAGGAGTGGCTGGTGGTATTTTCTTCACTGCCTCTGTATTTAATCCCAGCTCCACTGCAGAATGTTGACTCTGACAAGCACCCTTTGTCCTTGCTTCTCCTTGCTCACAGTTCAGTTGAGCTGCCCCAGACGCCATCTTGTACGTAAGCACACATCCTCTCCAAACCATTTGCCCTTCCTTCTTCTTTCCACTTTTGTCCAGCTACTTTTTTTAACTACATTTTATTGAAATATAACTTATGTACAGTGAAATACACAAAACTAAAGTGACATGGGTCAATGCATTTTTTTTTTTTTCAATACGCTTACCCTTCCCTCCCACCCCTGGTAACCAACAAAGAAAATTTTCTTCCATATATAAACCTTTCCTTGACTTTTTACAATAATGAACTAATACTATATTCATCCTTCTGTGATTGACTTATTTCACTCAGCATAATGGCCTCCAAGTACATCCACGCTATGTGGTTTGCAGATTTTCTATTATTCCTTAGTGTTGCATAGTATTCCATTGTGTGCATGTACCATATTTTGGTTATCCTTTCTTC
>NW_006921761.1:2362622-2363988 GCF_000298275.1 Orycteropus afer afer
CTTTGTTCCATATAATTTTTTTGTGCTGAGCTCATTTTGTTTATGAACCGTGTTATCGCTTCCTTTGTTGCTATTGTTGTAGTATTTGCTAAATATTTGTGCTGGTCCTCTTTTTTATTTTGATGTGAAGGTTTATCATTTTTCTCTGAGGTTACCCTGTGATTTATAATTTTCTTCCCAAGTTTACGACAGTCCATTCTATCTTGCCATTGTCTTGACTTCCCTACTATTTAGAAGTTCTGTAACTACACTATTTTTCCCTCTTTTTGCTTTATTGCTGTCCCCATTTGTCAACTGATGTCTCTGGTTCCCTGTTTACAATCTTGTAGGCTTATTTACTTTGGATACTTCCATAACTGGGTTGGTTTCTGGATTAGATCATTATGCGTGCGATGCTTTGTTGTCTCCAAGACATTGTGATGTTTTTGTGTTTATGCTTAATTAGTGATTGTATGTTGAGTGACTTGCCCACGATTTTTGTTTTCTTTGGATGTTATTGGTTGTTGTTCACTGTTATTGCTTCTCTGTCCAAAGGACTCCCTTTAGCATTTCTTGTAAGGTTGGTCTGGTTTCAACAAATTCCCTTAATTTCTGCTTATCTGGATATGTCTTAATTTCACCATCATATTTGACGGACAATTTCAAAGCGTATATAATCTTGGTTGGAAATATTTTTCTTTCAGGGTTTTATATATGCCATCCTACTGTCTTCTCATCTGCATGATTTCTGCCGAGAAATCCAAGCTCAGTCTTATTGGTTGCCCCTTGTAGGTAATTTTTCATTTTTCCCATGCTGCTTTCAGGATTCTTTCTTTGTCTTTGGTTTTGGTGAGTTTGATGATAATGTGACTTGGTGGTTTTCTTTTGGGGTCTATCTTATTTGGGGTTCATTGGACTTCTTGAATGGATATATTCACATCTTTCATCATACCAGGGAAGCTCTCTTCCAACAAATCGTTGACAATTTTCTCTGTAGTTTTATTTGTCTCTTCCTGTTCTGGAATTCTGATTACATGTAGGTTATTCCTTTTGATGGTCTCCCACGTGAACCTTAGGCCTTTCTTCATTTTGTTTGGATATTTTTTCTGATTGATCGATTGATCCCTTTCCAAAGAAGTATTGAAGTATTTGTCTTCAATTTCACTAATTCTATTATTCAATTCTAATTCCATTGATTCAGTTCTACTCTTTTGCCCATTTGATGCATTATCTATTTCTGAAAATTTACTATTAATCTTCTGGATTTCTATCTGTAGATTTTGTACCTCTTCTAACTTTTCATTTATTTTGTCATTTTGTTCTTGTATTGCCTTTTGAAATTGTTCTAGGATTTACTATTTTCCTCAATTTTGTCAGTGTTTTCCTT
>NW_006921761.1:2383783-2392101 GCF_000298275.1 Orycteropus afer afer
CCCTTCTTACAACATGACCAAAATAGGTGAGACGAAGTCTGGCCATTCTTGCTTCCAAGGAGCATTCTGGCTGCACTTCCTCCAGGACACACCCATGTTCACTGCCACACTATTCACAACAGCAAAGAGATGGAAACAACCTAAGTGCCCATCAACAGATGAATAGATAACCAAACTATGGTATGTATACACAACAGAATATTACATAACATTAAAGAATAATGAAGAATCCTCAAATCACCTCATTATGTGCATGAACCTGGGACGCATTATGCTGAATGAAAAAAGTCAATTACAAAAGGGCAAATAACAGATGAAACCTCTATTATAAAAAGGAAAGGTTTACACACAGAAAGAAACATTTGATGGTTACCAGGGAGGGGAGAGGTGAGGAGGGAAAGTCACTGACTAGATAAGAGACATGCATTAATTTGGGTAAAAGGAAAGACATACAAGGAGATTTGTGTTTCTGTCACTAATCATCCCCCATCACAGACATCTCAGATTTTCAAAGCAATCCTCTTCAGCATGGCTCCCAGACACTTCACTCTCTCGTCCTCTCCCGCCCTCTCCAATGCTCACTACCATTTGGGGATGTTCTTCTTCATTCTTTGTCTTGTGACAAACTAAGTTTCTTTAAAATGGCACATAAGGAATTCTCTGGGTGACACAAATGGTTAATTTAAGCCCTTGACCACTAACTGAAGAGTTGATGGTTCAAATCCACCGAGAGGTACCTGGGCAGACAGGCCTGGAGGCCTGCTTCTGAAGGCCTTGAAAACCCTGCTGAGCGGCAATGCTGTGCACACACGGGGTCACCGTGAGTCATGATCAACTCGAAAGCAACTAGCAACAACAACAACGTACACAATTACAAGACGTAAAACAAAGCAAAATGGTGTGTGGGCTCTCTGGATGATCTTTTAAACCAAAGGACAGAGAGTGGCTAGGGAACCAGACTTCACAACCACAAAGCGGGGAGCCTTGAAGGGGTCTGAAGGGAGTTTTCTGGGAGATTTTCCCTCTGAAGTTGGAAGCAGAAAGAATTAGAAGAAGAGGAATGAAGACAAACGCAAAGAAACTCATGTGGGACTTTGAGGAACTGGGCATCAACAAAGTTTTGAAGGTTGATTGGGAGAAATGTTAGGGAGGGAGGAGGAGAAACAAGAGGAGGAAGAGGAGGGAGAGGACACCTCTCCACACGTCCCTCCCCACATGCTCACAAGGTCCTGTCAACCAGGCTGTCCATTCTGGCCCTTCTGACTCTTGCAAGAAACCCCAAGGCTGACAAAATCATGCAGAAAGATACAGCTCAAGTGCTCAAAAGGGAGGGGGGCTTCCAGACGGGTGACAGAAATTTTAGTTGGAGTGCCACAGAAGAAAGAGAGTGCTACAAAACCCAGAGGGCTAGAGAAGCGACACGCGGAACTTGTCATCAAACGCTCAACTCTAACATTTAGGGGGCCTGTGACGGGTGAAAGGGGACGCTCCAGGCCTCCAAAAAAGAAAAAATGCTATGAATAAGAAGTGGGCAGAAACTTTAATAAGTCAGGATCCCACGTCACCAAACTCCATGTTGAGGCTTTGGAGAGCTTCGGGGGTCTCTAGTGGGGAACAGTTTGGACTTGTTGGTCTTAATGTTCATAATAGACAGGGCCAAGTGCACATTCAAAGCAGGGAATAGGCAGGAAATTGAGTGAGAGGAAGAGACGGGACAGGAAATGGAGAGGACAGGAGGACAGGACAGGACACAAACAAGAGGGAAAGCTAAGGCATGGAGGGTTGGGAGGGAAGGAGAACTGCGGGGGACCAGCAGAGTGATGTCTACTGCCAGGTGTGAGGACAGAGATGCCAAGACCAAAGAAAGGACACGTCTGACTGCATCTTAGTGTGATAAAGAGAGACCTTGGCTCCCTCCAGGAATGGCCAAAGGGGGTGAGGAGCTCGCAGATGCTACTAAGAAATGATTCTCTCGGTGGATAACTCTCATTAAATAGAACCTCACAAATGGCTGGATTTGAATCTCTGATACTTGATAGATTTCAAACCTTGAACAATTATTTCTAATGTAAAAGATCAATAGTTTCCTGGGCTGAATCCCAAGGAAGAGGGGACATTTCCAACAGAGTTGCTAGGATTAAAACTCCTTCAAATGTCAAATAAACACCACCTTATCTCTTTTTAAATAACTTTTGGTAAGGCAAAGGTTAGCACTGTAAGAAAAGGCAGAAGGAAAATTAATCTCACTGTGGCCTCATCGGGCTGGGTTTGAATTACGTTTCCACATGGCCTGGGAAGATCTTTCGTGTCTCTCGCTCCATTAGTTGGTGTACTTAGCAAAGGTCGAGTAATGAACAGATGCGCTTTCCTAGTCTAGAACGAGAGGCTGCTGCATGGCTTTTCCGTACGGGTGCAAGTCGTTTTCCAAATTCTTCATCCCAGAGGCTCCTGTGAATGTGGACACAAACTGCCGTTGCCACCACAGCTCTGGGATGGCACCATTCTCCCGCAGTTTCTGGTCGCCATCTCACCTGTGCTCTGGGGACCAGAGAGAGTTTAGTGGAAGCCCTGAAGTTTCTTACACTCTCAAGGGGAAAGTCATACCAACTGCTTTATTTCAAGATCATCTGCCAGATAAAAGTATTAATAAGGAGAAAGAAAGGGGAGAGGGATGGCAAGAGAACCCAGTGTAATAAGAAAGTTTCAAGTCCACCTGTTGACATGTGAGGTTCACATTTATTTGGGTCCCCAAGCTTCTCCGTCCACTTTGTTCCAATCTTACTTTCAGAGTGGGGTCAGAATTCACTCCTTTCAGAAGATAGTATGAGCCCAAGGAAAGGTAAAGCTTGTGTTGGATAATGACAACATATTCTCCTATTCCTTCAGCAGGAGCTGAACCTCCTTGTTCTGGGGACATCAAGAGACATACTGCTGTGGCCTCTGCCTCTAAGGAGCTTAACATTGACAGGGGGCAGATGTGTAAATAGTCAGCTGACATGCATGGGTACTAGAGATATCTGCCAGACCAACTCCTGAGAGAACCTATCCCCAACCCACACATCCTCTATCCTCCACTGACTGAGAGGAAGCCAAGAGCTAGATGGGGCTGAGTACATAAGCCTCTTCAAGAATTTGAATGAAAAACCACAGACTGGTGAGATAATACTGGGCCCTGGTGTGAAAGGTGGTACAGGCTCAGCACTGGGATGGCCATCTGGGGCCTCATGGACATGGATGAGTGACCAGAGAAGCTGGGCTGCAGGGACATGTATGGGCATCCAGTAAATGCCCAGAGAGAAGCAGGAACAAAAACCTCATGGCTCAGGAGACATGGACACACCCCTCACTTCTGAGCATTCAGTTCTGAGAGGTTGTCTGCTGTAGGTGTCCATCAATCTCTTCCCTTGGAGGCTGGGCAAGGGGTGAGGGAAGCTGATCCTGGCAACCAAGTGATTCCTAATACCTCAAGACACAAGAAAAAGGAATGAAGGAGAGAAAGAAAGGAGGATTTCTTGAAGACGAGTCTTGAAGAATGAGTGGGCTTCCTACAAGTGGGGAAAGGGGAAACCACATGGAGGCTAAGAGTTTGGCCTAAGCTGGAGGGAGAAGAGCCCGAGTGCATTGGGAAGCCAGTGGGGCGGCGACAGTGGGAAGAGAGTATGATGTAGGGACCAGGAAGTGGGGAAGAGAGAATGACTGCCAATATTGAAAAATGGACATTCATCTAAAAAGGACATTAAAGTTACATTAAATGAGAATAGGAAGAAAACCTTATTTCATTCAATCCCCCAGTTTTTTAAAAGACATTTCCTTTCTACTATTAGTGTCACTTCTAGGAGGAGCAAGGGGTAAGGACATTCTCTTCAAAGGGACAAAGCATTTGCTCTGTTTCTTGGATTTCATAGAAAAGTCAATGATTTATGAGCGCATTCAAGCAAAACAAGAGAGATACAGGCAACACTCCTACTCAGCTTGACAACCCAAGGGTCAGGGCAGGGGCCTGTCTCCTTGAACCAGGCTATGGTACATGGAAGGCACAGACATATCTCTTTGATATGTTTGCAAATATGACACTAAAACACTGTAATAGGGTAAGCTAGGTGATGCTACACTAACAAAATCTGAAGTGTCTAAGTGGTCAGCTCATGCTGCCAGTACAAATGACTCAACGGAGGCTGCGCTCCTCCTTGTCGCATAGGGACACAGGCTGAGAGAGGCTCCATCTCAATGAATTTCCACGTCCTCAAGGACAGGATGCTGGGACTCGACTGCAGAATGTTACCCAGTGGTGGGACTGTGGCCAGGGTGGTGCTGGGTAAGGGAGCTGGCTCCCTCTCATCCTCCCTGTCATCCTCCAAGCCTAAATGTTCACCTCCCTGGAGAGGCCTTCTCCAACACAGATCTAAATGAAGCACTACTCCCCACCTATATACAGTCAATTCACGTCATCTGTGGCAGTTATGTACTATGAAGTTGTCACGAACACTGGATTACTGAATATTGAACTATTGCTCCTGGGGGAAATACAGAGTTAGGTTTTCTGTGAGCCTCTGGTCACAAAACTTTCAGCAACCAATCAGTACATAATGTGTGTTTCTGTTTAAAGACACCTTCTTTAATATGTAGGGAGCCCTGGTGGTGTAGTGCTTAAGGCATTTGACGGCTAACCAGAAGGCTAGTGGTTCAAAGCCACCAGCCACTCCTCGGAAGGAAGTTCGGGTGATGTACTTCCTTAGAGATACTGCTGCAGAACCCCAGGAGGTGTTACTATTGAGTTGAGACCGACTCGATGGCAGTGAGTTTGGGTTTCTTTTTCCCTCTATTATGTATCCCTGATCCACTAATACTGAACTCAAGGCCAGTGGCACTGTCACTCCTGCCTGAATGAGGTTTATCTAACACATGATTTTCTCCATAAGCCGCATCACAGCCTTCCTGCACTTAAGGGACACTAGACAGTAATTCAGCACTATCCTTGGATGCCATCTTCAACAGCGAAATCACCAACTGAAAACACACAATGTGGCACAAAATTGACTGCGAACAAGCCACTTGTTTACAGTATGGGGCTGAGACAAGAAGGCCCAGGGTCGCCTCCTGCACCTCAGCCGGACACGGGGATGTCAGGCGACTCAGATTCTTCACTGCTCTGTGCACGTCTGCGAAGAACTGTGCCAGTGCTGTGAGTACTGATGTCAGGGTCCAGCTTCTCAGACAGGGTGATGCAGTGAAGGAGCGCCAGCTGCATTTTTCTCAGCACTCAAAAAAACCAAGCTCCTAGCTTGTCTTCTCGCCTCTTGTCAGTCTTGCCCCACCGAGTTGTAAGTTTCACTGAAAAGGACCCTGTCTTGTTCACCACTGTACGGCCAGCACCTAGAACAATGTCCAGCACGTAGGAGCTACTCCATAATTATTGGCTGATAACCGATGGTCAAATGAATGAGCGGATTAGTAGGTAGCATTTATGGAGCATTCCAAGGTTGTAGAGAAGGTCAACAAGAGAAAGCTATGCCATCATCTTCACTCCTGTTTCCACCCGTAATACACTGGCAGCCGACAGCAGGGCCAAACACCAGCCAGCGTGCCGGGCTAGTAATTTCCCGCACAACTGGAACAATGGCAGCCAGCACAAAGGTCAAGGTTTCCCCACACCTTGCCAGACAAGGATCATTTGCAGGCCCATTATTTGGATTAATCTCCTGACTTGGGTTTGGTCTGTTTTTGTCGAGCAAGCAAATACATATTGCTATTTGCAAAGAGCCTCATGCTTGTGGTGCCCACTGAAACATGGTGACACTCTCCTTAGCAATTGTGTCTGGAAGCTCATTCCCAGCTGTGCTGGCTCATTCAGCCAGTCTGCGGTAAGGATGGTGATGAGCCAAGCACGTTAACCTGGCCCGAAGAAGGGTGATTACCTTGGCTGCATGGTTACTTCACAGACTTGGCAGGAGTCTAAAAGTCACGCTGACATAGTCTGGAAGTCAGCCCTTCCTCACCTCCTGGCCTTCACACACAACCACACTGGCAGTGGGATCTCAGATGGGCACAAGAAGAGTGGCACTGTGACAGTAGTGTCTCAGACACATTGTCCCTCCTGCAAAAGGGCTGCTATTATTCATTCCTTGATCCATTCATTACTGGTCCTGTTTTATAAAAATGATAATACCCAATGCTCGCTATGATGAATTAAAATTTGTCTTGTTACATGCTGCTTATGGAAATGGAAATGGACATAATTATCTGAAAAGGCAATTTGTCACAATTTACCAGAAGTTGTATATTTTTATATGTGTTATTCCATGTCTCATGGGCTCAGGTATAGCAGCGATCATGGAGCTGGCACAGGACCAGGCAGTATTTCACTCTGCTGTGCACAGGCTCACTGTGAGTTGGAGATGACTCGATGGCTCCTAACAACAAAGGGTTGTCTATATTTTCCAACTTTTCTACAAAATGAACTTATTTCTTGGACACAAAAAGAATAGAAGTTCTTTCATAAACAAACAACATCCACACACAACATCCAGCTAGTGAGCCCTGGCTGTGTGTGAAGTCTGAGAAGGCGCCTCGAGGAGTGGAGCTAGATGGGGAACGAGAAGAGGCATTCCAGGGAGAAGGACGACTTGGATAAAGACTCAGAGACAGAAAAACACATGGATGGGGAAAAGGTGGCGACTCTTTCTGATTGACCAGTAGGTGTTGCTGTTGTTGTTATGTGCTACCGAGTCGGACCCGATTCATAGCCACCCCTCCTTGGGTTGCTGAAGCAGTATCACTATAGTAGCTTGCCCAACCTTCCTTCTGAGGAGTGGCTGGTGGGTTTGAATCGCCAGCCTTCTGTTTAACAGTCAAGTGCCTCAGGTACTACACTACCAGAGCTCCTGATTGACCAGTTAGGACCAGTGAAAGATGGGGTGGGAGAACAGACAATTGGGAGCCAAATAGGGGGTAGGAGAGACATGACGGGGTACAGTGGTGGGAAGCTCTCTGTGTGAGAATGGGCCCTGGGTGCTGGAGTCGAGGGTGGTTGGATGGGCCAAACTAGAGGTATGGCATCCAGTGGGGAAGCTGGAATGTGGTCAGATGAGAAATAAGTGGGCACAGTCCAGGGCAGTGGCAGTGGGGCTGCCTGGAAAATGCGAAGGGACCGTCCCCTGCCCGTGCCCCAGAACTGGTACAGGCTCCTGGGGTGAGGGGGCCTAAGAGCTCGGACTGGAGCCCAAGACTGCCTGGTTTCATCCTGGCTTCACCACTCACCACTGTATGAGTGTGGACAAGTTATACGACCTCTCTGTTCCCTGGCGTTTTCTTCTATATAGTGGATAACAACTGGCCCAGGGCCTAGTACAGGTTAGTCGTCAACAGTCCCTCAGACCTAAAGCCCACTTGAAGTGTCCTGAGAAGGACATGCTGCAGGGCCACTTGCATCAGCGAGGGGCACAGCCAAGGCACACACCACGGACTCTGTCTCTCTGACCCTCCCCCAAAAGGTGTTAAACAGTTAAAATTCTGATAAAGTCAAGATCAAGGAGAGGCTTCAAGGATGTTGCAGAAGGAATCTGTGAGCTGGCCTCTGGTCCCAGCTTTACCTTAACCCCAGAATCAAGTCAGGGTGAAGAATGTTGTCTCGGGGCCAAATTCTTGGCCTCCAACTCATGATGGGCCGCCTGGCCTCTGCCTCCTGTCCTGGGCCCTTTCTTCTACCACCAGCCTGTGGCCAGGAGCCAGCAGGCACAAATCCCCTCAGCTAAGAGGAGCTTTAACAGCACTTGTCCTGGGCAGAGGTCCGGCCACTCAGAAGGAAAGAAACAAGACTGCCAGAATGCACACCTTGCATTCACCAGTCTCCGATGCAAACTGTGGAAATGGCTCCTTTAAACATTAAAGGGCTGGAGACAGAGCTGCCTCTGGTCTGAGTGGACAGGAGAGTGTGTGGCAGGGGCCGTGGGCCCACGTCTCGTCTCCTATTCCATGACTCCACAGAATGATGAACAGGCTCATTACAAGGCAAAGGAGACGCACAATCAGTCGGTGCCCTTAGAGCTGGGCTACGCTTTAGGGAGAGGAGAAGAGAAGAGAAATAAAAAGGCCTGCTTTCTAGACAGCCACTGAAAGCCCAAGAAGAGACATAATAATGTGTGTAGGAGCTTTGCTTAAATTTGTCCCCGGCTCCCTCAGAGCGGCCCTGAGACACTCAGACTACGGCCCCTAGCTGCCCTTCAGGGCTGGAATTGAACCCACACCTGTGGTTTACAGCCAAACAAAGTACAGGCATGTGAGTTAAACATTTACCTCAAGTAGACACACGCCCTAGAGAG
>NW_006921761.1:2392421-2393599 GCF_000298275.1 Orycteropus afer afer
CCCAACTCAGACAGGGACTTGGTAGTTAGTACCCGGATGTCCGGTCCACTGTCAGAGCAGCTGGCACCATGGAGCCTTCTGTGTCTTGCAGAGAACACGTTTTATCCAAGCCGGAGAAGCCCCTTTGATTCCTTTTACATACACACACAAACACATAAGTTGCAAAGCACAGAACTGACATGTCCATGACTGTATGTCTAAAACCATCTCTCAAAGAGATAAATGGCTTCCTCCAGCCAGCATTGTCCAACTCGGGTCTGGGAATAGATAGATAAATTCATTTACTCGGGAACTACTTTCCACTTTTTTCCTGGCCCCATCTATAACCCTATCTCCTTTAATGTTGGCAATGCTTGGTGTAATGAATGTGCTTCAGTCATGAAGCCATAGGGGAGATCCTCAGTGGGAGACGGAAGGACCAATCTTAGGACCAAGCCCATGACCGTCTGCTCTCAGGTGTGTGAGGTTCAAGAAACCACCACAAAGAACCCGTGCTTTGTTCAAAGCAGGGATTCTTTCCTCTCCACACCAGGCCTCTTCCCCTCTGGGTCTGACAAGCTGAAGGCTGCCCCAAGGAGCATGTGCCCATATGCCTCCCCTGTGCCTATGTTCCCTGCAGGAAGAGACAAGTGCCACTGGGATCAGAGGGAGGCAGGATGGGCAGCCTGGCCCCATCAGACAGACCAAACCCTCAAGTCTTGTGAGAACTAAGTGGGCCTGGAGAAAGCTTCTCTATTGCTGATGTATCCTCCTGGGAATTTCAACAAAGCAAGACCATGAAACTTATTCACCTCTTTCTTCACTGCCCTTCCACACAGGCGAGTCAGGGTCACCTAAACCCCACAAACCTCAGGTTCCTCATTGGAAAAGAGAGGATCTTAATAGGAATTAAGATTCTGCAAGGATTCAGAAAGGTCAAGCACACATGCTGGTAGCATGGAGGGTTGCCATCCTTCCCTCCAGGTGCAACCACCCAACCAGTGGGAAGGCAGGAACACCTGCTCCAGTGCATCTCTGCCTCAGCCAAGTTAGCATCACCAGCGAACTTCAAAATAAGGAAAGAACATGATGCCCGGGCCCCACACTAGACCAACAACATCGGTCTCTGTAAGCGGGGCTGGCTTCAGGATGTGTTGATGCACAGCCAGAGCCGACATTTAGAGACCATCTAGAGAATA
>NW_006921761.1:2394164-2395103 GCF_000298275.1 Orycteropus afer afer
TACCAAAAAGAATTGGTTGATGTTCATCCATTTCAGGAGGTGGCATATGATCAAGAACCAATGGTATAGAAGGAAGAAGTCAAAGCTGCACTGAAGGAACTGGCAAAAAACAAGGCTCCAAGAGTTGATGGAATAACCATTGAGATGTTTCAACAAACAGATGCCTCACTGGAGGCAGTCACTTGGCTATGCTAAGAAAATTGGAAGTCAGCTACCTGGCCAACTGACTAGAAGCAATCCATATTTGTACCCATTCCAAAGAAAGGTGATCCCACAGAATGTGGAAATTATCAAACAATATCATTAATATCACACACACAAGTAAAATCTTGCTGAAGATAATTCAAAAACAGTTGCAGCAATATATTGACAGAGAACTTCCAGAAATGCAAACTGGATTCAGAAGAGGACATAGAATGAAGGATATCATTGCTGATGTCAGATGGATCTCGGCTGAAAGCAAAGAACACCAGAGAGATGTTTATTTATGTTCTGTTGACTATGCAAAAGCATCTGACTGTGTGGATCATAACAAATTATGGATAATATTGAGAAGAATGGGAATTCCAGAATACTTAATTGTACTCATGAGGAATCTGTACATAGACCAGGAGGCTGTCATTTGAACAGAACAGGGGAATACTGCATGGTTCAAAATCAAGAAGGGAGTGCGTCAGTCTTCTATCCTTTCACCATACTTATTCAATAATCCTAGAAGCTGGACTATACTATCCTTTCACCATACTTATTCAATAATCCTAGAAGCTGGACTATACAAAGAAGAGCATGGCATTAAGATTAGAGAAAGACTCATTAACAACCTGCGATATGCGGACAACACAGCTTTGCTTGCTGAAAGTGAAGATGACTTGAAGCACTTACTGATGAAGATTAAAGACTACAGTCTGCACTATGGATTACACCTCAACATGAAGAAAA
>NW_006921761.1:2401490-2443212 GCF_000298275.1 Orycteropus afer afer
TGATTAAAGTGCAAGACATTAAAGAAGTATATAATCAAAAAAAAAAAAAAAAGAAAGAAAGAAATCAGATGACGTGTTGCACTGGGCAAATCTACTGCAAAAGACCTCTTTCAAGTGCTGAAGACCAAAGGTGTCTCTTTGAAGCCTAAGGTGCCCCGAACCCAAGCCATGGAATTTTCAATCACCTCATATGCATGTGAAAGCTGGACAATGAATGAGGAAGACCAAAAAAGAGTTGATGCTTTTGAGTTGTGGTGTTGGAGAAGAATACTGAAAGTACCATGGACTCCCAGAAGAACTAACAAATCTGCCCTGGAAGAAGTGCAGCTGGAATGCTCCTTGGAACGAGAATGGCCCGACTTCATCTCAGCTACTTTGGTCATGTTGTCAGAAGGGATCATTCCCTGGAGAAGGATATCATGCTTGGTAAAGTGGAGGGTCAACCAAAAAGGGGAAGACCCTCAATGTGGTGGATTGACACAGAGGCTGCAACGATGGGCTCAGAGATGGCAAGGATTGTGAGGCTGGGGCAGGACCAGTCTCTGGTCAGTGTTTCTTTCTGTTGTCCACGGGGTCCCTAGGAGCTGGAGCCAACTCAACAGTGCCTAACAACAACAACAACAACAACCTGGAATCAAAAGGCTGGTTCCAGCTGTGCCATCAACCCTGGGGAAGATGTGTGGCATCTCTGAGTCTCCTCCCCAACAGAGTGGTGACAATAAATGTGGCTTTGGTTGCCCCCAGTTTCTGGAAGAAAGATAGGTGATGAGGGACCTAAAATGTCCTGGTCGCCATTAAGCTCAGCTGTGTGAGGTCTTCATTTGCGGAGTGGGGTGGGGTAAGGTCCTCCCACACATCTCCAGGGTGGGCCATCTCCCTCTCTTACCCCTTGTTTCCTGTGATTGGCACCCCCTTTCCCCTCTGTCTGAAAGAGCACTGGTAGTACAGTGGTTCAGGCATTTGGCTGCCAACGGAAAAGTTGGTAGTTCGAACCCACCAACTGCTCCATGGGAGAAAGATGAGGCACTCTGCTTCTTTAAAGATTTACAGCCTTGGAAACCCTGTAGGGCAGTTGTACTCTGTCCTACAGGGTTGATAGAGTCCGAATTGACTTGATGGTAGTGGGTTCCACCCCATGTCCACCTCCTCCAGCCTGTGTGGCGTGGCCCTGGAGTCTCCCTCCTAGCCCTCTCTTTGTACTTCCTCAGGACCCTTCACAGAAAGAAGTGTTTCAAGGGGGTGGGGTGGCCCCCCGGGCACAGAGGCAGGGCTGGAGACCAGACGGGGGAAAGGCTTTGGCAATGAGGGCTCATTCCCGAGCTCCCCAGGAGCTGGGTTGGCTGTGACCCTGGGTTTGGCAGTGACCCTGAGTGAGTGAGGTGCTCACCCTTTTGTTTCTGTGTCTTAGCACTGTGCAGTCGCTGCCCTGCCACGCCAGCCCTGTGGAGTTCCATCCCATTAACGGCTCCACGTTGCCATGGCAACACAGCCTCCCGACTCTCCCAAAGATAGGAGACAGGATGCCACCGCCACTGGGAGGCCTGCATCCCGTGCCCAGATATGCAGGGAGGGGCAGAGACCTCGGCTGGTTTCCAGCCAGGGCAGTGCACATTCCGAGCTCCTCCAATGCTCTCGGCGGTCGGCCCCAGCCTCCAAATACCCCTACCCCACACCCACAGCTGGGGGCACTTGACTGCTAACCAGAAGGCTGGCGGGTCAAACCCACCAGCCACTCCTCAGAAGGAAGGTTAGGCAATCTACTTCCATAGTGATACCACCTCGGAAACCCAAGGAGGGGTTGCTATGAGTCGGGTCTGACTCGACGGCACATAACAACACCACCACCCACAGTTGATTCATAGCTGATTTAGGCTAAGTTTCTCCGTGACTAGGGAGTTCTAGTGGTGTAGGAGTTAAGGCATTTGGCTGCCAGCCAAAAGGTCAGTGGTTTGAACCCACTAGCAGCTCTACAGAGGAAAGAGGAGGCAGTCTGCTTTCATAAAGATTTACAGCCTTGGAAACCCAGTGGGAATCGCTATGAGTTGGAACCGACTTGATGGAAGTGGGTTGGAATTATTTTTTTTTTGCTTTCTCCACAACTGTGTACTTGCCTTTTCTCAGACCTAGAGCTTATACAGTAATGTTACCTCCTCCACATACAACTCGAAGGGAGCTGGGACAATTCCCCTCACTGGATGGAAGATGTTGGAGCTCAGAGAGGTTAAGTAATACACCCAAGGTCACACCATCAGCAAGTGGGAGACCCGATATTTCAGTAAGAGGCTGCTTTTCGTTTTGTAGCCCTTACAATGGAGCTCTGGTGGCCCAGTGCCTAAGGCACTTGACTGATAACCAGAAGGTTCGCGGTTCAAACCCACCAGCCCCTCAGAGGAGAGAAGCTGAGCAGTCTACTTCCGTAAAGATTTACCGCCTCGGAACCCAGTGGGGGTCGCCATGAGTCAGAATCGACGGCATGGCAGTGGGTTTCGTTTGGGTTTTGCTAGCACTTACAAAGGAGCTCTGGTGGTACAACGGTTGGGCACTTGGCTGCTAACCGGAAGGTCGGTGGTTCAAACTACCAGTCAGTCAGTACAGAAAAGACGTGGACATCACTCTGGTAAAGACACAGCCAGCAGGCCCTATGGGCAGTTGTGTTCTGTCACACAGGGACACTGTGAGTTGCAATCAACTTGACAGCACACAACGGTGGCAGCACTCACGGTGTGCCGGACTTCATGCGTATTAATTCTTTTAATGCTCGTAGCAACCCTGTCGGGTGGGGACTTCCAACAACAGCTCCAGCTTACAGATGAGAAAATCGAAGCAGAGAGGTCAGATTAAGTTTCCCAGAGTTACACAGTTAGTGTAGAGACAATGCTGGGGTTCAAACTCGGACAGTCTGGCTCCTGAGCTTGGTGCCTTACCCACTTTCCTGCATCTGATTATAAGTCCAGGGCTCCTAACTGTACCCTACCCAGCCCCGAATCAAGAAATCGACCACTGGCCGCCTCTCCACACCTCCCCCGGCTTCTCCCCGGGCCGGGCCATCCTCTCCCGTGGGCCCCTGGCTAGTTTTGATGATTTTACCTCGACAACCATCCTACTGCTTTTTTCTCCAATTCCCCTCGCTCTCAAACGGTCCTGCATTTCCATTCACTGTGCTGGGCTTTTCAAAGCTCCCGTTTGGAACAACAGCTGGGAATTGTCTTTCTTCAGAGAAGAGCCTTCCAGTGCCCTCACCAGGGAGGTCCCCTTGTCCTTGCATACTCAGCCTGTCTCCAAAGACCATTAACACACTCTCTTAACAAGAGGCTGGTTATGATAGACAGGAAGAGAGGGGAGGAGCCTGTGAGCAGTTTGAAGGGGAGAAGAAATCAGGAAATCCATCAAACCTGTGTTTGTCTCATTAAAAGTGTTTCTAATTTATAATGTCCTGGAATGCAGATGCTGCCCAGCTGTGCGGGCCTGGTCCCGCTGCCTGGAGCCCCCCTCCCCACGCCTGGGCCCCCTCTCCCACCTCACTGGGACTGCCATCAATTTCTGCTCATCAGCGGCACTTACAGTAAATGGATTCATTTGTGGCAATGGGAGCGGAGAGACATAGGTGACAATATAATTAAGGGTTTTAATTCTATGCCTGAACAGTTAAGTCCAGAACTCATGATAATTAGCCGGCTGTAATGAAAGATCTTTGATCGTTATTTTCCCTTTGTTTCCTAGAATTGCTCATTTTGGCCAAGTACGTTTGTCCCTTCGCCTGACTCCGGCTGCACGGTTTTGTCACCCTCGTCACTCCTGTGCGCCCCAGTGGAAACATGCTGTGCGGCTGGTCACCATCATCACCTCGCGGGCATTCATGGAGCTGAGGGCCCAGCTCACCAGCTAACCCTTCAGTTCCCACTCTCTGAACTCTAGCCCATAGACACACGGGGTTACCATGAGTCGGTATGGTTTGGGGTTTGGTTTTTTCTGCCCAGTGGAGCACAGTTCTACTCTGACGCACTTGGAGTCATCATGGCTCAGGATCCACTCCGTGGCGATTGCTGTTATGCACTGGAAGAGTCCCTCCTGGCTGAAGAACAGGTTCGCCCATAATTCAATCAACAAGCACTCACCACCTACCACGTATTAGATCCTGCATCAGGCACTAGGAGCACAAGAGGGAAACCACTGCCCAGTCAGGTGTCTCTTGTCACAAGTAAGTGACTGGGTGACCTGCGCACGTGCGTGTGCACACACACACACACACACACACACACGGGAATTTCCTCACAGCCCTCACCCAGGATTAGTCCTCAACCCCCTCTTTCTATTCTTTCTCCTTTGGGACACCCCAGACACTCTAGTGACCCCCCCCCCATGAGTGATACTCTTGCTTCCTCAGACGTCCCTTCTGATCACCCAGTCCCACCATCTCCCTCAAACAGGAACACTCAGCATTTGTTGCTTTGTTCAAAAATATTTAGCAATCACTTACTATGTGCCGAACTGTGGTAGGTGCTGGAGCAGTGCTGTGAACAAGGCGGGTGGAATCCTTGCTCTCACCTGCTAGTGGGGGAACGATAAACAAGTACACAATTGTTTCCCATTTAGTGATCACACTGTGAAACACGAAGCCAGAGCCTCACTGAGGAGGTGACGTATCAGCAGTTGACTCTGGCCATAAACATCAGTTCCCTTCAGATTTGGTCTCCTCTTCTTGTCACCAGCGTCTTTGGCCTCTCAGTCTTCTTGACCAGAAGACCCAGTCTCCTGTTCTTCCCTACCTTGTTCACGCTCCCTCTGTGTCCCCTGTGCACTGGCCCCTTCCTTGCTCTCATTCAGGTCACTGTTGCCTCACCTCATCCCTCTCTTCCTCCTAGCTTGTCCTCTGTCCTCTTCTAGTCCGTTTTCCCACCGCTGCCAGATTGTCTCCCAGAAACACACTTCAGGTCAATCTCTGCTTAAAGACCTGCAATGGTTGCAAGTACTCCCAACATGAGTCCTATAAACCTTAGCTTGATAATCACACCCTCCATAAACATGCTCTAACCACTGCAATCTTATTTCTCACGGGAACATTTTGCACCTCCAACATTCCTACCAAGGTGAATATCCACAGCTATTTACTGTCTTATTACTCAAGGACCTCTGGTGGCAGTGGTTCAAACCCACCAGCTGCTCTATGGGAGGAAGACGATGCAGTCTACTTCTATAAAGACTGACAGCCTTGGAAACCCAGTGGGGGTCGCTAAGAGTGGAAGTCAATGCAATGGCAGTGGGTTTGTTTTCTGGTTTTGGTACTTCTGCTCCTGCTGTTCCTCTTGCCCAGAATGCCCACTCTTTGTGTCTGAGTGCCCATGCCACCTCCTCCACAAACTCCTCCCTGGCACACACACGTCCACACACATGTCGCTACTCCCTTCTCTGAAGGCCCACGGCACCTTGCCTACGTCTCTCTTCCCTCCCTGCCAGCTGATGAACTTCTTCAGGACAAGAGCCTTGTTGTCTGACCCTCGGTGACCTTCTGCAGCAGGATGGGAGCAAGTGACTAAGGGAATGTTAGGAGCAGATGGCATCCCCTGGCTCTGCACGTATTCATACGTGACCTTAGAGTATTTAAGTCCTCTGTGTCTCGGCTCCCCATCTATAAGATGAGGCTTAACTGGATTGATAGATGTAAGGACTCAAAACAGTGCCTGACACGTTCTGGTAACTCTTACTGTGGGTGTGTAAATAAGGAATTGTGGGTGGATAAGTCAGACAGACCTGCAGAGAAAAGTCCCAGCTCAGGTGTCAGGGAAAACTTCAGGGTGGACCATCTCTGGGTCGGTCACAATCAAGTTTCCCTTCTTGGGACCAACTGGGCACACTCATCTGCCAACCAAAGTTGGAGAAACGCCACCCTCTAAACACACACACACACACACACACACACACACACACACACGGGCCAGCTCCACCTCCTCCTGTGACCCCAGCCCTCCAGGGAAGGCCCTCCTCCAGGTCGATCGCCCCCCGCCGTTGGAGCCCCTGAGCCCCCAGCTGTTGAAGCAAGCTGGCCGTTGTGCTTCTCTTGGTGCCTCGGAGCCTGGAGAGCTCACACGCGCCCAGTCGAACTGTGCAGGGCGAGGGCCTCCCCGGGACGGATGGAGTCCACGTGCCACCGATGAGCAGAGAAGCCGGCAGCTGCTCCCAGTCACCTCGAGCAGAGCCCTCCTCACCTGAGCAGTTCACCCCCCGCCAGAGACAGCACTAGGAGTCCTTGCCTTGCTGCCCGCTGCCCCTGCGCACCACCAACCTGCTACAAGGAGACTTCAAAGTTCTCTGGGATCCCTGGGAGGAAACCCAGGCCTTCTGCCTCCAGAGCGGCCTTGAACATGCCCTTGTTCCCTGGGTCTCGTCTCTCCCGTCTATAAAATGGGAGGCCCCCAGCCTCGGTGCCCCTCCACAGAGTTGACGGGGAGGCTGCGGAGGGGCTGCAGAGGCCTCGTCACAGACCACCCCGGTAACAGGTCCCCAGCCTCACCCAGGCGGCCCCGCTAGGGGGGACAGAGAGGGAGGGGCTCAGGGGAGGGCCAGCTGTGCAGCGTCCTCCCTCCCCAGGGGCGCCAGCTGCTGAGGGCTACCAGCCTCCGGGTTCTCGGGGGGGACACATCCTCCACAGGCTCTCAGCTGCCGACTTAGTAGCTGCTGTGTGCTGGCCCCAACAGGAGGGCAAGGGGACCGAGGTCCCAGGGGTGACCTGTAACTGAGCACCTCTGTGTGCAGCCAATTCTCAGATGAGGCTTGGTTACCCCTTGCAACAGTGCCATTACCACCCTACTTCACAGACAAGGAAAGTGGGGCTCGGTGAGGGGACACTACTTCTCCACGGTCACACAGATTCTAAGCGGCAGGACAGGGACTGAAACCACTTCAGCCCGGCTTCCTCGGGCTGCTCCCGCCTCTGGCTGCTTCATCCAAAAGCCAACTTGGGCCAGCTCAGGTGAAAAGACCAAGAACCCTGAGAAGGAAGCCACTCCCCTCACTCGGGTGACAGTCTGAAAGCAGGGAATGGATGTGGGCTCACTCACCACCCACAAGCCTCAAAGTGGCCCTGATTCCCGGCATCGTGAAGTGCATCTGAGGGGAACAAACAAGTACCTGAGTCATCAGGCTCAGGGCTATGGATTCAAGCCTCCAATGTTTCTCCAGCGCATCCCCCTCGCCAGCACCACAGAGCGTCCTATTCCCACTGCCTCCTCACTGGCCTCCGGCCACCAGGCTCTCTAGACTTGACTTCCTAGAACCACACTGAGCCGTGACACTCCTCAGTGGCTCTGGAGAAAGTCCAAGGGCCTCCACTCGGCACTAAAGGCCCTAACCGTCTCCTGCCAGGCCCTGCCACTCCTCACCCTGGACTTGACGTTTCCAGAAGCTGCTCCCTTCCTCCAGGCTGCCGCCACTGCTGCCGTCCCACGGGACACGTCTGTCTCCTCTGAACATCATCGTACCTGCCCGCCCCGCTCTAGATCGCTCAGGTGACCCATCTCCAGCCCGATCCATGCTGCTTCACCATCTGGTTTAGCACACTGCACTCGACTCCATGACAGAAAGCAGAGCCTGGGGCTTGTTGGCCATGGCATCGCCAGCACAGGACAGGGCCAGATCCAGTCCAAGTGTGTGACAGGAATAAGTGAACATAGTGGGGAGCTGACCGGTCCAAGGGCAGCAGACCCTACCAGCTGGGCTTTCCAATCCTTCAACAAACATCCCATGAGCCCCTTCTCTGTGCCAGGCCCTGGGCTCAACACTGGGGCACTAAGAGATTAACCCTGCTGCAAAGTTGCTCACAGACTTACTGCTTACTAGCTGTGAGTTCTTGTACAAGTTCCCTAACCTCTCTGTTGCCCCAGTTGCTTTGTCTATAAAATGGGAACAAAAACAGCAGCTGCTTCAGAACATGATTTAAAAAAAGAGAGAGAAAAACAAACCACTGCCATCAAGTCAATTTTGACTCATAGTGACGCCCACTGGGTTTCCAAGGCTGGAGATCTTTACTGAAGTAGACTGCCTTGTCTTCTTCCCATGGCGTGGCTGGTGGGTTCAAACCTTCTACCTTTTGATTAGCAGCCCAATGCCTTAACCACAGTGCTACCAGAGCTCCTTAAAAAACAAGAGAGGTCATGTATAAGAGGGGTCAGAACTGTGCCTGACACATCATTAATGCACAGATAATGAGAGGTTACCCAGCTCGCTCCTGTCCCTGCCCTGATGGACCGTCCTTCAGCTAGGGACACACACCTTCATGGTCCTGGCCTCTGGGGAGAAAGGTCCCGGAAATAAGGATGGGGGGCAGGGGTTCAGAGGACACAGCCTTACCAGGATGTGCCCCCAAAGCTCATGGAGAGCCTACTTAGAAAGACGCCAGGTGACCCTCTGATCATCCCTTCACCCTCCCCCTGCCCGAGGCTTCCTGCCCAGATTCTCGAATATTGTGTGTGCCACCTACAGCCAACAGGCCGAGGCGGCACCCGGAAGGAGGGACGAGTGCTGGCGCCGCCACCAAGCTGTGTGAGTTGGGGAAAGACGCATGTGCAGTGGACCATCCCCCAGAACCTAGCTGAGCCTCCATGTTCCCTTAGGACCAGTGGGGAGGGGAAGAGTAACCGCTCTGCCAGCCGCCCGGAGCCTTGGGAGGATAGAACGAGATAGCAGAGGCGAATATCCTTTGTAGGCGATGAAGGGATTATTCTAATCAGAGCCAGCGGCATCCCGGGAGTCGGCTGGGTAGGCTGGACCAGGCACGTGCACGTGAGGACACACACAATATAGGAGAATCCCGGGCAGGAAGCCGCTGGCGGAGGAGGGCAAAGGGCCAAGCAGAGGGTCACAGATGCCGGCGTCTCTCTCAGTAGGACCTCCAGGAGCTTTGGGGGCACATCTTGGGAAGGCCCCATCCTCACCTCCGATCCTTATTTCCGGGCCTTCCTCCCCAGGGCCTGCCAACAATGTCACGACAGCAAGTGCCATCCCTGGGAACACAGCCTGGCCGCCAGGCTGTTCCTGTGCCCTTGAATCTATTAAACAGAGCAAAGTGATTAATTCTTTTACTGTCTTTACGGCAGCCGCTTAACTTGCTTCACATCCAGATTTCCAATTACATATGCCGGAGCTTTCAAGTCGGGAGGACGTGCTTTATTGAACTATTTATAACCAGAGTTTCGGAGCCGGAAAGCTCTGCCAGACCAGCACGGCACAGCCCGCATTAATGATTCGGAGATCAGAAGACCATCTTTCCGTAATCGGAGGGGTGGCAGCAGGCCAGGAGAGAACACACAGGTTGGGTCTGAAGCCGGATGGGAAATCATTTCTGATTGCAGGGCCCAGAGCCCGGGAAGGCAGAGCAGCTGGGGGTGGTCAATCAGATCGAGTGGGAGGAGGTCTTCTTTGAAGAAAATGATGGGACGTGAGTTACCCCAGCTACACCGGCTTTGGCTTTAAAATGGGGTCACGTCATTACTGATAAGCAGGGTTTCACTAATTCCTTGTGCCCCTCCACTGGATGATTCCACGTTTCTAGCTGCTTCCAGCTTCTTCTTCATTGTTTCTGGAAAACTCACAGACTTTTTTACCTGCAAGGCCTTAGCTACTGCTAGTTTTTCCTCCTTCTCCCTCCGCTTCCTGCCAAGCTACAGGAGAACAGCCCACCACTGCCTCTGTGCCCACCACGAAGCCATCTTCCGCTAGGCAACACCATCCCTGGCACTGATGTCTCGGAAGCTAAAGCTGCGTCCCTCTGGGGACTCTCGTCACTACTAGGCATCACAGGGAGGCTTGTGGGTCCACTGCTTTGCAGAGGTTTTATTGTAGCTGGCTTCTCATATTTACCTGCTGTGGCCCCCTCCCCACAGACCCCAGACGGGCTTAGACCAGGAGACAAGTTCTCAGACAAATACTCCTCCCGCTGATGACTGTGGCCTTGTCACCTGGCTGAGCTTGTCACCTGTTCTCCTCGGTGCCCCAGGCAGAGTCCCCAAGGAGCCCTGCAATCAGTCCTCCAGGTCAGACTCCAGGAGCAGGCTTCCCTCAGAAACATGGAGGGGGCAGGAGTGGGAGGTCACTCATGTTTACTGAGCTCCAGTTGGGCAATCTACTTCCATAATGGTACCACCTTGGACACCCAAGGAGGGGTCTCTATGAGTCGGGTCAGATCCAACTCCACAGCAGTGAGAGTTTTGAGGTAGTTACAAGCCAAGCACTGGACGGGGCCATATCCTCATGGCAACCAATTAGGGGAGTGCCACTAGCCCCATTTCACAGATAATGGAACTGACGCTCAGAGTGGTTAAGTGACTTGTCCAAGCTCCCACAGCTGGAAGACGGTTTTAGCTCTCACGGGAGCCACCCGGGCCTGTGGGATGCCAAGGTTCAGTTATGGCTTCCCCTCCTGCTGCGTTATTTAAGAGCATGAAACTCAACAATCCGTTACCAGGCTTGGTCTAGAAAAACCTTCTCAACATAGGAGAAGTACATGTTTTGTTTGTTTTCTGCAACGGAAGCAAAGGGAAGGACTATCACCAACAAACAGCGGCACAGGTTTGCTCCCCTCGGAGTGTGCATTTGCTGAAGAGAAACTGTCATCTTAAAAAGACGACCTAAGAAAATGTAACATGCTTTTGTGTGTGTGTGTGTGTGTGTGTTTAAGCCTTTTTTAAAAATTATTATTCTTTTCCGCTGTGGGAAAGACTACCTAGCTTTTCTTGAAACTTCTTTCTGCTTCTTCCTCAGCAGAGGGCTAGACTACATTTCCCAGCCTTCCTTGCAGTTTGGCATGGCCATGTGATAGGTTCTGGCCAATGGAATGACAGCAGAGCAATGCACTCTAGTTACAGCTCTGGCCCATAAAAAACGGTCCCCCTTCCCCCACCTCCCATTACACATAATCCTTCATGTTCATGCCCCTTCTATCAGTTTGGTGCCAATGAGCAGCATGACCTGGAAGTCACAGCTGAAGATGGTAGATTGTTGCTGTTAAGTGCCGTCGAGTCAGACCTGACTCATAGCGGCCCCTCCTTGGGTTTCTGAGGCAGTATCACTACAGAAGTAGATTGCCCAACCTTCCTTCCGAGGAGTGGCTGGTGGGTTTGAACCGCCAGCCTTCTGGTTAGCGGTTAAGTGCCTTAGGCACTATGCCACCAGAGCTCCTGAAGATGGTAGGGCTAGATGTAAAAGGAGTCTGGGACCCTGAACCAGCATTCAAGGAAGACTACCCACCTATCCAGACTGGCCAGAATTCACAATAAACAAATGAATCAGGAGGCCTGGTTAAATTTGAATTTCAGATAAACAATGAATCATTTTAAAATATAATATATCCCAAACGGGAACAGTGGCAACCCCATATGCCCTCCTGGACGAGTTCTGGGTCCCCAGGATCACTGGAAGATTTGGGACCTACTTGTATGAAAGTTGCTCATCTGAAATTTGAATTTAACTAGGCGTTCTGTATTGTATCTGGTAACCTGCCCTGATCAGTACATCGTTTGGTACTTTACAAGAGAGAGGCATAACTTCTGTGACGTTTGACCACTGCGTGCTTGGGACTTGCTCACCATGGCAGCTGGCATTGCCTGTGCTGTGCATCCTTACTGTGTAGATGCACCAGATAGTAAGCAGTCCGGGCAGAGCAGCACAGTGTCGACTAACGAGCATCTCCACACGTAGACGTCTCGTCACCAGTCTTTCTTGTCTGGACTTCTCTAGCTCAGTAAAGCTTTGGGAGCTTTCACCCCTCTCCCTTCCATGGACACATCTGGAAGGAGATATGTTTCTGATGCCTCCATCCTCCCTTCCAATCAGGAACCACTGAGTTCCCATCACCATGGAAACAAGGTTCTGACGAGAAGCTGGCCTCCAGGCAGCCCCCCACACCAGTCCCACCTGTCTTGTTACTAAAACCCTGCCTCTGATTAGCAGAATGGACTTCAGGTAGGCTAGCCTGGGAGTCCAGTGCCCACTCCTAGCCTTGGTTGTCCTGAGCCAGGCCCCTCTGTGAACCTCCTGCCCCAGGGACAGCCAGGGAGGCCAGAGACCAGCCCCCAGATGCTTCTCTGCAGCTGGCCTGTCACACACCTGCTCCCAGAAGGGCCCCCCTCCTCCTCTGGAGCTGTTCCCATTCGTCATGTTCATCTGTGTTTCGGTGCAGTGGGGATTCTACACTCTGATCTCTCTCTGCACATGAAGCAATAGCCCAAAAACATGCTTATCACACCTTTGACACAGAGCATTGCTGCGTCCTTCACGTATGGGGTTGCCAAACGGAGCAAATAAAAATACCATTTTTATATTTGAATTACAGATAAACAACAAATCCTTTTTTGGTATCAGTCTGTTCCAAAGAAGCACAGGACAAACTGACACTAAGACATGACTCCTTGTGCGCATGAGATTCGAGTTTAACTGGACAGCTTGTCTTTCCCCGGCTAACGTACTCACACATCCTCCTGGTGTGCCTGGACCAGGCCCAGCTGGGGAGTTTGCACAGTCAGGCCTGAGGAGGGGCTGGCGGGCCTCCACCCCCCAGGCCAGCTCCATCCTGCCCTTCTCTGACATCTGCACACCCCTGCCCTTCGGCACCAGAGCTCCTCTCTCTTCCCTAAACACACGCCCTCTTCCCACGGCCAGGCCTGGCCCCACTCTGCCTAGACCAGCTGCGCCTCTGTCTCTGTGGCTCTTGCAGCTTCACGCTCCTTCAGAGTTAGGCTCCCTGGCTCCCTGCTCCAGAGCTCACCCGCTTCCCAGCCAGTGAGTTCCTCACCTCTGCCCCCACACTCAGGGCCCACCGCTCTCCTGGGCCAAGGGAGGCTTTCATGGAGCAGCTGCCCGGGCTCCAGCCAGGCGAGCCCTGGGGATCAGGCTCACAGACAGGAACAGGTCACAGACACCGCACTGGTGCAGCCCACATTCTAGTGGGACACGGGCATAGAGGCAAACAGCCAAAAGGAAAGCAGTGCCACCGGTGAGTGCAAATGGGATGACGGCGGGACAGCAGGACAAGGGCAAGCCCTACCTCACCAGGGTGGGAGGGAAGGCTTCCTGGAGGAGATGGAATGGGTCTGCTGGCGAAGGAGAAGCAGCTTCAACAGAAGAAGGGCCTCCAAGCAGGAGAACAAACCAGATGAAGATGGTAGCCGGAAACAGACCCACCGGGTGGGGGGTGTGGCGACAGGTTCCTTCCAGTCGGGGGCCACAAAGTGGTGGGCAGTGAAGTCAGGAGGTGGCAGGTGGAGAATGCCTGAAATAAGGCATTCAGTGGGAATGTCTGAAATAAAGCGGACGCTGCAAAGGCAGCAGATGTGGGGGGCTGTTCTGAACTGTCGGTGTCATGCAAATTGTTCCCTTTGCCTTTACTGTGTAGCGGCAGGGGCTCTGGTGGGGCAATGCGTAAGGCATTGGGCAGCTAACCGAAAGGTTGGTGGTTTGAACCCACCAGCTGCTCTGCAGAAGAAAGATGAGGCAGTCTGCTTCCATAAAGATTTATAGCCTTAGACGCCCTACACGGGTTGCTCTGCGTCGGGATTGACCTGAAGGCAGCGAGTCGGGTTCAGTTTGGCTCTGGGGAAGCCACCATTGTGCGGGGTACTTCACACATGTATCATTTCATTTAAGTTCTTTCCTTCAACCCCTAACGAGTTACTTTCAGCTGATCCCGACTCACAGCGACCCCTGTGGGTCAGAGCAGGACTGGGCCCACAGGGTTCTCAGAAGGAGATGGTTAGGCCGGGGTTCCAAGGCGCCCTTGAGTGGGCTCGAAGCAACAACCTTCCGGTTAGCGGCCAAGTGTGTTCACTGTTCGAACCACTCATTTAATGTTTATGTTAAAATAAATGTCCTTACTTACTTGAGAGGAGCTCTGGTAGCATAGTGGCTAAAGCACTTGCCTGCTCACCAGAAGGCTGGCGGTTCAAACCCACCAGCCACTCCTCGGAAAGAAGGTTGGGCAATCCTACTTCCATAGTGATACTGCCTCGGAAACCCAAGGAGGGGTCGCTATGAGTCGGGGCCGACTCGACGGCACATAACAACAACAACAACAACTTACTTGAGGCGTTAATTAGAGATCTGCACAAAAATTACATCAAGAAAAACTCATTCTTCACACTGTTTCAAAGACAGAAAAAGAATGAAGACCACCTGGATATCCAGCGATAGGGAAACAGTTCAATAAACTATGAAACTTGCACACAATGAAATATTGTGTAGTCATTAGAAACCCTATTATAAAAAACAGGAAACAACAACAGCAAGTATTCATGATGTTAAGGAGGTTAGTCAAGTAGTGTCCGTGATACCGTTCCATTTCTTTATCTCTACAATAAGGCACTGCGCCACCAGAGCTCCCCTGATAAGACATGAATTTGAGGAGTTAATTCTCCATGAGAATCAGCTTCCCCTACCCATCTGGACTGCCAAAAGGCCTAGAGATGGGCAGAGAGAGTGAGCCGGGGGAGAGAGAGAGACAGGGACAGAAAGTGAAACAGGGAGAGAGAGGGAGATGGAGAGAGAGGGGGAGAGAGAGAGAGACCAGGAGAGACAGTGAGATGGGAGAGAGAGTGAGACGGGAGAGAGAGGGAGACAGGGACAGAGAGTGAGACAGGGAGAGAGAGGGAGATGGAGAGAGAGGGGGAGACGAAACAGAGAGGGGGAGAGAGAGGGAGAGGCAGTGAGATGGGTGAGAGAGTGAGGCAGGGAGAGAGAGTTTGCAGAGAAGGTTACAGATTGGTTGCTGGTGTGGGAGAGCCCTGTACCCCACTACCTACTTACTCGGGTCTGAATCTCATGGGAGGAGAGAAGGTGCTAGAAGCCCCCAAATAAGTGTGGTGACCTCAAAGCAAAGAGCCCCTGTGCCTACACCCAGTGCTGTCAAGGAAGCAGCCACTGGAAAATGGAGTGGGAAACACGGTGGGTCTAGACATGAGGGGGCCACCATTGCCCCCAACACCCATTTCCTGCCCCAGAACCACATGGGAGCACAGTTAGAAAAGTCTCAAGGCTCCCAATGGGACACTGAAGTGGGCTGGAAGAGAGGATGTGGGCCCAAGAGCACTGCATGGCTGGACCAGCCCCTCTGGAGGGGTGGGAGCAAGAACAGCCACACTCAGTGGGTCTCCAGCCCCAAGGGGCCATGTGCACCCCAGGCTCTGAAGGAGTCAGATGGGTCAGAGTGACAGCACCCTCCCCACCACCCAGGGTCCACCTCAGAGGCTGGTGCTGAGAGAAAACCCTGGCAGGGAAACAAAGCCCTAAGTGTGATGGAGCTTCAAAACCTGAATTGATTGCGAATTCTTTGAATAATAATGACTTTGTGAGAAATCATTAGATATTTGCATCAGGAGGAACAGGGAAACCAGACCAAAGGAAAAATAAAGGGGCATCTCTGAGCAGCTACCCTGAGCGCACGTGCACACCCACCAGCCTGCGATGCCTGCCTTCAAATGTCCACCATGACTAGCACATCCAGGGATGGTAGCTTCCTGATTGTCTTAGTTTTCTTCTGTGGGATTTTCTGAATCCCTGCAATCCTGCCCATAGCTGGCCCCTGACGTCCCCAGGGTAAGACATCAAGACAAGCTGACTGTATAAGTTCCACGCACAGGAGCAGGCATGGGAATCCCCTGGCCAACAAAGGTTCCTGTAGGCTTAGTCTCTCTCAGGGTAGCATCATCACCCTAACAAAAGCCACATCTTGTGATAAGCCATGGGAAGTGTCAGCAGGAGACCGGAGAGAAAAGGACCACTGTGACCTTCATCAATGCTTCAGAGATGTTCTCCTTCCAGGGTCTTGGCCAGTGACCTCGTGGGGTAGAGTGTGACCTTGTTCCATCGTGGGAACCCTCTGCTGCGCCTGGGGCACCAGCCAGGGGTGCGTCTCAGGCCGTCAGGTTCATTTCCAAAGCCTGGCCTTAGGAAGGCAGTTAGCCAGACTGCACGCTGTTGGCTGGGGTTCAGTCAGCCATGCCTTGCCGCCACCTGTGCACAGAGGGACAGGCCCACTGTGACCCCCAGGGTCCTCACTGGCTGAAGTAAATCACCAGGCCTTTTCTCCTACTCTCTCTCAGTCCAGAAGCTCTGCTGAAATTGTTCAGCATCTGTCTTAGCTCTCTAGTGCTGCCGTAAGGGCACTACCTTCAATGGGGGCTTGGAACAAACACAAGCCTATTTTCTCACCCTTTGGGAGGCCGGGAGTCCGGATTCAGGATGCCGGCTCCAGGGGAAGCTTTCTCTCTGCGTCAGCTCTGGAGGCAGGTCTGGCCTCTGAGCTTCTGCTCCTGGGCCATCTCCCCGTGGCTTGGCACATGTCTCCCCCGTCTCTGCTTCATTAACCTGCAAGAGATAGAGTCAAGACACACCCCAAACTGATCCTGTCTCATTAACGTAGCAAAGACAACCCATTCCCCCATGGGACTCGAACCACGGGTATGGAGGTGAAGGCTGTACAGCATCACAGCAACTCCAAACCTCCGTGACAGACAGCTGGTGGCCGCACACAGCGCGTACCGGCCGGGAGCAGAACCCGGGTCTGCCTCGTGGAAGGCGAGTTCTACCACTGCACTGTTGCTGCTGTCTACCCCAGTTGCTGCCAAGTCCACCCCACCTCCCGGTGACCCCGTGTGTGTCAAGTACAACTGTGCTCCGTGGGGTTTTCAGTGGTTGAGTGTTCAGAGGCAGATGTCGGCCTTTGCCCCAAGGCCCCTCTGAGTGCACTCAAACCCACAACCTTTTGCACCCAAGCTCATATGCACCACCCAAAACCACTGCCTTCAAGCTGATTCCAACTCATAAGGATACTGAGGGACAGAATAGAACTGCTCCATGGGGTTTCCAAGGTTTCAAGTCTTTATAGAAACAGACTGCCTCATCTCTCTTCCATGTAGTGCCTGGTGGATTCAAACCATCAACCTTTTGGTTAGCGACCAAGCACTTTAACCACTATGCCACCATGGCTCCAAAACTGCATAGACGTTTACTTAGGCAGAAAGCGAGGAGTCCCTGCTCAGACGTTTCACTCCCCAAATCTCCAAAAACAAAAAGCTGTCTCGTATGGAGGACGTGGGGTCTCAGCTCCGGGCTGATGAGTCTATGTGCGTTTCTTCTTGTCACCTTACAGCCCATGAAGGGCTACGTCTGTGATCACCAAGTGCCTGTGTGTCCTGTTATGCCAGAGACAGTCCTGGTCTGTGCCTGCTGTCCCCAGGTGCTTACGAATAGTGCCCTCTTTCGCTCTTAGTGGCGCCCCTGTTTGGACAACCTAATTTTACCCCCATTTTATAGATGGAGAGACTGAGGCTCAGAGAAGTTACATAACCTCCACCAGGTGACACAGGTAGAAAGTGGTGGGGCTGCACCCTGGACCGCAGACTCTCTGGCACTGACTCCGGCGGGGGACAGGTTGTCAGTGAGCGGTAAAGAAAGGAACGGCGAGGGCAGACAGCCTGGGAGAGGACCGCCAGTCAAACAGGGGGACAGGCCCCAACCACCCCTCGCAGCTTTATTTTCCCTGTATTTCAAAAGAAACATATATTCCTTTTGCAAATCTCTGCGTAAGAATGACAACTAACAGAGATTGTGATGGTGAGCCTCTAGCAGACAAGGAGAGGGCCCAGTTGAAGGGCAGAGGGACACACTCCAAGGTGCTCGGAGCCCGACTCTCAGCTCTGAGCCTGTGTGAGGAAAACCGCCCCCGGGCCTGCTCACAGCCATCAGGGTGGGCGCTCCAGCACCTGGGAATCTGAGCAGACCCTTCTGCACCCACTGTTGGGAGGCCCACCAGGGTGCTGCAACCCACCTTTCGCACCCTGCACTCACCTTCCCTCAACCACGTCTGCTCATCTGTGGAGCGGGCGTGATCGTCCAGTCTGCCTGCTTCCCAGGGTTCTGCAAAGGGCAAAAGGAGGAGCCAGATGGGAAAGGGTGGCTGTAGGGCTATTCTGTAGGAGCCCAGGCCCCAGGGGCTGACAAGCCTTCCCGTCCCCCTGCCACATGCACGCTGCCAGCTTCTGTGATGTGATCACCCTGGGGCCGTGCCCAGAGCAGGCTCAGCTCTCAGATGTGGGCTGAGCTGCGAGCTGGTCCCTTGGGCTTGGGCTGCTATGTTCCTTTGTTGGTAGAATGATCGCCTGTCCATTTTTCTTTTCCTCCCCCTAATAGAAGGTGTTGTTTTTTAACCTTCAAGTTAATTTAAACATAGTCTCCACTTGGGAGGAATAGAAAACAGCCGCTCAGCACAGGAGTATTGATCATACATGTTTCGGGCCAGAAACCCTAGCACCCTCCCTCTGTGGAAAGGGAAATAGAGCTGAAAGGCAGCATAGGAAATGCAGTGGTCTCACTTCCCGACTCTCCACTAGAGCCAGGCCCAGCTGAGCCCAGGCAACATGCACACAGTGGCCAGACTTCCTCAGGAAGACAACAATTTCCCCTCCCAACAGCACTCAGACCTGCTTCTCTACAGCCAGCCTGCGAACTTCCTGAGAAACACTCCAAAATAATGGAGGGATGGAGCGGGGGCCTCTGGGCCTGGGCCACTTCTGGGGTGGGTCCCATGAGGCTGCTAGGCCCCCAATGTCTGCAAACAGCAGGCAAGGCTGGGCCATGGATGGAGCACTGGTTAGGAGTCCACAGGCCCAGCTCTGGGACATCTAAGCTGGATGACTCAACCTCTGAGCCTCAGTTCATGAAATACAAGTGCCCTGACATGCTACTCACCCGGAAAGACCATCATGCTTGGGAAAGTCATGCTTCTAAGTGCTACTGAGCTCATTGTAGCTCACAGCGACCCTGTGTGACAGAGCTGAACTTCCCCAGAAGGTTGTCTAGGCTGGAACTTTCATGGCAGCAGGTCACCAGCTCTTTCCTCTGTGGAACCACTGGGTGGGTTCCAACCCCCAACCTTTTGCTTAGCAGCCAAGTGCTTAACCATTATGCCAGCAAGGCTCCTTTGGTGAAGCAGAGAGCCAAGAAGAAAGAGGGAACCCCTCAGGGCAACGATTGGCATGACAGCTGGAGCATCGGACTCAGACACTCCAACACTGTGAAACTGGTCTGGGTCAGACGACACCTCATTCTTTATCCGTAAGGTCTCCGTGAGTTCTGGTGGACTTGATGGCGACTAACGACTGTGACGGATCTTGGCTGACAGCAAAGAATAGCAGAAAGATGTTGACTTGTGTTTTATTGACTATGCAAACACATTTGATTGTGTAGATCCTAACAAATTATGGGTAACATTGAGAAGAATGGGAATTCCAGTACACTTAATTGTACTCATGAGGAACCTGTACATAGACCAGGAGGCTGTTATTTGAACAGAAGAAGGGAACATTGCATGGTTTAAAATCAAGAAGGGAGTGCGTCAGGGTTGTATCCTTTCACCATATTTATTATTCAATCTGTACGCTGAGCAAATCATCTGAGAAGCTGGACTATATGAAGAAGAACATGGCATCAGGATTCGAGGAAGACTCATTAACAAGCTGTGATATGCAGATGACACAACTCTGCTTGCTGAAAATGAAGACGACTTGAAGTACTTACTGATGAAGATTGAAGAATACAGTCTGCAGTATGGATTACATCTCAGTATAAAGAAAACAAAAATCCTCACAACTGGACCAATAAGCAGCATCACGATAAATGGAGAAAAGATTGAAGTGGTCAAAAACTTCATATTACTTGGTTCTACAATTAACACCAATGGAAGCAGAAGTCACAAAATCAGACAACATATTGCACTGGGCAAATGTGCTGCAACATACCTCTTTCAAGTGCTGAAGAGCAAAAATGTCTCCTTGAAGACTAAGGTGCACACCTGACACAAGCCATGGTATTTTCAATCACTTCCTATGCACATGAGAGCTGGACAACGAATAAGGAAGACCGAAGAAGAGTTGATGCTTTTGAGTTGTGGTGCTGGCGAAGAATGCTGAAAGTACCATGGCTGCCAGAAGACGGAATAGATCTGTCCTGGAGGAAGTGCAGCCGGAGTGCTCCGTGGAAGCAAGCATGGCCAGACTTTGTCTCACCTCCTTTGGTCATGTTGTCAGAAGGGACCATTCCCTGGAGAAGGATGTCACGCTTGTTAAGGTGGATGGTCAACAAAAATGGGGAGGGCCCTCAACAAGATGGACTGACACAGTGGCTGCAACAATGGGCTCAGGTACAGCAAGGATCACGAGGCTGGCACAGGACCAGGCAGTGTTTCATTCTGCTGTTCATAGGGTCGCTATGAGTGAGACACCTCGACGGCACCTAACAACAACCATGATGCCACATTCTGCCTGCCCCCCAGAATGCCGAAGGCTCTCGTCCCTTCACAGGTGCGGAAAGTACAGCCCAAAACAAAGCGCTGCGTGAGTCACCTGCTCACTAGGAGGTCTTCTCCTCCTTCTCATTCTCTCAGCAGAGGCGCTTAGTTACCTTGTCCCCAGAACACCACTCCTGTCATATCCGGCATTTGATTCAAACTACTTTGGGCAGAAGCTCTTTGGAGACAAAAGCTATTGCTGTCCTCAAAGAAAGATGCCTAATGTCTCTGCCTTCTCCCTTCTAGATCCTTAAGTGCCAGTCGACCATACCCCCCAGCCCCTGCCTTCTCTCCCATGGGAGATCAAGTTCAGACTTTTCAAAGATTCCAGGGCTACTGCTAGGGAGCAGCTCATGAGAAGCTCGGTGCTTTTCCCAAATGACCTTCTCAAAGATGTGCCCCTCTCCCTGCAAAGAAGCCAGGAGAACAAGGTGATGCTTCCAAGGGGACACCATTTACAGACAACCCTTACCAGCAACAAGAGCAGGGCAGTGACCTTCATAGGAATACCTCGTAGTAACATTTCAGCCCGGCCCGCGACAGGCTCCACTGCCTCCTGGACATAAATTACTTGTTCATTATCAGGCCCGGGGATGGGTAGGATGTCGGCAGCTTGATTGTGTCTGTGTCCTGTGGCGGGCATTTGCATCCTGGGCCGCCACTGTCCACGGGCCTGTTTGACATGGGAAGGTGTTGTCATCTTCATCACCAGGCAGGCTCAGGCCTCGAGCCAGCCACGGTTTCCTGCTCCATGCAGGCAGCCTAGGGATCTTGGGTGCCAGGTGGCAGGGAAGTTACACAGGTGCTCACAACATGGTGGCCAGGGCTAGATGGGACTGAGATTTGCACCAATTTCAGCCACACAGAGATTGAGTTGAATTAATACTAAGAGCTACCACTTACTGAGTCCTTGTTAAAAGCCATGTACTGTGCTAAGTACATTCATATTGGGAGGGATCCTTTGGTTGTGAGTGACAGATACCCAACTCTAATTAGTTTAATCAGAAAGAGAAATGTTATGGGCTCGAATCTTAGAGCCACGGGAAGGACAGAGACGGCGGTGGACTGAGAGCTGACTGGAAGCAAGGATTCAAGTGCACTGTGGACTCTCTCTTTGCATATCTCTGATTTTCTCCAGGTTGATTTTTTTTCTGATAAGTCAGCTGTCCCCTCAAAGCAAGAACCGTATCTGCAAGCAATGTCAAGGTTACATCTTACATCTTCACAATAGACAGCAAAGGGGCTTTCTTTCCCCAGCTAGAGTATAAAATCCCAAGGATGGGTTCTGACTGGCTTTGCTTGGTCATTTGCTCTGGCCAGGGAAGTGCAATGCTGTGACCCACAGCCTAAGAACCATAATGGGTACTTCTTAGGGAAAAGGAGATGTTTGTCTGGGCAGAAAAACCACAAAGACTCACTCAAACATTACATGCATTATCTCACTATTCCTCACAATCAATCTATCTAACAGACAGATTGTCTTATATACTTCCTACAGCCATTGCTGTCTATAGATATATATATATACCAAGACTCAGAAAGGTTCAATTATTTGCCCGTGTCATCCAAGTAGAAGGACCCAAAGCCCATCTCTTCACCTCCATGGATGAAACATGAACCTGGCCAGTTGAAAGGTCCCGTTAAACCTCCTCAGTCTAGGCAAGGCTGAAGGCTCTTGAGGATGTCTGGCTCATAGTCTAGAAGACATGGTGGGGGACAAGAAAGCGTGACCAGAGTCTTCTCAGCCTACAAGACTGCTCTGTGGCCTCTGGATTGGATCTGTGCTGTGTGCCCCAGGGGGGGACTATGAGGCAGAGAGGAAGCCAGAAGACAAGGTGGGGCTGACCGCCCAAGTAAGCATACAGGCTTCGTTCCGGGCTCCTCTAAGCTCCGGGAGCATCGGGCCTGGGTCGAGTGGACTTCTCACTGAGCTCTCTTGTTTTATGAGCGGAATAAGAAGAGGTCCTCTCGAGAGTGGCCCCGAATGGGAACCAGGAAAAGCTGTCCGTCCGCTTCCACACGTTCCAGAGAGGGGTATGCTGTTTCATTCACCCGCAGTGTCTCGAGTTGCCACAGTCACCTCCAGCCAACAAGAGGTTGCAAGAGCAGAGGTCAGAGTCCCTCTGGCACTTTGGCCACTAGTTTCATGGAAACCATCTTCCCCCACTTGGTCTCCTCCTGTTTCCTGGAGTTAGCACTTTACTCAATCCCAGGGTGGGGCCTAAGCAGGACTGACACCCCCATTTCATAACAAACAAAACCAAACTCACTGCCATTGAGTCACTTCCGACTCACAGCGACCCCCACTGGGTTTCTAAGGCTGTAAATCTTTATGGAAGGAGATCACTAAATCTTCCTTCCACGGAGCAACTGGTGGGTTTGAACCACTAACCTTCCAGTTAGCAGTCAAGTCCCTTATCCACTACACCACCAGAGCTCCAATTAAGACCCAGAGACGGCATGACTTTCCAAGGACATACAGCTAGGGAATGGTTTTAGCATTCTTGTTGTCACCATCAAAATCTCTTTCCCGGCCAATATGGCAATAATTTATTAAAATGCATAAAAGTATTTGTTCAGCCTCTTCGTGGGCATAACTGTGCTGACTATCTTATAGGACAAGACAGAAGGACCACAGTAGAGGCTGATGTTCCAGCATGGGCCATGGCAGGGGCTCAGAGGGAAGTCCCAAGTGAAAACCATGGTTGCTAGGGAGGATCCCACAAAATTAGCGTGGGTCCACAGGGAGGCGCTCAGGAATGCAGGCTGACTCTCCTGGGTATTATCTCTGGGGAAGGAAGTGGGGGTGGAGCCTGCCAGCATTTGGACCAGGAAGATCTTCAAGCCTCTGAGGTAGCCCTGTCACTGAGTAGACGGGGACATGCAGCTGGCCCAGGTGTTCTCTGTGAGGACCCAACTGTAGTGCTGCCTCCACCGTCCTCAGCTCTTTCTGGGGCATCCTTCTGGGTCCACAGGAGATGCCCCTTCTCCAAAGCCTTCTTTCCAGAATTGACAGCACCCTCGACAGAGCTTGCTCAGGGCATCCCGGGGGTCTCCTGACAATTCCGGGCACGGTATTTAATGCCTCATCCCCCCTGCCAGCTGGCGAGCCCCTGGAGGGCAGGACCTGGCTGACTTTCACCTGCTTTCCCCCACAGTGTAGACAGTAGTTGCTTAATAAGGATTTGCCAACCTGGAGTACCTTGGCATTGAGCTGCCCATGCTGGGGGTTCCCTTCAAGCTCCAGGAAGGTTCCCCTCTGGAGTGAGGAGCCTTCTGAATCCTGGTTGTAGACCAGAAGTGGTGAAACAGAGAGCTCACTGCCATGGATTGAATTGTGTCCCCAAAGAAGATCTGTTGAAGTCCTGACCCCTAGTAATTGTGAACGTGACCTTGTTTGGAATAGATCCATTAACATGAGGCTATACCAGCATAGCGTGGGTCCTAATCCCATATGAATGATGTCTTCAAAAAGATAGAACAGACAGGGAGACAGACAGAGTGTCTGTCACAATGACCATGGGATGCTAGAGGCACACACAGCTGCAAGCCACAGATTGCCGGGGACCACCAGGCAGCCACGGGACAGTTCCTCTCTCAGGGCCTCAAAAGGAATCCACACGGCCAACACCCTGATTGGGACTTCTGGCCTCCAGAGCTGTGAGGCAGTACATTTCTGTCCTGATAAGCCACCCAGTTTGTAGTGTTTTGTTATAGCAGCCCTAGGACATTAAGACACTCACCAGAGCCTGGGCTTCTGGTCTAGGAGCACTGCGGCCAGGGCTAGGCCAGCCTGTCATTCTCCAAGGGGATGTCTCTGCCCAACAACCACTGACAGAGCAGCAAGGGTCAAGAGACTATCTGATCCAAACTTGTCCTTCTTCCCTGAGTTGGATAAAGCTGTGAGCCCCCCATCTACCAAGACCGTGTCTAACTCCTGGGTTGCAAATCCAGTGCCTGGCACAGAGGAGATGCCCCACTCAGGTCTGCTGAACGAATAAAGGAATGGACCCACAGTCACTGAATCGGGGAAGGGGCAGCACCACCTTTGTAAAAAACTGGCTGCTCTTCACCAGTGATCTCACTTAATTCCTGACTTAACCCCCATCCTCCAGCCCTGTGAACAGATGATCCAACCGAAGGTCAGAGAGGGGAAGTGAAGCACCTAACCCCACCCAACCAGAGCGCCCCAGGCCCCTCTCTTCACTCAGAGTCTACACAGTACCATGAGGGAAGGATGTGGGTCTCTTGTGCATTGCTGTCACCCAGTGCCCAGCACCAGGTCTGGCTCAGAGGAGATGCCTCGGTCAGCCCATGAGGTTATGGCCGTGGCTGTGATGGTCTCCCCTAGTTAGTGTCTGGGACCTTTCTCAGGGGCAGGAAAAGGAGATAGAGGCAGATGACTCCCAGACAAGTGCCAGGCC
This sequence comes from Orycteropus afer afer, assembly GCF_000298275.1. Taxonomy (NCBI): domain Eukaryota; kingdom Metazoa; phylum Chordata; class Mammalia; order Tubulidentata; family Orycteropodidae; genus Orycteropus; species Orycteropus afer. The sequence continues at coordinate 2,426,241 of NW_006921761.1, forward strand.
CAGGGGCCTCACGAGGCTGACTCCATCCCCGTGGCTGCTCCTGCCTCTCCACCTTGGCCCTCCAAGGACACCAGCCAGCACTGCTGTTGGCAGAGAGCTGCAACAGGGGCAGCCCTCGGGCCACGCAAACCCCAAGGCAGCCAAACTTTCCACTTCCATAAAGTGCTCTGATCTTGTCAAATCGCTACCAGAGGAGTCATAGCTGAGTGAACACTCGCCAGGTTCTCGCGCTCTCCCGAGAGCTGTCACCGTCCTCATCCATCATAATTGAAGCAGTCCACCTGCTCCAGGCCCATCTTTCAACTGCAATGATGGCTGAGATGCGATAGATGTGTCTTGTCATCACCTTGACTTTTGGGGGGAATGCTAAGGTCAGAAGTGATCGTGGGGCAAGTGAAGGTCCACCTTAGTGCAGGTCCTGGTCTCAAGGTGGAGGGCTGACCCCTCTCCCCTGAGCTCCAGTCCTCCAGCTCCCTCTCCAAGAGAGCCGGAACCCCTTTCACCCCCAAACCCCAGGTTCCTGCACTGCCTGCCATCTCAGGCTCTGCAGAAAGACAGACCCTAGAGGGATAAAGGGGCTGGGAGGCACTGGCTTCCATGACCCAGACTAAGGACAACCTTAAGATACAGACTCTTACATGTGCCTCCTCCCAGCCCGTACCCTTGGCCACTGGCCTTGGGCTTGTTTGGGCAATAGAAATGTTACCACCGACTGTCTGCCCTTGAGTCTGTTTCTTAAAGCGGCAGGCAGAGAGAGATGGCAAATGCCAGGTCATCCTGCCCCTAGAACCCCCGCCCCAGTGAGGTCGGTGGAGTGGTCATCCTGCTCAGAGCCTTCCCAGGGCTCCCCCTCAGGCAGAGCAAAGGTCAAAGTCCTTAGCCTGACACTCAAGACCCTCGGCAACATGGCCCCAAAGAAGCCAGCAAAAACCAGTCCAAACCAGTTGCCACTGAGTAGATTCCAACTCAGGGCGACCCCATGTGTGTCAGTGGAGAACCGTGAGCCCTAGGGCTTCCAAGGCTGATTTTTCGGAAGTAGATCGACAAGCTTTTCCAAGGTGCCTCTGGGTAGACCTGAACTGCCAAGCTTTCAGTTAGCAGCCCGATGTCTAAACGTCTGCACCACCCGGGGAGGGACCCCGAAGAGCACCAGTGGGCACTCACCTGATCGGGAGATACTGTCTGTAGTAAGCCTGGCACACAGCAGGCATTTGCCAAGTGGCAGGACAGTTGGGACGCCATCTCCTGCAAGGTGTTGGGATGGGCCTCTGTTTCCCCAATCTGTAAAATCGGGCTAATACCCAATCTGAGGACTGAGTGAGATGATCCCTGAAAAGCAGTTAGCACCATGGTTCACATAAGCACTCAACACATCGTTGTTATTACGGGTAGTCCCTGACTTGACGCAGTTCTGTTCTGATGACGCCATTGTAAGTTGGTTCTGATCTAAGCTGAATACCTCTTTCTTAAAAATGTTTTGTTATTATTGCCTTTGTCATCAGTATCTTTATAAATCTACTCTGTGAACACCTGCGAGTGAACATCAGAGGATGAGAACTTCAGCAAATTACACACATCGCAACACGGTGTGTAGCGCAGGTTACTAAAGACGCAACAAAACACAGATGGTTGAAAGTGTGGACCCTCGTGGCCCACATGCGTCAGAAGTTGGGAACTAGCTACCTGTATCACTATCCCCACTTTTAAAGCAGGTTATGTCCCTCGTCCAAGAACTTGACTGAAGTCTGACTCCAAAGCTCACCCTGTAGCCTCTGCTACTTCTTGAGGCACAGATTTTCGGCAGTTGATCTGTCCCATTGATAGTGCAGTAGGAGAGAACTGAGACACTGATGTCACTCGAAGTCCTCTTTCTAGTTGCCCAGGCATTTGTGAATGTTCACGTTGGTGCCTGGGTAGGGTCCCTTGAATAGACAGGGTAGTCTTTCTGCAAGTGAACTATTAGCTCACTTGGATTAGAGTACAGACCAGGGTTTCCTAAACCGTGCTCCATGAGGTTCCCCCAATCCTGCCGCCTATTCTTGCTGACCTCCAACTCCCCACCTTACCCATCCTCACCCCTGTCTCTGTTCCCTCTTACCCTCTGCCCAGAAGAATCAGAAGGTTAGTCCCTGTGCTCCGACGTTCCTGAACAATAGCCAGTTCTCATGGCTCAGGTCTCCCTCCCTGCCCCCGGCCTCTCTTCCAGCCCGTGCTTCCCAAAATCCCCAGCACATACTCCTGACCTTGTCACTTCTCTGCGCAGAACGCCCCCAATCTGCTTTTCCCGCCCTTTCCTTTGTGAAGTGGAAGGTCCCACGTCCCTCTGTGCACACTGTGCTCTCTGCCTCCGGTGCCCTTCCCCATGCAGTCCTGCATACTTTCAAGGCTTGGTGGAAACACTTGTTCTTCCTTGAGGCCTTGCCAGGTCTCGGGTTTGGGCACGCGATGCCACATCCCTGGTGCCTCCACCTACCCTGGCATGTTGTCCTTCTACAGCACCGACTTCCTGCTGCCCGGTGCCCAAACGGGCATCCTCCCAGGGGCCTCTCTCCCTCGTTAGCCTGTCAGCCCACCGAGAACAGCCCAGGGCAGTCACCTCTACCTCCCCAGCACCTAGCACTGAAGGCCATCAGTATTTAGGAGGAACTTGATCAAAGCAACCGTAGTCATGTCTACACTAGACAGAAAGGGCTTTCTTTCCGTTACCTCACTGCACCCTTAAATTTTCCTCCTGTGACAGGAGGCCAAATATTATCCCTGGGTGACAGACGAAGGAACTGAAATGCAAGGGAGTTAAACAAGCCCCTGCGCCACACACCTAATCAGTACAGCACCTGAGTGGGCCCTGGGTGTTCTGAATGCCACATCAGTGGTCTGACCAGGCACAGCCAGAAATCTGAGCAACACAAAGCCTGAGAGAGGCCTGATGAGCTGCCCTGGCAAAAGTGACTCTGTTTTTGTTTGTTTATTTGTTTACTCGGAGAGTCAGCCTTTTATTTATTTATTTATTTAAATTTTACTTAGTTTATTTTTGAGGAGCTCTGGTGGCGTAGTGCCTAAGGCACATGGCTGCTAACCAGAAGGCTGGTGGTTCAAACCCACCAGCCTCTCCTTGGAAGGAAGATGGGGCAATCTACTTCCGCAGTGATACTGCCTCAGCAACCCAAGGAGGGGTCGCTATGAGTCAGGGCTGACTCGAGGGCAGTGAGTTTTTGTTGCTGATGTTGAGAATACACACAGTAAAACACACATCAAATGAAGAGTTTCTACTGGGCCGTTTAGTGACCCTGCTCACATTCTTTGAGTTGTACAACCTTTCTCGCCCTCCTTTTCTGAGTTGTTCTTCCTCCTTTAACATAAACTCACTTCCTCCTAAGGCTCCTATCTGATCTTTCCAGCTGCTGTTGTCAGCTTGATTGCATCTAGATCGTTGTTGTTGTTGTTAGGTACCAGAGTTCATTCCAGTTCATAGCGATGCTACATGTAATAGAAGGAAACTGCCCGGTCCCACACCATCCTCACAGTCGTGGCTGGGTTTCAGCCACTGTGGCAGCCCCTGTGCCAGTCCATCTCATTGAGGGGTTTCTCTTTCTCGCTGGCCCTCTCTCTGTCTTACAAGCATGACGTCCTTCCCCAGGGACTATTCCTTCCGAATGGCATGCCCAGAGTAGGTGAGATGAAGTCTTACCATCCTTGCCTCTAAGGAGCTTTCTGGCTGCACTAATTCCAAGACAGATTTTCTCATTCTTCTGGCAGTCTAAGGCATACTCAATATCTTCACCAACACTGTAATCCAAATGCATCAATTCTTCTTCAGTTTTCCTTATTTATTGTCTAGCTTTTGCATGCATATGAGGTGACTGAAAATACCATGGCTTGGGTCAGGCTCACCTTAGTCCTCAAAGTGACACATTGAGAATAATGTCCAAGGCAGACATTGTTTTTACTAGTTAAGCTCAACTAGTGTTTGCTTTTAAGAAGGCTTCAGGGGATATTTTTGGTTGAAGTTTTAAAGATTATCTCAGGGCGATAGTTTCAGGAATTCATCCAAGCTTCATGGCTCCAGAAAGTCTGGAGTCCATGAAAATTTAAACTTTTGTTTTTCATTTTCCCCCTTTTAAGCAGGATTCTTCTACAAAATCTTTAATCAAAATGCTCAGTAATGGTAGCTGGACGCCATCCATTTCTTTTGGTCTGAAGGCAAAGGAGGCAGCTGTTCATGGAGGCAGTAGCTACACAGTCCACACCCGACATCTAGTCTTGACTCTCTTTCCTCTGTTGCTCCAAGTAAACAGAGACTGATTCTTGTGCCTTGGATGGCCACTTGTAAACTTTTAAGACCCCAGGCACCACACAGCGAACTAAGAGGTAGAACAGAAGCACTGAACATGGTATTCAGCCGATTAACTGGGACGTCCCATGAAACCGTGATCCTAAACATCCAAACCAAGAAGCAAAATCCCATAAGGTTTTTGATTTACATAAGCAGCCTCAGCACGACCTTTTTTTTTTTTGTCATTGTTGTAAATGACACAACTTTTATCAATTCAGCTTTTTACAGGTGGACAACTTATTGACAGCTATTACAATAATGAGCTATGCAACCCTACCCTTCATCAATCTGATATGCCCATGACCATTAACCCTGGCTTTCTCTCTCCCACCCACCCTGGGAACCACTAATAAACCTTGTTCTCTACACATTTGCCTTGTCTTGTCTTTTTATATAAGCGAGGTCACACAGTGTTTGCCTTTTTGTGGTTGACATCTTTCATTCCGCATAATGTCCTCCAGCTCCATCCATATCGTAGCATGGATCAAGTCCTCATATGAAGACATGCTACTGGCTGAGTAGTATTCCATCGTATGGATGTACCACATTTGGTTTATCTGCTCTTTTGTCGATGGACAGTTAGGTTGTTCCCAACTTTTGCCTGTTATGAATAATGCTGTAGTGAATACTGGTGTACAAGCATCTGTTTGAGTCTTGGGGCTCAAACCTAGGAGGGAATGGTTGGGTCATATGGTAGTTCCATTCTTAGCTTCTTGAGAAACTGCCACACTTCCTTCCATGCTTCTTTCCACAATGGCTGCACCATTTGCCTTCCCCCCAACAATGGGCAAGGATTCCCATTTTCCTACATCCTCACCCACATGTTATTTTCTGGCTTTTTATTTTTTTAATGTTAGCCATCTTAGTGGGAGTGAAATGGTGTCTTACTGTGGTTTTGATCTGCAGCTCTCTGGCGGCCAACAACACTGTTTGTTTGTTAAGGGCGATAAGGAAGACGGCCCAAACAGCGTCCGGTGACCTTGACATTGGTATAGGCAAGATCAATGGCTGTGAGCAGCCAGAAGAGGCAGATGGCAGTAGGGGCCACGTGCAGGTCCACAGACACAGACAGACAGTAACAGAGTCTGCACCAGACCTCAGCACCATACTGCCCAAGCCAACTGTTCATTAAATGATTACAATCAACCACCAAAGCCTGGGACCCAGAAGGAAAATTTGATGCATTTCCTGGTCAGTTACCTTCGGCCTCTAAGGGTCCCCTGGGCTCTTCTCCTCCCTACCTGTTAAGTATTTAGCACTGTCTCGGTGACTTCTTTCAGCCACCTCTGTTGTATGTGTGAAATCCTCTAAATTACCCAGTGCCGGCAGCCCTATCCCGGAGCTCGAGTCCTGTTTCCTAATGATGATTGATGGCTTGAAGATGCAGCGGATCAATAGGGGCTGAATTCCTAAACTCTTGACAAGAGCTGAGAGAAACACACATCTCAATGGCTGCCACAGGAAAGCCAGTCGGGGCCATGTCTCACCCTCCTCCTTCTCCACGGTCAAAGCAGGGCCTGTGAGGTCACTCAGGGAGACAGTGCACTGTACTTGATCCAGGATTAGCAGGAAGCACCTTCATTCCCTCGACAAACATTTAGTCTCCCTGGTATAGGGGGCAGGGGGAGATAGGCTCATGGCAGGGCTGTCGCTGTCCTAGAGGAACTCAACACAAGGAAGGGGCAAGACCAGTGCAGAGTGGGGCATGTGCAGAGTGGGCCAGCGGGCACCAAGAACGAGCCAGGCCTTACGCTCAGCTATGGGCCTCCTCGTATTTGTCCCCAAGACAACCCACGAGGCACAGCCTGTTACCATCCCTGTTTTGTGGAAGGGGAAGCCCAGCTGAGGTCACTTGGCCCAGGTCAAGAGCTGGTAAGTGGCAGAGGCAGGATTTGGGACCAGTGCTCCCCCAGCACAGACAGTTTCACAGGGAGGAGTGATTGCCCGGGCTTGTGGGGGGGAGGAATTTAGCTGGACAAGATGTGCTTGTAAGGCCCACTTCCAGGGACCAGGAGGATTTGGAACAACAGTGGGAGAGCCATCCGTGGACCAGGTGACTGAAGGAGGGCAGGCCAGGCAGACAGAAGACATCTGGGAAATGAGGGGAGAAGTTCACTTTGCATGGAGCAGAGACCACGCGGGGGCTTGGGGAGGGGGGCCGGAAAGGGGTCCAGAGTTAAAGGAGCCAAGACCCAGGAGGGGTACTTTCCTGAGCTGGGAACAGGGGGCCCTGAAGGCAAGGCTTCCGGGTAGGGGATGGCGACCATCAGGCCTTTGAGTCCAGAAGAGCCACCAAGACGTCGTATCAACAGCAAAATGGAATCAGAGAGCAAGACCCAGCAAGGGAGCGCTGGAGGGACGGCGCGCACCTTCTGTGCCCCAGACAAACCCCGGGGGGCTGGGGAGCCCCGAGCCCCCTTCCTGCCCGCCACGCTGAGCCGAGCTGCCGCCCTGGACAGGTAAGTGATTGGATTAAGAGGCCCGTCTGACAGGATGTCCGTTCAGCCACGGAGGCTAATCAACTTCCCCATCCTGTCTGCTAATAAATCCTGCTCCGGGGACCGCTCTGCCTGATGATCGCTCCTGGGGGACCGCCGGCAGCTCAGCCCGCCGAGCCCTCCCGCAGCCTATTACCGCGCGCCCGCAGCCCAGGAGGGCCCGGCACCAGGGGCCGCAGGAATTAGGAGACAGGCTGCATCTCTAGCTGTAGAGATTATCAATAAATTAAAGCTTTCGCTATTCGCCGGGGTTTGCTGCAGAAGCAGCGGCAGTGAGGTCCTCTGTTTCTCCTTCTCTTCGTCCCTTTTACACACACACACAGACACACACACAGACACACACACACACCACCGGCACCAGCGGGGCCGGCCACGACTTCCTACTTGCTACACGACTTGCTACAAGCCTTTTGACTCGGCGACCCAGCTGTTTCCAAAAGGAGAGGCACACACCCCACACAGAGCCCCAGCACCACAGCCACCAACAGCACCCGCTTTCCTTCTGTGACCAGAGTGCACCTTTCCATCAGATCTAGAAGAACCTCCAAGGGCGTTATTAAATGTGTGAAATATGCCAGAAATACTCACGCATTCCCCACCCGGGCCTGGAGGGGATTGTGTTTACTGTTTGATCTAGATGGCACGTTTTACATCATTAAAAAGGACAATTATTGTAAGACTCAGCCGGCACGCTTCGATGGTTCGTGAGGTCCGCTGCCACGGAGTCCATCAGAACCTCCCTCCAGGGCCGCGCCTGGGTCCACCCTCAAGGCCAAGTCACATTTGCAAACATACGAACCACAGATGTGAGTTCCTTACGAAGCCCTCAACCCTGAGGAGCAGGAGAGGCCAGGGGGACTTGGGCACTGAGTCACCTTCCCAAAGAACAAAACCCAAAACCAAAGCAGTTGCCAACAAGCGACTCCAGCTCCTCGGGGCCCCACATGTCTGGAGTGCGACTGTGCCCCATGGGCTCAGCAACGGCTAGATCTGCAGGCCTTTCTTCACTAGCATCTCTGGGCAGACTCGAACCTCCAACCATTCCATTAGCCGCTGGGAGGTTAACCATTTGTTCCATCCAGGAACTTTTTCTTTCCAGGAAAAGAGGGTTTCTAATCTTAAGGTGGGAGCTCTGGTAGCATAGTACCTAAGGCATCTGACTGCTAACCAAGAGGCTGGCAGTTCAAACTCGCCAGCCGCTCCTCAGAAGGAAGGCTGGGCAATCTACTTCTGTAGTGATACCACCTTGGGAACCCAAGGAGGGGTCACTATGAGTCGGGTCTGACTCGACGGCACAAACAACAAACTCAAGGCAAGGAGCCCTGGGGAGGCAACGGTTGAACGCTCAGCTGCAAAACCAAAGGCAGGCAGTTCAAACCCACTCAGTGGCTCCACAGAAGAAAGACGTGGCAATCTGCCCTGTAAAGGTTCCGCCTGCGGCCGGTGAGAGCTACTCCAACCAACCTGGGGCACGAGAAGTAGTGGGGAAGGGAAGAGAGACCCTAAATTGGCTGCAATCACTTGGAATTCACTGAGGTCACCTTCCCACGATGCAGGTGAACAGCAACTCAAAAGAGAAAGGAAGCCCTGCCGGAAAGAGGAGAAAGTCACCTTCCTCACAAACCCAAATGTGTGGCCTCAGATAGTGGTTGGGAAGGTGGGAAGGTCCCACTGAGCATGCCAGTCCGTGAGTCTGCATCTTTGCAGGCAACCAAGCAGCTGAGAGGCAGGAAAGGCCAGGGCTGGACAGAGGGAGACGGTGAGCAGACCCAGACACGGAAGAACCCTGGAGGTCACTGGTCCAACGCCCTGGCTAGACCAGTGGGGAGACTGAGGCAGCAAGGGGCAGGGAGTGCTACAGTCACACACAAACCCATGGCAGAGCCAGGTCTGGGACCTACCTTTTTGTACCCCAAGGTACTGGTAAGATCACAGGGTAGAGCGGGGTGGATAGATGGGCACTGCAGAGGCATCGCTGGGGGATGTGGCTGGTGGGGTGAATGGTCCCCCACCCAATCCAGGCTGCTGGTGGAACCCAGGCCCTGCCTTGGGGACTCCAGGTGGCCACGTACACGGTGAGCAAGCTCATCCCAGTTGCGGGGCCCTGTTAACAATCGCACTAACCGTGTGCACACGCGTCAGCACTAATCTTGCACACAGTCTTCCACGACCTGATTTATCAGAATGGAGGACACGCTCTTAAAGGGTCACAGCCTGCCGCGGATCTCTGCTCCTTTAGCAGTAAGTGGCAGAACATATTTTCTCTGCTAACACTACTGTATGTTACAGGATAGATTATTTTAAGAATCAAGACTAAATTGAAACAAGGCAGGCTTGACTTTTTTTTTTTTGCTCCTGGAACTCTAGAAGAGGGTCATCTATCAGTGTGATGTAGGGGGCCAAGTGCTAGCCAGTGACTCCAAGGCCTGGGGCTGTGGGCCCAGCTCTGGCACTTATCTGCCTAAGTGACCTTGGGTGAATAGCTTACCCTACTGAACTTTCGTTTCCTCCTCAACAACAACAAACAACTCACCGCAGTCGAGTCTATTTCAACCCATAGCAACCCCTCCTCGGCTTTCCGAGGTGGTATCACTATGGAAGTAGATTGCCCAGCCTTCCTTCCGAGGAGTGGCTGGTGGGTCACAATCTCCTGTCCTGGAACATCAGATGGTCCGACAAATGTATCAGGGCACAAACCCACTGAAAGGGAAAATGGAGAAAGGACATTTGTGGTGCTTAAGATTGTATGTCAACTTGGCTGGGCCTGGTTGAGTGGCTGGGCAGCTGGATGTAGTATACCCCATGGTGAGACTGGTAATCAGCTCCATGGTGGGATCTACTGTGAGCAGCTGAGTAGCTGCCTTAGGGATGTGGTCTGCTTCCTGTATATAAGGAGAAGCCTTGGGGAATGGTCTCTAGCTTATGGCACTCTTGGACCCTTCATGTAGCCGAGTCTTCGTTTAGCAGTCTGCCTTGTTTCCTGCTGGTCTTGGGACTGTCTCTGGACTTGAACTAACAGCTTGCCATGTTGTTTGGTAATATTGGGACTTTGCCATTTTATTTGTTGACCTTGGCCTTGTTAGCCTCAGCAGCCAGCAGCTGCCTGAGCGAAGAGACATCTCTAGCTCCAGCGAGCCGGGAGCAAGAAGCAGAGCTAAAGCCCAAGGTCAAGGGGCTTTCACTGAGCCCCTAGAGCCTGGTGAACTCAAACTTCTAGCCTCCAGAACTATAAGAGAATAAATACCTGTTGGTTAAAGCCATCCACCCATGGTGTCTTCTGTTAGAGCAGCACTAGAAGTAACCAAAACAACGTTTTCCCAGGAAACACACACGCTCATGCCCTACAACGACAGGGGTGATAAGTTCCAAATCTCTATTAATCTTGGAAACGTGTATGAAACCAGCAAGAGGTCAGTTTTGATTATCAAATGCACAAAGACTAAAAGGTGATGGAAGGCAGCCGGGGTGCCCGTGGGGTCAATGGGCGTCTCAGATACTTGAGAGCATCAAGAAGAGCGTCCTGTGTGGAGAGCAAACTTGGCTTTGATGCTGCGACTCTGTAACTAGGAATCTGTTCTAAGGAAATAACTAATGGCATGAGCACAGACTTAAGAACAAGAAATTATACTGAGTGGGTTGGCAGTGATGACGCTCGTCTCTGTGTCCCCACTGATCGTGGCTCCAGGCCTGACCATGCTCTGTCTTCTCTCACAGTTCCTCATGTGTCCACCTATCCTGGTGGCCGGGGAGGTCACTAAAGGTGGAGGACACTGCATCTTGCCAACACCACCCAGGCAGAACCAGTACTCGGTGAATGCCCATTGGATGAGACTGAACGGCCATCAGCGAGGGTTACGTTGCCTTGGCTGCACCCTCCTGCCTGCTGGGCACCTTCCAGAGGGGTCAGCTGTCCTAGTTTTGCAGGCTGGCAGGGCCCCAGTCCATAGCCCCTGCTCTCAGCACGTCTTCCTGAAGACTGTCCCCAGCGTGGTGTCCAGGGAAACTTAACTCCAACCACCCTCTGTGGGCAATGGACAAAGACTGTCCTGACTGTGATTTTCTTGGGATCTTGGAATAGCCCAGAGGCAGGTCAAGAATGCTCAGCCCACTTCACAGAGAAGGAAACAGAGGCTCTGAGAACTGGAATGACTTGCCCATAGCAGCACCAGCCTGCCGCTGGACTCCGTACTCACAGCGTGCGTCTCAGCTCAGAGCAGCAGAACCCAGATCAAGTGGGCGCTCTGAAGCCTGCACCCAGTGGTGGGTTTGAATCCCAGCACTGCCATCCACTAGCTATGAGGCCTTGGGCAAGCCACTCCCCCTCTCTGAGCCTCAGCGTTTTCACCTGTGAAGTGGTCCTACTGATCTCTGTCTCCCAGGGCTTTTGAGGGTGAAGCTCCCCACACAGGATCTAGCTCGGGCCAAGCAAGTTCCCTCCCTAGTCAGATGTACCTTGGACAAAGGGCTGCCTCCAGACATGGTGACCAGGTGGGGCCTTGCTCGGTGCTTCTCCGTGGGAATGGCCAAGCCTTCTGTTGCCCTGAGTTGAAACGATCTACTGAGGAGGCGAGTAGCAGACAACGCCCCCTCCTCTCTCCCCAGCTTCACTGCACCCCCGGGAAAGGGCTCCACATTCCCTTCATGGCTTCTTCACTGGGCAGAGAGGAAGCCTGGCAAGGAGGGGAATGACTGACAGAATCTGTGTGGGCCACTGACTCACTGTGAGCACGTCACTTTCCGTAGTCAGCTGAAGAATGGCCTCCCAAACCTGAAGTCAAATCTGCAGGACCCTAAGCGTTCCCTTATATGACAAAGCAGACTTTGCTGGTGTGCTTACATCAAGGACCTTGAGATGGAAAGGTTATCCTGGATTGTCCCAGGTGGGTCCTTCATGCAATGACATGTGTCCTTAGAAGCGAGAAACAGTATATTTGACACACACAGAAGTTGAGATGGCAAGGTGACCATGGAGGCAGAGACTGAAGTGATGGGGCCACAAGCCAAGGAATGCTGGCAGCCACCAGAAACTGGCAATGCCCTGCCAGCACCTTGACTTCAGCCCAATTTAACTGATTCTGGACTTCTGGCCTCCAGATCTGTTAGAGAGTAAATTTTGGTTGCCATGAGCCACCAAATGTGTGGTAATTTGTTACAGCAATCTCAGAATGTAACACCCTTGTCCTCTCTGGGCCCACCCTATGACCTCAGGCTTGTGCACTGTAAGGACTAAGCAAAGCTCCTGTCAAATCATGAAAAAAGTGACTTGTTCTGTAACATCAAATGTCACCCTTCTCAGTGGAGAACAATGTTAGTGCTGTCGGGGAACCCTGGGTCAGGAATTCTCAGATGTGCACCATGAACACCGGAACCCTATGACTGGCACAGCTTGGCATTTATTTCATCTTTTAAATCTAGGATGCTGTGTTGACTTTTATTTGAGAAAAAAAGATTCTGATTCTCCAATTTTAAAATAAAATAATAAAAGAACGCTTTGGCACAGGCCCAAAGACACACTGTCAGGAAACAGAACAGCAGCGGAGTGACTGGTCCAGCCCAACGCCTTCTCATACAGACCAAGAAACCAGTGCCTAGAGAGGGTAACAGGTTCACCCAGCCAATCAGCAGCGGAACTGGGGCTACAGCCCAGGTCTTTCAATTCCACACACACACACTGTTTATTAGGCTCCTGACTCCCCAGCCTGTGTTAGTCTGGAAGCCCCACTGAAACTTGTCCCCAGTGGGTGACCCTACCGGAATTCAAAATACTGGTGGCCTAGCCTCCAGCCTCACAGCTACACGCAAGCCACCGCAGTACAACGAACGGACAGGAATCAACTGGGGGACACCTAACCACCACCACTCCCCAGCTTGCCAGCTGTCATCCTCGGGGTGTTTACCCAAACAAAGGGACCTCAGGGTCCCGCAGGTCCGGCGATAACCAGATAACCAAAGGTCTGAAGTCCTTCCTCGGCCTCCCTTTCTGCTCAGCGTGGTTGTAACCCGGGGCTGTTTCTGCTGCCCCTACTAGACTGTAAGTTCCTTCAGGGCAGGGCCTGAGTCTTTGCGGTCATGTCCGCAGCTCCTAGCACAGCACTTGTGAACAAAGGGACGAAGTGAGCCATTTGGAAGCACAGCACAAAGAACGTCGTTTCTGGAAATGAAACAGCAGCCAAGCGAGCTGGAACTGTGGCGGGACCTACTGTCAGTCTCCCACGGCATGCTGATGTCAGGAGGTACAGCTGACTTGCTCTGAGACCAGCAAGTTTCCAGGGGCTCTCCCGCTACGTCAGGAGTAGGGCTGGCATCTGGTCACCAGCCAGCAGGGGGCAGGGTGGTCTAATGGATGGAGCCCCTGAGAACTGAGCTTGGCTCGCACCCTAGGTAGCAAAAACTCCCAGAATGGTGTTTCCCATGGGAAACATCCAGTCCAGTTCCTCTTTGTACAGATAGAGAAACTGAGACCCGGACTGGAGCAGGAGCTCGCCTAAACTCACACGGATCACGGGGACCAGGGTCTGCAGACGGCCACTCCCTGGGCCAAAGCCTGCACTGCCAGCAGGTGTCAGTCTCCCTGGCACTGATCCTTAACAAAGAAAGATGAAAAGAGCTTAGAAATGTACCGTGCAGTTCTTTAAGGGTCCCCTCCCTGATTTAAGTATATGTGCACCGTGTACAGAAGCTCTGGTGGCATAGTGCCCAAGGCATGTGACTGCTAACCAGAAGGCTGGGGGTTCAAACCCACCAACCACCCTTGCAAGGGAGACTGGGCAATGTACTTCCGTAGTTACTGCCTCAGAAACCTAAGGAGGGGTCGCTATCAGTCAGAGTCGACTCGACAGCAGTGCCTTGGGTTTTTGGTTTGGCACAATGTACATCCCCCTCCAGAAACATACCCCTCATGTGCACAAGGATGCCCACCATGAGGCTGTTTATAAGAGGAAAACTAGAAACAAAATTGAAGAACGGGATGCATTGAATAACTGTCACATCTGTTTTATGGACTCTTGGACAACCATGAAATATAAATTTTTAGAAGAATATTTAAAAGTGTTCGTGATCAAAAAGTGGGAAGTGATGCACATAGACTTGTTAGTAATGTGAAATAAAGTCTATGTTGTGGGCATTACATGTATTATATTCCAGCTCTGACCCAACAGAAGTAAAGGCACCATCCTCACAACCATCGCCATGTTTAGCCCACTGTTACAGCCATCGTGTCAACTATCTCATTAAGGGTCTTTTTTTATTGACCTTTGACTTCACCAAGCATGATATCCTTCTCCACGGACTGGTCCCTTCTGACAACTTGTCCAAAGTCGGTGAGGCCAAGCCCCACCAGCCTCACTTCCTTACATTTATATACGTATCATCAGACCACACACCTAGGCAGTGCGCTGCTGCCCTGGGTCCCCCAGTCTTGAGTGCTCCATCTTTCATAAACAGTCGTTGTTCAGAAGACATGGGCACGGCTGTTACTCGGGACCGGGGGCTTAGTGCTACATGGCATACCCAGCGACATCAACTGGGGACTGACAGCGACATCAACTGGGGACTGACATCTTTCAAGGCCTGGAAAACACGTCTCTACCTCTTGCCCTGTGTCTTTGAAACAAAAGGGGACCAGATCCCAGTGCCATAGCGCTGCACAGGCTGGGCTGTGGCGGACGGTGGCGATGGCCGAAGCCTGAGAGAGCAGAGACGACTTCAGCAGTGGCCATGCCGAAGTCAGAGGAAAGACAAATTAATTTGTTAAATATATTTCCTCTCAGATAGCATGAAATGCAATATTTTCTTGCATAATGAAGTAGCATCTCCCAGTAGTGCCGACAGTCCGTTTCTCTGCTTTCCTCGTGTCCTGATTCATGGTTCTGGAGGCACTCACTAATTAGCATGGGGTTTGGAACAGCTGCACATAGCAGCTGAGGAGGATGTTGCAAAATTACACAATTCATTTTACTCTCACGTGTGTGTGTGTGTGTATGTAAGTCTGGACTTTATCTTCCTGAAGCACAATGCCAATTCTTTATACTGGTGCGAGGTGGGCCCTGGCCATGAAAATAGCAAAGACTTTTGCCCTTCTTAACCTTTCTTTAATTGAACATTTAAAAATTAAATCAAAATTTTTAGCTGTATTGAAATAATTTTATTTAAATTGATTATATTAACTAATTATAATTTGAATTTTGCCTTTCACCTTAGTGAATAATTTTTAATACTGCCTCGGACACCCAAGGAGGGGTTGCTACGAGTCGGGTCTTACTCAATGGCATATAACAACAACAACAGAAGAAAATTAACTCTTTTAGAAAAGTGATTTAAATATTCAATATTTCTGCATGTTGTGTGTGGGCCCCTCAAACGGAAGCCTGCGTTTGGAAAACAAACCAGAATGTTCACAGACATTGGCTCTAGATGTGGGATGGCCATGGTCTTAATTTCTCCTTTGTCAACTTTTGTATTGTTGCACATTTTCTACAAAGAGGAACCACTGCTCAGTCAGAAGGAAAGATGCAAGCCAGGAAGTGTGCATCGTCAAGCCTGCATCTTCGCCAGGCCAGGCCCCCACCCCCACACCCCCCGATGGGGACAACTCTCCGCCCTCAACCAGGGCTCCTGGGCAGGTCTTCAATTCTGTCCCTTTGCCTCCTACAGCTGCCCAGATGTCCAGTGGGACCCCACTGTTGGTCTATACTCTGCACTTCCCCTGCTTAGTGCAACCCAAGTGTTACTGGTATCAAGTAACTTGACTGCTAACCAGAAGGCTGGCGGTTCAAACCCACCAGCCACTCCTCAGAAGGAAGATGGGGCAATCTACTTCAGTAGTGATCCTGCCTCGGAAACCCAAGGAGGGGTTGCTATGAGTCAGGTCTGACTCGACAGCACATAACAACAACAACAACGACACATGAAGCGGTCCCTGACTGCCCTGTGGGCCACACCCTGGGTGAACAGCATCCCCAGCCTCAGGATTCTGCCCCGAGCATCTAAGTCAGCGCTGCTTCCAGGTACTTGGCCTAAGCCAACCACCGTCCCATTCTGCTGGCCACACCTCCCCAGGAGAGCAGAAACACCCCAGCCTGAGCCTCCTCTGGAAAGTGACCACGCACTGGTGGCAGGATGAGCTGTCACAAGTCTGTGGACCAGTTCCGAGCTCAGCAAATGGAACTTCCCCCAAAGGGACCGACAGTGAAGGGACAATCTACTTCTGCAGTGGAAGCTGAGACGGGGGGACACTGTCATCACAGCTTCCCATGCAGTCCCAGGGGCGTTCTCCCAGGTGTGTCTTCTGATGCCTGGAGCTTCCCCATACACTGAGCACCACCCCACCCACGCAGAGCCACCCCCACCCACCGAGCGCCACCCCCACCCTCCATGTCAGGCTGGCTCAGTCCCCTGTCAAAAGCCCCTAAGGGGGACTTCCAGTAAGATGGAGGACTAGGCAGACAAGTGACACACACCCTCTTCAACAAAGAAAAGAAAAAACAAATGACAGAGATACTGAAGATAATCCTGGAACCCTGAGCTTTGAAAGAAACTATACAGAAGTGCATTAGGCAGCAACTAGTGGGAAAATCTGAATGAAAACAGTGAGTACAGAGACGGTTGGAGCTGCGGTCTGTCAGCTACTCTGAGGAGACCAACAGTCTGAATATTGACAAGTGGCGTTGGGACCTGAGAATTGACCTAAAGATCAGCCCTGGTCACCAAGGGCTGCAGGGACAACTGCTCTGGTGGCCTATGACTAGGAAGGGAAACAGCGAGGGAAACAACCTGAGCTGTGGACTTTCTGCTGTCTGGAGGGTGCAGCCATTTTGAATGTTTACAAGTGGCAACCATTTTGGATTTCAAAGTGATAGCATTCTCATTCAGATTCCAGGGACCTAAGAAGAGATTCTGTTTGCCAGGGTTGACAAGGACATATGAGAGGCTGACAAAGGAAAGGAGACAGGTGGTGTGTGTATAAGTGCTGTCAACTAGTGAATAGAGGAGCACAGCACAGTACCCTGCCTGTATAGATAACATACAAACAAAACAAAGAAAACGAAAATTGTGGGCAAGTCACTCCAACACATAATCACCAATTAAATATAAACACAAAAATGTCACAATGCCTCAGAGACAACAGAGCATCACACTCTAC
>NW_006921761.1:2453712-2455084 GCF_000298275.1 Orycteropus afer afer
ACAAAGAGCCAGCGAGGCCTTAATGGCGAACTTCTCCAAATGAAGGCAGAGTCCTGCTGGAAAGGGACACAGCCCAGAATCACAGCCAGGTGAGTCACTAGCCCAGGTGAGTCAGGGAAACAGAGGCAAACAGCTCAAATTGGTGCTTTTTTCTTTTTATTTAAAGTCTGTCTGCCACATAAAGAAAACCAAATTAAGGCAAACAAGAAGTCCAGCTCCTGAGGATGGAGAGGAGGAATACTTGGGAAACCTGGAGAAACGGATAGAATCATGGTAATTGGAAGCTGGCTGCCGCCCTTTATAGCAAATCCTGATGAGATGCATCCTGAAGTGTAAACAGACTTGAACAATAAACTTATTGAACCATATACAATTATTTCTGGAGAGAAATGGATGAGCGGTTGGTTAGACAAATGGAAGAGGTGTGAATGATTCGTAACACTCTGATCTGGCAAAACGGTCCTTGGAAATTAATGGAACAAAAAATTATACTGGGGAAGAGCAGCAGCATCCGGAGAAAGCACTAAACACAGGAACCATGAAATGAAAACGCATTCTTATGGATAAGAGAATTAATGAAATGAATTTAAGAAAAGGTCAAGTTGGGGAGAAGATAAGATGGGCCGCAGCTCCACAAAGCCCACACATTTACTGTGGCGTTTGAAGCTCAGGACATGGGAAGTACAAAGTCCCTGAGAAGCCACCCAGCCTAAGACATTTTTCTATAGATGAGGAACCACAGGTCCAGAGAGGGTGAGTGACTCACCCAAGGCCACACAGCAAGGTGGGTGCCACTCCTTACGCTGCATTAATCCCACATCTGGATCAAGGGAGGTGGTTTCCTTCCACTCAGAACTGGGTTTAGTGACCGGTATTATACTTCAGAGGGTGCTGCCAGGGAAGAGATGGGACTAGCAGGGCTGCCTCGAGTGTCCATGTAGAATCAGTCTCGGGGGACATCCAGGTCAACTGGCATAACAAAGTCCACAGTGTTCCACATCCTGCTTCGGTGAATGGCGACAGAGTCATAAAAGCCTGCAAGTGGCCACCTAAGAAGCAACAATTGGTCTCTCCCTATCTGGAGCAAAGAAGAGTGAAGAAAGTTAAAGACTCAAGGAAACAATTAGTCCAAAGGAAGAATAACCCAACTAAAAAAACCACTGCCACCAAGTCTATTCCAACTGAGAGTTGACCCCCACTGAGTTTTCAAGGCTGTATGTAAATCTTTATTGTTGGTGTTATATGCCATGGAGTCAGACCCAACTCATAGCAATCCCTCCTTGGGTTTCCGAGGCAGTATCACTACGGAAGTAGATTGCCCAACCTTCCTTCCGAGGAGTGGCTGGTGGGTTTGAACCGCCAGCCTTCTGGT
>NW_006921761.1:2456069-2463795 GCF_000298275.1 Orycteropus afer afer
ATTTGAACTGCCAGCCTTCTGGTTAGCAGTCAAATGCCTTAGGAAAAAAATGTCTCCATGCAGAGCGCATACTTTCTTGAGGCAGGGAGACCTGAGTTCAAATCCTGATTCTACCACTTACCAGCTGTAATTGTGCAGGTCACTTCAGCTACCTGAGCCTCAATCTTCTCATCAATAAAATGGGGCCAAGAATGCCTACTCTACAGGATTAAATGAGCGTCCCAGGTAACGTGCCTAGAGCAGAGTAGGAACTCAGTCAACATGCTAACATTATAGGCAGGGTTCGAACTGATTGCCTTGAAATACTAGAAAGACCCCAAAGTGAAGAAAATGTCAGCAAAAGAAAAACCACCCATCACCGACAGAATGACAGGAGAAATCTGACAGGAAGAAATCAGGAATGGAATGTGGTCCGAAACCTTGTCTTTCCTCAGAGAAGTGAAGCGGCCCAGGGTCACACAAAGAGAACACTCTCCGGGGTGCGGGGTGCGGGGGCTGCGGGGGGCGTCGGCAGCGGCTCCTCCCAGCCTGCTTCTCCAGGTGCTCCCGAGGGTAAGACTGCCCCTGCCCGGGCCAAGGAGCTCTGGTGGCTTAGTGCCTAAGGCATGTGACAACTAACCAGAAGGTTGCCAGTTCAAGCCCACAGCCACTCTGCGGAAGAAGTGGGACAGTCAACTTCCATATTTACTACCCTGGAAACCCAAACGGGGTGGCTGTGAGTCAGAATCGACTCCATGGCAGTGAGTTTGGATTTGTCGGTCTTCCCAGGCTGAGGAGTCCGGGTGATGCAATGGCTACTAACCACAGTCAGTGGTTTGAATCCACGAGCCACTCCACGGGCCAAAGACGAGACAGTCTGCTCCTGCAAAGACTGACGGCCCTGGAAACCCTCTGGGGCAGTTCGACCCCGTCCTCTAGGGGCACTGTGAGTTGGAATTGACTTCATGGCAGTAGGTTGTTCTTGGCCCGGTTCCCGGGCTATGTCCCTGGAGGTCTCGAGGCCAAGCTCCCTCTACAGAACATTTCCCCATAACTGGTGATACCCAGTCTGCAAAGGAGGTTCTGTGTCCGAGTGTGTACAAGGAATAGGGCCAGAAGGACCCCAATGAGGAGGTCCCACTTCCCAGCACAGGGAGGCACTTCCTCCCACGGCTGAGGAGCCATTCAGCAAGGGCTGAGGCAATGTGGGAGCTGGCAGAGGTCAAGTTTCGTAATATGGATGGGCCCCTGAGGCCTGCTGGGCCCTGAGGTGGCTCTACTCAGAAGGGCCCTTAAGCACTTCCATCTTTAAGGGAGTGACTGGGTTAAAAATTAAGTCTTATCTATTGCTGTTAGAAGTCAAAATGTGTTTCGCTGGAATTATTTTCATGAAAATAGCACTGTGAAGAACTTAATAGCTTATTAACTGTAAGTAGGCTTCTCAGCTGAGCGCTCTGCACAGCCAGGCCCCAGGAACTCGCCCAACGAGCAGACCAGAGCTTACAGGGACAGCGCCCTAGATCCTTCCGACTAGGCTGCCTGCGTGCCTGAATTAACTGAACAGCAATGATGGCCCTGCCGTGTTCACGGAACCTTGCCTGGAATGAACCAGCCCCTCCCTGCTCGAGCTCCGCCCGCTCTGTGTTGGTCACTCGTCTGTCTGCAGCTGAAGACAAGGCTGTGTGTCTACTGGCAGCCCCCGAGGTCAGAGACCCCCTTCTTCTGTATCCCTAATGCCCTTGGCAGCACCTATCTGGTTGCCCAGCACATGGCCAGGCTCAGACGCATTTCTGGAATTTTAATTACATGGAATAATTGCGGAAAATCTAGGACTAAGTCAAACGGATTGAGGCCCAAGTTTCCCACGGCTGTTTACTGGTTTTAGATCCCTTATTCTTTCCAGGAGTCCCTGGGCGGTGCCAACAGTTAATGTGCTCAGCTGCTAACACAATGGTCGGCCGTTTGAGTCCCTCCCCCTCAGAAGAAAGGCCTGAAAACCCCGTGGGGTACAGTGCTACCCTGACACACATAGGGTCGCCCCGAGTCAGAACCAACTCCCTGACGGCTAGTTTTAGCTTTAGTCCTCCAAGGGGCGCAGTGGTGGTAGTTCAGTGGTAAGCACTCACCTTCTACGCAGAAGACCTGGGTTTGATTCTCGGCCAATGAACCTCATGTGTGGTCAGCAGCCCTCAGGGGAGGCTTGCGTGTTGCTGAACCCGTTTCAGTGGGTTTTCCAGACTCGGACAGACTAGGAAAAGCGGCCTGGGGCTCTCCTGCTGAAAAGCAGCCAACGACAATGCTATGGATCGCGACGGTTCTGCCCGTAGCTGATTGTGGGGACCAAGCAACGTTTTATTCCCCATGTCTGGGGGTTGCCTTGAGTCGGCAACCAACTAACAGCGATAACATTCTTCCCGGGGAAATCCAAGATAGTTCATACTAAGGGACTTACGGTAAAGGGTACTGAACTCTTTTATAATTTCCATTCTTCCACCGTGTAAAGAGATGTGTACAACTTATGTGCCAGAACCCACTATGGTGCATTGTTCTGCTCAGCCAACACTCCTGAGACATAAAACAAAGGGTTCAACAACAACATAAGGACACTCAACAAACGGTGTTCTTACAGTCCCCTTTAACCACGGCTACCCCCACTCCCCACATCTAGGGACACCAACGTGCAGTTGCACAGGTTGTCTACTGCGTAACCAGTCTGTGTAAATGGTTCTCCGTGGACTGTGCAGTGCACAGGCTGCTGCTGGTGTGTGTGTGTGTGTGTGTGTGTGTGTGTGTGTGAGGCGGTTCTGCTCCAATCATCTCATTCAGAGAAACATCTCCAATACAATTCAATTGTTTGCTTAACAATTATTTATCAAAATTTGCACTGCATTCATGTTACTTTTATAAAGTTTGTTTAGCAATAGTTGAAATGATAACTCAATCCAGAAGAATTTTTTTTAGTACTTAGAGGCTTATGGTCACAGTTAATAAAAAGATTCAATTTATATACATCCTTTTATTGCAGAGAGGTATGATAGGAAAACCAATAAAAGACTTTCAAGCATAAAAATACATTATATTAGGATAAAATTCTGTTGGGGAAGTGGATTGGAAATACAATTTCCAACTGTGAAACAAGAGCTCTTGTGTGTGTTTAAAAGGATGGAATCTGGGCTAGACTGGATACCTTCGGAAGGGTGGTAGGGTTTTGTTTTATTATGTCTATATTTTTAATATGACAAATACGACATCCTTTCTTCTTATGCAAGTTATCATAAAATATTCTAAATGTCAACTTTAAAATGTTCAAGAAAGGACCTAGCCTTCAATTATTTTAAGGAGAATGTGAGCAAAAAAAGGGTTAGCCCCACTGGTATTGTCAATCCCGTTTTAGACACCAGGCTCTTCCAGCAGGTGGACACATCCTCTCCACAGCAGGACCCACAATCCTCCATGTTCTCTCTAGTCCAAGCTCAGGCTCAAGGTTATAGATATCAACATGTGGCAAATCTTCAGCTACCAAGCCAGGTTTGCCTGGCTCTGTTGTCCTCCTGCCCACAGGACTTGAGTGTTCTTCTCTGACCTTGGCCAAGTGCCCACCTCCCTTTGGGCCCTAGCAATCTCCCTGTCTGAAAAATGGGGTTCCCGCAGGCCTCACGCACAGATCCCAGGGGACCCAGGTGGTGGTCTGGGACTGAGGTTTCTCCTCCACCCGGCTCCTCGCTGTGACTGACCCCTGCCTGGGACAAAAGGAGCCTGTGGTGAACAGACCCAACCACACAAGCCCAAGGGAAAGTTCCAAAACACAGCTTCTGACCAACTTGCATGCAGAAACGCTTAGAAATACAGATGAGAAAGCCAACGGCCTACTGATAATACTTAATTTAAAAATGTAGTTACATGTATGTTTAAAGTCACTCGGTCTGAGTGGTACAAAAGGTTTGCCCTCATCTAACCTAAATGCTGTCCATCTAAACTCACCCAGCAGGTCCGTGGAAGGAAGGCCCAAAGGTCTGCTTCTTTAAAGGTTCTGGCCCAGAAAACCCAGTGGAGGAGGGAAGGGCACAGGGAAGAGGTAACCATGGGGAGGAAGTGTTGCATCGTGGGAAACTGCAGTCAACATCATGAGACAAAGCGCATGTGAACTGCTGTGTGGAAAATGAATTTGCTCTGTAAACTTTCACCCACATCACAATAAAAATTTTTTAAAAAGAAAAGCAAACCTAAGGTCAAAGTTCTACTCGTAACACATGGGGTTGCTATGAGTAGAAACTGACGCCTTGGCAATGGGTTTTTATATGAAATATAGTAACGTGCCAGTGCAGTGATAACACACTAAAGACTGATGCGTGAATTAGGAAATCTTACACTCCTGGGAAGGAAGATGAGGCAATCTACTTCTGTAGTGATACTGCCAAGGAGGGGTTGCTATGAGTGAGTTGGGTCTGACTCGACAGCAAACAACAACAACAATTTTAGGGGCTCTGGTAGCATAGTGGCTAAAGCACTTGAAAGCTAACCAGAAGGCTGGCGGTTCAAACCCACCAGCCACTCCTTGGAAGGAAGGTTGGGCAATCCTACTTCCATAGTGATACTGCCTCAGAAACTCAAGGAGGGGGGTCACTATGAGTTGGGGCCGACTTGACGGCACATAACAACAACAACACTGACTAGAAGTGTATTTGGAAACACGCATTTTTCCACGTCCACACTGAACTCGTGAAGCACTCTTCTTCCCTTCCCTCACAGACATCCCTGGTGCGGGCATTTCTGCCGCCACTCCAGCCACCTCTCGAGGCACCTCTCCACTTCCACCCGGCGATCTCAGATGTGGGACGTTTTGCATCCGCTGATGATGCTGTCACTGGGAGTTATGCTCCGAGCCCCTGGTACCCATTCTCTATTCATGAGCTCTGCGAAGTAGCCACTTAGTGCGTTGTTTTTAAAAGAGACCTTTTAAAAGGCTTGTTTACAACATCCAACACTTGCAATTATAAGGAAAAATGGCTAAATCTGGGTTCAGTGTTTTCATCTCCATTTTTGCTCCATTCAGTAACCTTTTTAAGCATCTGCAACACAGCACTTCAAGTTATTTTGGTTTAATCTGTCATCCCCAAACAGTGATTTGGGGTCAAAGTTAAGGGATTGAGAGTGAGCCCTGCAACGTGAGAGACTTGGTAGGGATCAGACAAGGTAAATTCCTCTTGTCAGAGAGATAACGGGTAAGGGGACTGGTAGCTGAACAGTTGGTGGTGAGAATCTGTGGCTAAATTCAAGCCTCTCCTGAGGTGGGGACCCCTGTGTCCTTCACCGGCCCTCCACTAACCCACCACCATGCCCAGTTCCAGTCTGGGCAGAGAAGGGCCAGTAGCAAGAGCAATTCCTTCCCAGACTCAAGGCAGGGAGAGGAACCCATGTTTATCTCGCGGTCCTCCACCCAAACAGCATGCTGGGACCTTCTCCGCTGCCACCGTGTTCCAGGCGGCGAGCGCTCACTAGGATTTAGCTGGGGGAAACTGAAACCGCACGCTGTTTTGTCAACACTATTTATGGAGACAAGGGAACCTGGCCAGCAATTCGTCTCCCAGGTGGTTGCAAAATTCTGGCCCGTGGTTCCAAACTGACTTTGGAGTTAGATATAGCAAGTTCAAATCCTTGCTCCTCCACCTACAGGGTGTGTGCTCTAATTGAAAGGTTGGCAGTTCAAACCCACCCAGTGGAACCACGAAAGAAGGGCCTCATGATCTGCTTCCATGAAGAACAAAGCCCCGAAAACCCTCTGGAGCAGCTCTACCCCGTAACACGTGGGCCGCCCCGCGTCAGGACCACCGGGATGGCAGCAGGTCTTCCACTCAGTCCCAGCTGCTGCCGAGTCCAGTCCAACTCCTGCAGAACTGCACTCCAGAGGGCTTCCGAGGGCTGACTGTCCTAAAGCAGATGCCAGGCCTGCCTTCCCAGACCCCTCGGGGTGGACACGAACCACCGAACTCTCAGTTATCAGCCGAGCACGGTAACCGTTTGCAACACCCAGGGATTCCAGCAGTCGTACGTTGTTGTCAGGTGCCGTTGACTCTGACTCAGTGACCCCATGCACAACAGAACGAAACCCTGCCCGGCCCCGCGCCAGCCTCACGATGCTTGCTGTACCTGAGCCATCGTCGCAGCCACTGGGTCCGTCCGTCTCGTTGAGGGCCTTCCCCTTATTCACTGACCCTCCACCCTACCAAGCATGACATCCTTCTCCAGGGAGTGGTCCCTTCTGACAACACGACCAAAGCAGCTGAGACAGGCTGGCCATTCTCGCCTCCAAGGTGCATTACAGCTGCTGTGGTCATATACCCAGTGGCAAATCACTTCATCTTTGGGCTTCACGTTGCTCACAATAAATGTGGGTGATGACACCCACCTCAGAAGGTGGCAGTGAGGATTAAAAGGACGGGTGTTGTGCCTCGAGCCTGTCACATCACAGACACCGCCTGTAGGGACCTGGAGCTACTGACTCCAGCTGTGAGGGCAGAGAGCCAACATAGAGAGAGAGCCAGTGGTTTCCCGAGAAGACACGACTTTCCCTGGACAGCAAGTGGCCACGCTGTTTATCTTCGCACATGTGAAGTGCAGCAAAGGAGACTGGCTTTGGCGAATCAACCTGCCACCTACCCAGACACAGTGCCAGTGACTCCAGCAGGGGTCTCAGTATGTGGCCAGCACCTTAGAAATCCCGTCTGTGCCTCTTATTACAAACACGATGCAGTTCCTGTGCAGAACAAAGAGAACAGAACAAGCCAGCCCGATGCCGGGGGAACCTCAGCCACCTCTGGGCGGACATCCTCCCGTCCCTTCTGTGGTGGTTTCTGGTTTTGTCTTTTGTTTGCTTGCTTGCTTTTCCTCTCTGACTATAAACACAAGGTCATCCTCCCCATAGGATTTTATAACCTGCTTTTCTGACTTAACACTGTGAACATAGTTAACAGGATTGACTACCATCGCACATCATTTTAATGATTAGGTAACACTCCGCTGAATGGTTGTTCCAGGTCTTTTTAAACCAGTCTCCTTCCTAGAGGCTTTTGCGTCACCTCTAACTCTTCCTGTTGCAAACTATGCCTCTTAGAATGTGACGGTTTACAACTGGCCCCCATCACCATAGATCTCGGTAACATGGAAGGAGGGCACGGCACTGAGTATCCTTTGCACTTGACACACAAGAAAACAGAGGCACAAGAAGGAAACGTGACTTGCCCACTGCCACTCAGGGACTGGCAGAGCAGTGCCCAGTCCAGGTCTTTTCAGGCTCCTTATTTTTAATTTTTTGTACTGTTGAAAAGATACACAGCAAACACCCATCCATTCAACAATTTCTCCATGTACAATTCAGTGACATTGGTGACATTCTGCAAGTTGTGCAACCGTTCTCCCTCTTTCCAAAGCGTTCCTCCCTCATTACCATAAACTCACTACTCCCTAACTCCTCATCTAAACTTTCGAGATGCTGTTGTCAATTTGATCCCATTTGGGCAGTTCTTCAAGAGCACAGTGCTCCGGGCAGGCATTCTTCACCAAGTGAGTTAAACTGTCGTTTATGTAAGATGCTGGTGGCACAGTGGTTGAAGCATTTGGCTGCTAACCAAAAGGTCAGTGGTTTGAAGCCACTCTGGGGGAGAAAGATGAGGCAGTTTGCTTCCCTAAAGATTTACAGTCTTAGGAACCCTGTGGGATACTTCTACTCTGTCCTTAGGGCCTCTATGAG
>NW_006921761.1:2465941-2466948 GCF_000298275.1 Orycteropus afer afer
TCCTACTCATTCCCTGCCATCTAGTCGATTCTGACTCACAGCAACCCTACAGATCAGAGTACAACTGCCTCACTGGGTTTCCAAAGCCATAAATCTTCACAGAAGGCGACTGCCACATCTTTCTCTCACAGCGCAGCTGGTGGGTTTGAACCGCCGACCTTCTGTTTAGCAGCCAAATGCCTTAACCATACACCACCAGAGCTCCTTTCGCCATCTTGGTGGGAGTGCAATGGTATCTCACTGGTTTAGATTTGCATCTCTCTGATGGCTTATGACGTTAGGCGTCTTTTCGCATGTCTGGCGGCCACTTGGCCATTTCACCATTGGTATTTGTCTTGTTGTCATGCACCTTCCTTCCTCCTGATGCTCCTTCTCACAGACATGCATTCTTTCAATGATGCTTCTGCCTTTCTCTCACCAGGAGAGTCCGCATGGTTTGGAGGGACCACTTAAGCCAAAGCAGAAACCCGATACCACCATCCAAGGCCCTCCACCACCTTGCACTGGCCTGTCACCCAGGTTTCTTTTGACCACTGTGGTCATCACCACATATGACCTTGCTGCTCGTTTACTGGCTCCTCACGTAGCTCAGTGACTGTCGTTGGGACAGAACCAACCTCCAAGGGGTGCTGTCCTTGGCTGTGACCATGACCAGGAGGCAGAGTAGGGCAGGGACACTAGACCCACAAGGCACAGATTGTCCCACATCCTTACAACACTGCAATGTCTAAGCAGACACCCAAGTGGGCCACAAACCATTTATAATGATCTAAATCTAGTCTCTAGCTCCATCTTTCACACAAACACAGAGCGTAGTTAAGTGTGGTTTAATTTACATTGACTTTTCCAGGAATGCAACTTGGAAGCTGAGAGATTATTTTACGTCCTTCAATTTGGAGTTTTATCATTTTAGAACATGACGTCACCGGTGACAACACCCTTTGTGGCATCTGAGCCATCGACAGCCTCCCTTGTCAGGTGGCATCCATGGCCATCACAGCCAAGGA
>NW_006921761.1:2467858-2469243 GCF_000298275.1 Orycteropus afer afer
CCACCCTCCCCGATTCTCACCTTGGTCCCCACCGCTGACGGATGCGAACGCCCCCACAGCTCCAAGCAGAAGCCCCAGAGCAGAAGGGCACCAGTCGGGGCAGGCCCAGTGCCCAGGCTTCAGCTGCCACGCAGGACGTGGGCCAGGCACCTCTGCGGGTTCTCAGCGATGAAACGCCGTTGCCCCCGGGGAGCTGTCTCCAGCCTTCCACAGTGGCTCGGCGGCAGGTTTATCACGCTCGCTGCGAGAAGACATAATCAATTCCCCAGCTGGCGCTTTGCGCTGAATACCCACTTTTTCAGCTTGATAGCAGGACTAAATTAGTTATTTAGCAACTAGGCCCTAATTTAGCGCGAGCGAGAGCCTTGACAAGGATCATTGTTCAGGGCCGTCCCCCCTTTGCCTTCAGATAGGAGGCCCACAAATCCCCAGAAGGTGATAAATAGACAATTAGAAAATAGATATATTTGGTTAGATCTACAAGGCTCTCTGGCGCTGTCAGACTCACAATGAAGGGGGCCGGGGTAAATTGGTGACCAATGAACACCAGCTGCACAGCCATCCGTCCTGCAGACACCTAGCCATATGTGGCCATTTACAGGCCGTCCTGAAGAACAGATCGGACCAATAAGACCAGAGGGAACTAAAAATACTTGACAAAGTTGGCTGCTCTTCATTTAACAAGAATAAAATATCTAATGGGGTGTAATGGAGACCATCAATCACCTACTGCCAGGCCCGGCCTTAATACCACACTTTTAACTATTAATGCAACTTCTCTTCCCCCTAATGAGTGGGACAGGCACATCCACTCTGTACACAGGGTTGATGTTTGGGGAGTGGAGATGAATGGGGCACACCACAGAACTGTGGCAGAGAACAAATTCCAGCTTAAAACAGGAAAAGGGGAGCAGGCAGGATGTTGAGGACATGCTGCCTTCAGTGGCTGAGGCTGTTGTCTTCTGCAAGATGAGGTTCTCCAGGTCATCTGCCTCTTTCAGTTCCAAGGAGGAGCTGGTATAGAGCAAGGTCCCAGGCACTGTAGGACATGCCTGAATCAGACCATCCTGCCCTCAAGGAGCTTTCATTCCGCCAGAGGAAACAGACACAAAAAGAACGGTCAGACCCAGCAGAATTTAGGAAGTGGCACAGGAGGGTGCAAGGCATCTTGGGCATTCTGAGCAAGGAGAGATAGGTGGGCTGAGCACCTCTGCGGGTTCTTGGTGATGAAACGAGAAAATAGGGAGGCTCTGTCCCCATTGATGCAAAGCAGCTGGGCCTTAGGGGCCAGATTTGGCCTCAGAAAGCGAGAGAGGAAAGGTACTGTAGGCAGAGGACAGAATGCAGGCCAGTGAAGGAGGCTGGTCAGCAGGACACGCTTAGCC
>NW_006921761.1:2498324-2499644 GCF_000298275.1 Orycteropus afer afer
GGGTTTGAACTGCCAGCCTTCTGGCTAGCAGTCAAGTGCCTTAGGCACTATGCTACCAGAGCTCCTTAAAACAGAAAATAGAGGATTTAAATGAAAACTGGGAGAAGTTCACATTTCTTTATTTTGAGGTAAAAGTACAGTTCTGAAAGTGGGGACAGTACAGGTGCTTCGAGAACTTGTCCCAAAGAGACCACACTATGAGCAAAGGCACCACTAGAAAAGCTTCAGAAGGAGGTGGGAGAGAGGGATTTTTAAAAAAACAAGTAAATGGGTATTTTCTTAAAGCCCAAAAGACAACAAGTAATAAATACAAGGCCTGGTCAATGTGCTTCTTACCCTTTTTGTACGAAATCGACGTGCTTCTTTGGGAGAACAGATATTATCTCGTTCAAGAGTTGGTCTGGGTTCACTAATCTCGTAGTAGTCACGTTATAGTGAAGCTTTAAAAAGAAAGGGTGAGAAGAGAATCTTTAGCTGACCCCAAAATCATCCAGCTGCAGAGTAAAGAAGTGAGCTTCACCCAACACGTGATAGCCTCTGTCCTTGGTTCCTGAAAAAGGACCCGTAGAGTAGGGGGGAGGTCTTGGTCTAGGACTTCCAGGGCACTGCTGCGGATCTGTCTGGAAGTGGGAGCCGGCGGAACAGAAAAGACTCACCTGGGGGCCGCTCTCAACTAGCCTCAGGAGGCAGGACTTAGCCCATGTTGCGGGACTGGTCAATAAAACCCAGGACACAAGGGCTCAGGGAGCTTCCCGGTTGGCAACGAGGGTGATGTGCCCTCTCCAGGACATGGAAACTCCACACTGGGAACCTCTTAGACCTGCATCTCTTCTTCCCAATGATCCTGATTTGTATCCCTTTGCTACAACGGATCTAGAATTCTAAGTACAGTGCTGTCCGTGAGCTGCTGGTCACGCCAGTGAATTACTGAGCCAAACAAGA
This sequence comes from Orycteropus afer afer, assembly GCF_000298275.1. Classification (NCBI taxonomy): domain Eukaryota; kingdom Metazoa; phylum Chordata; class Mammalia; order Tubulidentata; family Orycteropodidae; genus Orycteropus; species Orycteropus afer. The sequence continues at coordinate 2,499,267 of NW_006921761.1, forward strand.
GGAACAAGCAGGTGAAGGTGAGGCTGTCCTCTGGTTTCCCAAACCCGTGGCTGCTGCCTGCCTGTCTGGTATCTTCTTACCCTGTGAGATCCACCCTAGCGCAGGGTAGCTAGCACAGAGAGAGTGTGTCGTGGGGGTAGCTGGTGGCAGAGGATGACTGACTCCAGGAGTTGATTCAACGACAATTCTACAAGAGAATGAATATACCAGCTACCCCTTTCCAGCAGTAGCGTCCAATCCTTTTTTCTCATCGACTAGGAGCACAGTTCTCAGAGGTGTTTATCTTCATTCCCGACTGGCCTCATTCATTCCTTTAACAGCTACCTACTGCAGGCTGACTGTATGCCGAGCATTGCTCTAGCAGATCCTGAAGCCACA
>NW_006921761.1:2500124-2516234 GCF_000298275.1 Orycteropus afer afer
TTCTTTTAATCAAGGTGTTCTTTATGCCATTCTTCCAACTTTCCTATGATTAAAATTTTTTCATATATGAATCTGGGAGATCATTAGCCATTAAACCCACTGCCACTGAGTCAATTCCAACTCACACCAACACCACAGGACAGAGGAGAACTGCTCCGCAGGGTTTCCAAGACCCTCATCTTTGCACAAGCAGACTGCCCCAGCCTTCTTCCACAGAGTGGCGGGTGATTCCAAACCACTGACCTTTCAGTTAGCAACTGAGCACTTAACCACTGTGCCACCAGTGCTCCTTCATTAGCCACTAAACCAAAATCACTGCCATCAAGTAGATTCTGATTCATAACAACCTCCACTGGTCTTCGAGGCGGTAAATCTTCACGGAAGTGGATTGCCTGACCTTCCTTCTGTGGAGCGGCTGGTGGGTTTGTACCGCCAACCTTCCAGTTAGCAGTCAAATTCCTTAGGCACAGAGCCCCATTAGTCATGAAAGAGATGCAAATCAAAACCACAGTGGGATACCACCTCACCCCCATGCACTGGCAAAAAAACTTGGAAAACAAGGAGGCGTTGGAGAGGATGTGGAGAAATTAGAAGCCTCATCCATTGCTGGTGGGAATGCAAAATGGTACAGCCACTGTGGAAAACCATCTGGCAGTTCCTCCAAAGGTTGAACATGGAACTATTACCTGACTCAACAATCCCAAGCCTAGGCATTACCCCAAAGAAGTGGAAGGCAAACAGACGCCTGTGAGCCAATGCTCCCTGCAGCACTTTTCCCAATAGCCAGAAGGTGGAAATAACCTACACGCCCATCAACAGATGAATGGGTAAACAAAATGTGGTCCACACACACAGTGGAATATTACTCAGCCAGAAAGAAAAAGGGATTCCTGGTACACACCCCAAGATGGATGAACCTTGAAAACTTTCTGCTAAGCAAAGTCAGTCAGTCACAAAAGGAGGAGCACTACATGACTGCATTCACAAAGTAAGCAAACGGATAGAACCCAAAGCTCATTCGTGTCACCGGGGACGGGAGGAGGGAGTTTTTGCTTGTGAGGCACCGAGTTTATGGTAATGGTGGCATAACAATTAGGAGATGGGTAGGCATAGGGCTTGTACAATGTTGTCAATGTCACTGAATTACTGTACACGCAGACACGGCTGAAATGGTGGACGTTTTGTTGAGTGTATTCTTCCTACATCAAAAAGGAAGCAGCAACAGCTAGGGGAAAAATCAGTCCAATTTTCTAAAATAAGCCCTTTGGCTCTGCAAAAATGGAAAGCATTAAGGATTACAGTCTGAAGTTCAATCAACTTTCACATCTCAGGTTTGTGCTATTGGGACTGTGGTTCTGCTACATTCGGGTTAACATGATCAGTATTGACAACAACAATGATCCTCAACATCTGAGTATCATATATTGATAATGCATTTCACATGCAATATAGCATCTCCGATGTACACTCTGGTTCCCAAAGCCCAGGCCCACGTGGTTCTGTGATGAAATGAGTTCCTTTATGTGGCCTTTTGCCTTGATTCTTTGAAAAAGACAGAGAAAGACATAGCCTGGGGGATTTTTCCCCTGAGCCCGGAAGAGCTGTCACAGTGCCCCAGTCCTTCGGAGGAGCTTGTTAATTTGGCCAGGGAAGAAGCCAGTCGCTGTTACTATGCCAACAGATGGAGCCACTTGTGAGGGGACTGGCCAGTTCAGTGCAGCAAGGGGATTGGTCAGTTATTATGCAAACAAGGAACATAAACTCTGCCCAGCATCATGGAGTCATTTGTCGACATAAGCAGCCGTCCCACAGAGATTGAGGAGGACCTCACCACCATCGAGAGGAGCATGGGGCAGAGCGCGTCCTTTGCACCCGGAGTCCTGTGCTGAGGACGCCCAGACCCAGGAGGCAGAGCCGGGACAGTGGTGCAGCAGCAGCAGGAGACCAGCACAGGACAGCACAGCGGGCTTTGTGGCCCACACAGTGGGGTGGCCACACACCCACGGAGCAAGAGGCTTGCTGGGGGAGTGGGGTACCTCCGGGCACTTGTCAGCGGAGCTGAGAGGAGACCTGTCCTGAAGCACCTTCTGCCCCACAGCTCCACACTTTCCTTCCCCCCTAAAGCTGATTTGTGCAGCATGAAAGCCTCTGTGCAAAAGCTACACATGGTCCCAGTGCCTAAACCACGCACCCACTGTGATCTTCTCCTCCCTCCGGTGGCCCCCATCTCCTGGAACACGTCTCTATCACAGCACTGAGCCCGGTGCATCGTGGCAACATCCCTGCCTGTTTTCACAGACAGGCCATGAGTCTCCCAAGGACACAGGGTGGATCTTATTCATCCCCTACTTCCCACACTGTCACCAAACAAAAATGTCATTTGTTAGATGTCTTCACGAATGCTCAGAGAGAATCCAAGAAAATAAGGAGTATTTTAAATCTACAACCAACTTACTGTTTCCTTTCCTCTCCCACCTAATATATTGCCTCTACTACTGACATAGGAAACCTTTTAAAGCAAAACGGCCTATCAGGTAAGGTCTACCCCTTAGGCCCTAGAGCCCATCAAGCCTGCCTTTCTAGTCTCTCTCACTATTTTCTTCAGCACACAAAACTCAGAGTTCAAATGAACTCTCCAAACATTCAAATATACCTTGAGGACCTCCAAAGGTTGGGGACTCTTCTAAACGCCAGAAATACACAACAGCTGTTCCCCAGATATGCCCCATGTTTCCCACCTCTCTATTTCTGATTACTCCCTCGATCTGAATTTGAATATTTGAATTATATTAATTTGCTCCTTGAAGGAAGCAATGCAACTAATTTACCTCTGCATTCTCTAAAATCACTGCATAATAACACACTCAAAAATTTTAGATGTTCAAAAGATCAAAGTAACTAAGTGAATGAATACCATCAGAAACCAAACCCACTGCCATCAAGTCAATTCCGACTCATAGTGCCCACAGCAGAGTGGAACTGCCCCGTATGGTTTCCAAGGATGTTAATCTTTACCAAAGCAGACTGCCTCATCTTTCTCCCACAGAATGGCTGGTAGGTTTGAACCACTGACCTTTTGGTTAGCAGCCAAATGCTTTAACTTCTACACCACCAGAGCTCCCAGTCCCAATGAATAAACAGGTAAATAAAAAACACCATCCAATTCATTCACTGAATGTTTTTCTTTAAAAACAGTAACTAAGTGGTCCGGCTGACAGCAAGCTTCTGAATGCCTATTCGAGACCCCAGCCCTTTTACCTTCAGTCGTCTTGGCCCATCTTTGCCAGAGCCCTTCTTTTTGCTCCTGGTAAGCACAGTGATAACTTTATCCAACCCTCTTTCAAGGCTTCCAAACACTTTGGTTCCTTTCCTTCTCGGCGTATCCTCTACATGTGCTTGGTTGAGATTCAGTTCCACTGAGCGGCACCTTAAACAAAAACACAGCCTCCATGAGGAGCTGCCTCCTTTGCCAGGAGACCAGAAGAACTAGATGGTCCCTGGCTGCCATTACTGAACATTTTGATCAAAGATTCTATAGAAGAATCCTGATTACAAGGGGTAAATGCAGAACAGAATTTCAAATTCTCACAGACTCCAGATATTCTGGAGCCACGGAAGCCGGATGAAGCCCAAAAACGACTGCAGTGAAATAATCTTTAAACCTTAAACCAAAAATACCCCCTGAAGTCTTAAAGCCAAACGACAGCTTAGCTTAAGCACTCTGCTCTTTTAAGAACTATCTACATGGGAAAAAATTTATAAAAGAACTCTACATACGGGCTCAAATGGACAACAGCAACTTGAGAGATTAGACAGGAACCTCGGGGGCAATGAGTTTAGGAGAGTAGGGAAAGAACAACCCAGAAAAGGGGGGCTGCACAACTGAAAGACTGTCATCAATGTCACTCAACTGTGTACGTACAAACTGGTGAATTGGTATATGAACTGCTGTGTACATCCCCAGCCACAAGAAAATAAACAAAGAAAGTATTCAACAAAGCAAAACCGCACTCCTGCCTGAGATACACCCCATGTAGTTGAGCCTGAGCCACTCAATCTCACCCCTCCTCCAGGAGAGCTGACGGGGAGGGGTGGTCGTACCCATGTCCTCTCCCCACCCCAACCAACTGCCCCGCAGCAAAATGATTTTTCCCAAAACTTTTTTCTTGAAGTCAAATAAACAGAAAAGCTGAAAGAACAGTGCAATGAATGTTCGTCATCCTCCCAGATCCAGATGTGGGATATGTTCATCTTTCTACATTTGTTCTCTGTCTACAGATAGGTAACAAATTCTTGCAATATATGTATTGCTGAATCATCAGAAAGTCAGCTGAAGGCGCGATACCTCCCTGGAACACATCAGCACACATCCTCACATGCCCAGCGAACGAGAACGTTTTCCTACAGAACCACAATACTATCAGCACATTGGGAAAATGCACAACGTTCATCCCAATCACAACAAAATACACAAAGAAATTTTTTTTTTTTTAATTAGGATTTGGGTGAAGATTTACAGAGTAAATTCACTTTTCATACAGCAGTTCACATATACTTTGTCTCATGTCATTGACCAAAATTTACAATGCAGCAGCTCCCCTCCCACTTCCTCCCCTGCACCCTGAGCTATCTCCCTGTGCATAAGCAACCCTTCCTTCTCCCATGATTGTTCTCTCCAGGGCGTGTGTCTACTTGAGGTAAATGTTTAACTCACATGCCTGCACTTTGTTTGGCTGGAAACCACAGTTGTGGGTTCAATTCCAGACCTGAAGGGCAGCTAGGGGCCATAGTCTCAGTGGTTACACCAGGCTCCATTGGACCAGCAAACCTGGTCCCCACCTTCTTTTTTTTTTCACAAAGAAAATTTTAAACAAGAAACCAAACGGCAGCTCCACAATGTCTAATGTTGGAGTCCCATTGTCATCCCACCAGTTTTCCTCAAAACAAACCCTGCTTTAAAAAAAAAAAGCTGGAAAAGACAATGAAGGGTCATCTATTCTGTAGAATTTTTCATACAAGAAGAGTAAATTTTCTTAGAAACACTGTTTAGAATCTTTATTAGTTTGGGTCTGCTATCTGTCAATAGCAACAAAACTAAGGAGTTCTGGGGGCACAGTGCCTAAGGCATTTGACTGCTAACCCAAAGGCTGCTGGTTCAAACCCACCAGCTACTATGCGGAAGGAAGATGGGGCAATCTACTCCTGTAAAGGTTACCACCTCAGAAACCCACTGGGGGTCGCTGTGAGCCACTATCAACTCAATGGCAGTGTGTAAGTTTTTCTTGTTTTATCTGTCAATAGATGTCTATACTCTAATGGCAGAAAACTGGGAAAGACAGGCCTCAGAAAGGGTACTACAGGGGTGGGCCACTGCTCCTCTTCCCAGCCTGCTGCATTTCAAGTTCAGCAGGCAACCCAGTGCTAATGAGTACACAATTCTAGCCCAGGAGGGAGGGAGTAACAGCAGCTGCAGTGTGATCACAGACAGTCCTCACAGTTGATCCTAGAGTCACTGGTGGGACCCACATTTGAACTCACTTGCTCAGGTTTTACTGTCTATGAATAAAAGCAAATCAAGCTGCATGTACAAAGATCAAAACTCTAAAACACCCAGCACTTACCGCCTCTCAGGGCTGATGACTCCTGTCGTTAACTTGCTTGCTCCTGCTGAATTTACTGGTGTTTTAATTGGGGTTTCTCTCAGCCACTGGCTTCTACCTGTTAGAAAAACAACAAACATGAGTCGTGTATAGCTGCCACCCTAGGGTTGGAAACTTCTATCACTAATAACAAAACGAGTCGTGCGTAGCTGCCATCCTAGGGTTGGAAACTGCTATCACCACGTGTGTGTCAGCTCATTCACCGACTCGAGGAAGACTGGAGTCACTGGGACCATCAGGTTGAAAGTTCTAATTTTCTAAACAAATGTTTCCATCTGATTTGGAATCAAAATAACACAGTGTCACACTGCTTGGATAGTACGGCTCTTCCTTTTTGTTCACAGCAAAACTGAGCCTATGCCTGCGATTTCATTTATCATGATCAATCTAAGTAGGTCATCAACAGATTTCACGATGAGTGATCCTCAACTTGTCCTTACACAAGGGCACATTCATGCCTTCAACTGACAGAGCACAGGCAGGGGTTTGTAAGCTCAAGTCATAGCCCTTCAATTTCTGTTAGGCAAAGAGAACAGCGCCCTGGAAAGGCTTACAAATTATTAAAAAGGTGGTGTAAGCTTTGTTGTTTCTTACATTCCTTGTTCCAGAATTCTGTCTTTCATTCTAAGAGGGTATTTGCATCCCAGAGAGTTTGTGACAAATCAGATTGTCACCATCTCGTTAGCTCTTTGGTCGTGATCTGAGAGTTTCATATAGCCTTGACAGAGAGCAATATTCACTTTAAAATTACAAAGATAGGACACCAAGTTTTCACAAAGAGATTGGGGACTTTGTTTTGGTTTATGTGACTACTGAACACTATTCTCACTAGTTGCACAAGAATGAGAAAATTAAGAGTGATCCAAACTCTCTGTGAAAACTGTTTTCATCTTGGTACACTGCGGGTGCCAACGCATAATTGCCCTTCAGCACTGTCACTGACTGGACCGCACAGGATCCAGGAGAATGAAATGCATGCTTATGGCAAAAACAACTGTCAGCAAGAGTGAAACACAAAGTGCTGATAATGGAAGACACCAAGTGGGAATTCAGCCCCAACTGCTCCTTCAGGAAGCCTTTACATTTAAAAAAAAAAAAAAAAAAAAGCCAGCAATAGCTTTTGACCAAACACAGCCAGATATGTACACTGACGACACTCAAGATTATAAAATAAATTCCAAACTACCTACATTTCAAAACCTTCCGAGTTACAGAAAACGTACAAAGTATTAGTAACAGAAAGGACCAGAGCGTCATAGCCTTTAAAAACAAGTCCTGAATGAGTTAAGGCTCCCCTTACCTCCCTGAGAAACAACAAAAGAAGAAGACCCCACTCCTCGGGAGAAGATGGGACAGCAGTGACTCCTGAGGCCCTGCTCTGGCAGGTGTTCTCTGCCTGCACCCTCCTAACAGCCCCACTGTTCTCGGAAAAATGTCATTAAACTTGATCAATGAGACCCTGTCATTAACATAATAATGGGACTTGTCTTTATAGGTCCACTTTATAGTGGACCTCTTGAACTGACTATCAGCCCCATCAGCAAACTGCAAGTCCAATGGCAGGATGGGGTTCAGGAGCAGCTGACACGGCAACAGTTTGGAGCTGTGTTCATGAAGATCTAAACACAAGAACACGTCATAGCTACTGGAAGAAAGGCTAACAACACTCAGGTGTCGTTTTTAAAAGACCAAATAACAGTAAATAAAATTCTTCCTTAATTCAGCAAATATGGCCTCCACTATGTACCAGTCTGGTAGCATAGTGGCTAAGGCACTTGACTGCTAACCAGAAGGCTGGCATTTCAAACCCACCAGCCACTCCTCAGAAGGAAGATGGGGCAATCTACTTCCATAGTCATAGTGCCTCACTATGCGTTGGGTCCAACTCGACAGCACGTAACAACAACAATAACACGTACTAGGGGAGGGTCTCTGGTGATGCAATAGTTAAGGTGTTTGTCTGCTAACCAAACGGTTAGTGGTTCAAAAACATGAGGCACTCCATGGGAGAAAGATGAAGCAGTCTGTTCCTGTAAAGATTTACATGTTGGAAATCCTATGGGGCAGTTCTACTCTGTCCCATAGGGTCACAACAAGGCAGAATCAACTCGACGGCAGTGGATTTCTGCACCAGGCACTGGGCATCCACTGTACACTGTGCCCGGCTGCAATCAACCTGGCAGACAGTCTCATGACACTGTACTGTCTTGTGCTAGTGAGACCCAGTCCTAGGAAACTGGGTTCAGTTCTAGGCACTATGTTTCAAGAGGCACATTGACAAAATAGAATGTGTCCAGAGAAGGCCAACAAACCAAACACCTAGGTGTCATAAGGAAATGTTTAAATAATTGTTGATGGTTAACCTAAAGCAGAAACCAAGTAAAATAAGAGAGCTATCCTCACATAGGCACCTGGAAGGCCATGACAGGTCTACCCTCTCTGGCTGTGCTACACAGTAGGGAGGAACAGGACCAGAGCCCAGAACTGCAGACTCAGATGACCAAGCAGGGCTCAGCAAAGACTTATTCAGCTTGAGTCAACACAGATGTGAGTCAGTACAGGTATAAGTCAGCATAGGTGTGAGTCAGCATAGGTATGAGTCAATATAAGTGTGAGTTAGCACAGGTGTTGAGTCAGCATAGATATGAGTCAGCACAGGTGTGAGTCAGTACAGGTGTGAGTCAGCACAGGTATGAGTCAGCACAGGTGTGAGTAAGTACATGTGTGAGTCAGTACAGGTGTGAGGTGTGAGTCAGCACAGGTGTGAGTAATTACAGGTGTGAGTCAGTACAGGTGTGAGTTAGCATAGGTGTGAGTCAATACAGGTGTAAGTCAGCATAGGTGTGAGTCAGCATAGGTATGAGTCAATACAAGTGTGAGTCAGCACAGGTGTTGAGTCAGCACAGATATGAGTCAGCACAGGTGTGAGTAAGTACAGGTGTGAGCAAGTATAGGTGTGAGGTGTGAGGTGTGAGTCAGCACAGGTATGAGTCAGCACAGGTGTGAGTAAGTACGTGTGTGAGTCAGCACAGGTGTGAGGTGTGAGTCAGCACAGGTGTGAGTAATTACAGGTGTGAATGGGTACAGGTGTGAGTTAGCCCAGGTGTGAGTCAGCACAGGTTTAAGTACAGGTGTGAGGTGTGAGTCAGCACAGGTGTAAGGTGAGTCAACACAGGTGTGAGTCAGTACAGGTGTGAGTTAGCATAGGTGTGAGCACAGGTGTGGTGTGAGCAATTACAGGTGTGAGTGGGTACAGGTGTGAGTTAGCCCAGGTGTGAGTAATTACAGGTGTGAGTAAGTACATGTGTGAGTCAGTACAGGTGTGAGTAATTACAGGTATGAGTCAGTACAGGTGTGAGTTAGCATAGGTGTGAGTCAGCACAGGTGTGAGTCAGTCCAGGTCCAGGCAAATAAACGAGCAAGGTGTAAACCCAGGCATGTGACGGTGGCAAGTCACCCCACTCTAAGTTTCAGGTCCTTCAGCTGTGACTCAATGGCATAACATGCCTCTCAGTTTTGATCAGCTTTGATCTCTGATGATGCTGTGCCTTAGTTTTTCCAATGGTGAAGAAGAAACAGTATCATTTTAGAATAGTTACAAGTTGACTAATATGTTTTCCTTTCAACTAATATAAGTAACACACACCCAAAGGCTGTGCTTTCCTCTTAGAGATTCCGGAGAGCACGGGAGTCAGTCATTTCCGACAGCCCATGTGTTTGTTCAGAAGGGCAGGGAGCATGAAGTTCAAGGGTATTTTACCACCGCCTATTGACATGCAGCAATACCTTTGGAGGGCGTAGTGTCACGATTCGGTGTGGTGAGTATTCCCCTTCTGTGCTGGTTCTTATTAACGGGAGTCTTTGGCTCAGGAAATATGAAGTATTCTTCCTTCTTGACAGCAGACGTAGGAGTATGCACATTTTCTTTGTTCTTTAATTTATTTGCAGATGCTCTGCCCAATACTGGAGTTAATGTTTTGCAGTCCAGATCATCTGATTCTGTCCAATGCTTTGTAAACAGGAAAAGAAAACAAAGTACATAAAACACACTGAAGGGAAGAGTCAGTCTCCATAACACACCTTCATCATTGGCAAATCACCCTGTGTCGTTTTCATTAAAATGAAATACCAGAAGACACTATTGGTAAAATCAGGAAATCTGAAAATGGATGTCCAATTCTCTTTAGTGCATTTAAATCACTTTAGTCTATTCTATTGACAGGTTGTTTTCAAAATGTTTCAGGCCAAGTGCTTAAATAAACATACCCACATTCTAGGCACTATTGAGAATGGACAATATTTCCCCTTCCTGGACAGACACGGTTTGCTCTTCATCTGCACCAAAAAATAAAAGCCAGCCAGTGGTTATGGAGGAAAAAACATGTTAAAATATTCTAACTGAAATGCTGGATAAAAACATTTTTTAATCCTTTTAAATTTATGGTTGAACTTGCAAGAGTGAAGGAAAATCCTCAGAGGCTGTACTAAAACCAGGAGTGTGAATACAGAGATACAGTGAAGGCTGAACTGCCCACTGCCCTCAGGGCACCTACCTACCATCCCTGATAACCCACAGCATGTATTTTAACCGGCATGGAAGCCTTAGGCGAGGTGGTAAGTTAGATTCAAACCTCCCATGCGAGGCAACGAGAGGCTCTAACTTAAATGAAAAGCTGAATTAAATATAAACCTTCCCTACAAAGGAAGTCAGCAAGGAACTGTGTCTGTCTCGACTTCAGCTCTTGGGGAGAAGAGGAAAAAAGGTCTCCTTTAATAATTTGTAAGCAGCCCCAGGAGAATCTACACAGGTCTGAGGCCTGAATTGCTACTACCTGCATGGCTGCAGAGACCTCAAACCTAGAACTTCATGTACAATCATCCTAACTGGGCTGTGCTCCAGCAGCCTCCCAAAAGCGCCATTCACTCGACCCACGCCTCCACCTTTAGTCTAAGCCCCAAAGACATCCCACAGTTCCAAGAGATGAGCCCATAAAACAATGTTCCAAAAGACACAAGTAAAGGTGGGAAGAAAAACACGAACAATATAATCAAGCACATTAAGATTTCATATGTTAAAGATAACAAACACAGAACGTAAGTCTGTACTTATGTTTAAAATAATAAAAGGAGGAACTGAAAATATGAGAAAAGAACAAAACTACCAAAAATGTTTAGACAGATTTGTAAAAGAATAGAAACCCTAGAAATAAAACATTTAATGATTTAAATGAAAAACTCAACAAGCATGTCAAATAGCACATTAGATACAAATGAAGAGAGAATCTGTGAGCAGGAAAATAAAGCGATAGAAATCATGCAGAATGCAACCCAGAGAGAACAAGACATGGGCTCTACGAAGAAGAGTTTAAGACAGAGAACGAAGTGAAGTGGCCCAACGTACATCTGCTCCAAGTCCCAGAAGTAAACACCAGAGAGAATGGAAGAGCAGCAATTATTCCAAGAACTTTCCAAAAGTGATTACGATACAAATCCTCATCTGTGGGAAGCACAATGAATCAAAAGCAGGATCGCTGAGGCGAAATCCACAGCTGAAATCTGGGAATGGATAATGGTAATAATTGAACCACACGATAAACATAACCAGGGCCACCGCACAATACACATGAAGAATACCGAACTGGCAAACAATGTGTCACATAGGTATGTACACACACGCAAATGCTGAGGGGATGAAGAAGAAGAAAGAAACCCACATCTATACTTAGAAATGTGACAACTGTAAAGGGCACTATCTACACAGATGGTCTGCCTGTGTTCCCTGGGGCTGTACAGAGTAACGGCCCAGACAGTGAAGCTGCGGAACACTAAAAACAAAGAGAGGCTTGATTCTAAAAGGAGAGAAAAGCCAGTCTAACGGGAGAGGAACAATCAGACTGACTAACTTCCCAACAGCAGAGACAGAATCAAGAAGAAAGCAGACGCCTAACTTCAGAAGGCTGAGAAGACTCTACTTTGCACACAATTCTTCCGTAGACCTAAAACTGCTCCAAAAAGTAACATTTACTAATTTTTAAGAAATTCTAACAGTAAAAATAGCGGTAAACTAGAAATCTATACACAGGGGACTACCTTCCAAAAACGAAGGGAAAGATCCTTTTAGATAGTAAAAAAGTGTTTCCACCAAATGACCTCACACAAACAAGTAAGGTAACCTAAATAAATACTGATAATATTGCAATATAAATATCTAAACTGAAGCAAAATGTACAGAGCTTAAAAAAAAAGTACACTTCACATACGTGTGGTAACAGTACAGAGGACTTCATGCGTATGCAGTCAGAGTACATAGGACTTCTCTTTAATACTGGGCATCCATAACAAGTAATATAGACAAGGTGATCAGAGAGCACGTGTCCTAAGGACTTCGTGTTATTTAGAAGCAGAGTCAAGATACAGATTAACCTTACATTCAGCTAACTGACCAGCACGCTGACAATCTGGAGTAAAGAGTAAAAGAATGCAAATAAAACAAACTAATGGGATGATGGGCAATTGACATAAACCAGAAATAAGGGGAAAACAAAGAACAAGTGGGACAAACAGAAACACAGTAAGATGGAGAAATAAGATAAATTAGTAAACATTACTACTTCATCAAAATTAGTGACTTCTATCATTACAGTACAAGGACAAGTCACAAACTTGGAAAATATATATGCAACACACGATGAACAAAAAATGAGAACCAAGATTATATTAAGAACTTCTTCAATATAAGGAAGAAACCAATAGAACAATAAATAAATGACATGAAAAACCATTTCCTAGAGTAGAAAACACTATGATCAATCAATACATCTATGAAAAGATGCATAAACCACCAGAAGAGCACAAAGACAGACCACACTGAGACAGTAACCACACTCACCAGGTCAGAAAAAAATAAAGAGCTAAAAGTATCAGGTCATGGTTACTATGTAGAACAAGAGGAACTCACTGCTGGTTGAACTAGAACCACTATGATGACACTGTGAAAAATGGGCATTATCTGTAAAGGTAAGACAGTCATTCCTCTCCTAAGCACAAATATAATAGGGGACTGGCTTGCCCAAGAGAGTAACACAGCAGACCTCATTGTTAGAGGCAGCTGCTTGCAGGGCTGGCACTGGGCTAGCCCGAGAACTAAGCTTCTGAAAAGTCCCCAATGCTGGTAAGCCTGTGTGAAGGGCAGAGGCACTGACCTTTGCTACACCAGCCCATATAAACTTTACAACAGTGTGATTTATGGCAAACCCCGTGCACTCACTCTGCTGTTCTCGTTAGGTGCCACTGAGTCCATTTCAACTCAAAGTGACCATATGTGCAACAGAACAAAACAGTGCCTGGTCCTGCCCCATCCTAACAATCACGCCGTGGCTGAGCTTATCGTCACAGCCACTGGGTCGATCCAGTTCAGAGGGTCTTCCTGTTTCACATTCATTCCAGGAGTCTGCAATTTCCATGATTGTGGGTGATCACACAGGCAGAGGCTCCCTTTGTGATCAGATCCAGCGAACACTTGGCGTTCTGAGTCCCCAGTGAGCTTCCCTGGGCAGAACCACGTATGCTGTTGCATTTCCTGATGAAGGACAGTGTGCACTCTGTCTGTACGGGCCCCTGGGCAGAGCCGAAGAAGCCAGCGGCTCGATTTCTGCAGACTTTGCCTGTTGTGTCTTTTTCCGTTGTGGGTCCTACCATGTATCCTTCATCCTATAATATATCTTAACTGGAAGCATAACTGCACACAAGTCCTACTGTACATATATATGTGTATATATACATATACACACACACAGGGTCAATCCTGAAGTACAATGCTGTCAGTGACAGGATAATATCCATATGCCTACAAGGAAGAACAGTTAATAAGATAATTGCTCAAATTTACACACCTACCATGAATGCCAAAGATGAAAAATTTGCAGATTTTTACCAACTTCTGCAGTTTGAAATTGATCGAACATGCAACCAAGATGCATTATTAATTATTGATGATTAAAATGCAAAAGTTGGGAACAAAGAAGAATCAGTAGTTGGAAAATATGGCCTTGATGACAGAAACGACAACAGAGATCACATGACAGAATTTTACAAGACCAATAACTTACTCATTGGAAACATCTTTTCTCAACAACATGAACAGTGCCTTATACACATGGACCTTGTTGGATGGAACACATGGGAATAAAATCAACTACATCTGTGGAAAGAACGATAGAGACACTCAACATCATCAATCAGAACAAGGCCAGGGGCCGACTGTGGAACAGACCATCAGTTGCTCATATGCAAGTTCAAGTTCAAGCTGAGGAAAATTAAAACATGTCCATGAGAACCAAAGTACAACCTTCAGGCTATGTCACCTGAATTCAGACCCCGTGAAGACTAGGCTTGACACAGTGAACACCAATGACCAAAGACCAGAAAGTTACAGGATAACAACAATGCCACCACACATGAAGAAAGCAGAAGGTCATTAAAAAAAAAGGAAATAAAGAAAAGACCAAAATGGATGTCACATGAAACTCTGAAACTTGCTCTTGAATGGAGAGTAGCAGAAATGAATGGAAGAAATGATAAAGTAAAAAAAGAGCTAAAGAGAGGATTTCAAAAGGTGGTTCAAAAAGACAAACTAAAGTATTATAATGAAATGTGCAGAGACTTGGAGTTAGGAAGCCAAAAAGCAAGAACAAACTTAGTATATCTCAAGCGGAAATAACTGAAGGAAAAAATTCAAGTTCCAAGTTACAAAATCACAGGATGTTATGTCCAAAATACCGAACAATGCAAGAAGCATCAAAAGACGATGGAAGTCCTTAGAACGATCAATCATGGGAGGACAGAAGGGCAGTTATTTACACAGGGAGATAGCTCAGGGGGCAGGGATGCATAGGAAACAAGGATATAGGGAAGAGGTAACTATGGGGAGGAAGTAGGAAGACAGCTGTTACTTTGTGGGAGAGTGCAGTCAATGTCATGAAAACAAAATGTGTATGAACTGCTGTATGGAAAATGAATTTGCTCTGTAAACTTTCACCCAAATCACAATAAAAATTTATATATATAAAAAAAAAAAGATGGAAGGAATACAGAGTTAATCTACCAAAAAGAATTGGTCCATGTTCAACCATTTCATGAAGCAGCATATGATCAAGAACCAATGGTATCGAAGACAGACATCCAAGTTGCACTGAAGAAACTGGCAAAAAACAAGGCTCCAGTTATTGACAGAACACAAATTGAGATATTTCAACAAACGGATGCAATGTTGGAAGTGCTTGCTCATCTATGCCAAGAAATTTGGAAGATAACAACCTGGAAGAGATCCTTATTTGTGCCCATTTCAAAAAGAGGATCCAACAGATGTGAAAATCATCAAACATCATTAATATCATGTGCAAGTAAAACATGCTGAAAATAATTCAGAAAAAATTGCAGCAGTACATCAACAGGGAACCACCAAAAATTCAAGACAGATTCAGAAGAGGACAGGGAACATGGGATATCACTGCTGATGTCAGATGTATCTTAGCTGAAAGGAGAGAATACCAGAAAGATATTTACCCATGTTTTATACAAAGGCATTTGACTGTTTAGATCATAATAAATTATGGATAACATTGCAAAGGAGGAGAATTCCAAAACATTTAATTGTGCTCATGAGGAGCCTGTACACAGACCAAGAGGCAGTCGTTTGAACAAAGCGAGGGAATGCTGCATGTTTTAAAATCAGAAATTGTGTGTCAGGATTGTACCTTTTCACTCATACTTACTTAATCTGTATGCTGATCAAATAATCTGAGAAGCTGGACTATATTTAGAAGAAGACGACTCATCAACAATGGGCTCTATGCAGATGACACAACCTAGCTTACTGAAAGCAAAGAGGACTTGAAACACTTACTGACGAAGATTAAAGACTACAGTCTTCAGAATGGATTACACCCCAACAAAAAAAAAGCAAAAGTTCTCACAACTGGACCAATAAGCAAAATCATGATAAACGGGGAAAAGACTGAAGTTGTCAAGGATTTCATTTTACTTGGATCCACAATCGATACCCATGAAAGCAGCAGTGAAGAAATCAAATGACATAGTGCATTGGGCAAATCTGCTGCAAAAGACCCCTTTAAAGTGTTAAAAAGCAAGGGTGCTACCTTGATGACTAAGGTGATCCTGACTGAGCCACGGTATTTTCAGTTGCCTCATAGCATGCAAAGCTGGACAATGAACAAGGATGACCAAAGATGAACTGATGCCTTTGAATTATGGTGTTAGCGAAGAATATACCATGGACTGCTAGAAGAATAAACAAATCTGTCTTGGAAGATGTGCATCTAAAATCCTCCTTAAAAACAAGGATGGCTAAATGGTGAGGAAGTTAAGAAAGTTGAAAGATAGAATGGACTGTTCTAAACTTGGGGATAAATTTATAAATCATAGGGTAACC
>NW_006921761.1:2538508-2539899 GCF_000298275.1 Orycteropus afer afer
CTTCCTCAAAGTTGCTTCTTCTTACAGGAAGCACACCACATCCCTAAAGCAGCTACTCAGCTGTCCACAGATTCCATCATGGAGCTGATTGCCAGTCTGAGCATGGGGAATCACTACACCCAGCTGCTCAGCCACTCAACCAGGCCGAGCCAAGTGGACACACAACCTTACCCACCACACCATGCTAACATTCACACTATTTCCCATTCTCCTCTTCAAAAACGTTAAATCATGAAATACCTTGCCTCTGGCTCCTTGGACCAGCAAAGGCCATTTTCCCAGCAGCATATCTATCTACTCAGGAAGAGGGAGGGCATAAAAGTTCTAATACGTACCTTGACGTCTCCAGATGGATTAGCACCGGCTTGTCCACAGGAAAAAGAAGGCAGCATTAAACGAACAGGTCTTCCTCGTGCCTTCTTGGCTAGAAGCAGCAGATAGGTAGCTGTCAGGTGATCATATTGCCACTGGAGGAAAAGAGAAGTTGTTTAGAAGACTAATGCTGTTTGGGGAAATGCTATTTTTTAAATTAATTTTATTTCTCTGAATAGCGGACAATCACAATTTTAAGTCAAATAGCTTGACAAGGCATACAATGAAAAACAGCAATTGCCCACATCACATCCAACCCACACGCGCACACACACACACACACCCCTTTCATCTCCCAGAAGAAATGCCTTTTAAACTCCTTTAGCTCTCTCTTCCGCTACTAATTCCACATTTCCAAATTACTTCCTTTTTTTTCCAGTTTCAGATGTTATATATAGATTTTCCACTATGGAAAATAAGAATTTAGCCCTACTATGACGCCCTCCCTTTCCCAAATGTTTCCTCCCTGCATCCTCCTACTATAATCGTATCATAATTTTTAGTTAAATTAATACCCAGTATTTACATTTCATGACTATGTACATGGCATCGACAACTAGGCAGAGGTTATATTCAGAATATTTAACCTGTACTCTGGCACCAACCAATCAGAACAGAGGCCAACAGGTGAGTAGGGTCCTGAGGGGACCCTTTCCATGCCAATTATTTACCCTTTAATTGCTGCATGGGGACAAAGTGCTAAGGGAGACAAGTTGGCAACAGGGAAGGGATTTGGGTTGTGGTTATCAACCAATCAGTACATAAGATTCGAATATTTTAACAACCAGTATGGCCAGACTGACTAGGTATCAGCCCTGCAGTGAAACCCCATGTGGTGCCGGCCTTGCATTTCCTTCTTTTATAACTTTGTTTTTCCTGAGATTTTGTTTATCTTAAATAAATAAATAAATAAATAAAAGGCAGTTATACTCTTCCTAATTCAACTCCATACTCTCCACCTCCTCCCAGTGTGTCCACATACATCAGTCCGTCTGTTTCCCCTTCTGCTTGGAGACATT
>NW_006921761.1:2540654-2541896 GCF_000298275.1 Orycteropus afer afer
CTTATCATTTCTGGAACATGTTTAAGTTCTCAAGGGCTCTTTGGAATGTTTCTTTTCAGTCACCTTATTCCTGTTTCAAGAATGAAATGGCTTCTCTTGTCTCTGAGAATATTATCATTTTTCAGCCATTTTCTTCTTCTCTCTGCATTGTCTGTTTTCTTCTATCTTTACTTTCCTCTCCCCTGCCACCCCTCTATTTTGATCCCTTTTACATCAGAGGCTTTGTTCAAATGTCTAGTGACTGGCTGTCTCTATAAAAGCGAAGAATCCTACCACGTGGCTGCTGCCAAGCACTATGTACGGGACGGGGCTGTGCTGCTCCCCATCTCGGGGGCTTTCCTCCATGGTGACGAGCCAGGAACCTGACTCCCAATCGTCACCACGGAAGGTCCGTGCTCCTAGCTTTTCTCCACAAATAAACCTTCCAAACTTTTCCCCACCCCCACTACAAACAGGACACCATGTAGATCCCAACATTCTCAGAACTGAGTAGGGGAAGGGAATTAGAGGAGGTGGCCCACTGTTCAATATGAGAATAACGTGTGTCCACTTCAGAGTGATTCCTCACCACCACCTGCTACCAGAATGCCTCTCATTCAACATCTTTTTTTTTTTTTAATTGTGATTTGGTTGAAAGTTTACAGAGCAAACTCATTTTCCATTCAACAGTTCATACACATTTTGTTTCCTGACACTGACTGCAATCCCCACAATGCAACAGCCCTTTTCCCACTTCCTCCCTGTAGTTACCTTCTTTCATATGTATTCCTGTCCCCTGAGCTATCTCCCTGTGCAAATGCTGCCCTTGTTTTCCCATGATTGATCATTCTAAGGAGTACACCTACCTGGTGTAAACGTTCACCTTATACGCCTGTCTGTTGTTTGGCTGGAAACCATGGGAGTTAGTTTAATTCCAGGCCTGAAGGGTGACTAGGGGCCATAGTTGTGGGGGTTTCACCAGACTCAATCAGATCAGTAAGCCTGGTCTTTCTTATGATTTTGAGTTTTTTTCCACATTTTTCTCCCACTCTATCCAGGATCTCCAGCACTGATTCCTTTCCGAGTGGCTGACAGTAATAGCCAAGCACCATCTAGTTCTTCCAGTCCTAGGGTCATACAGGCTGAGGTTCGCGTGGTCCACTAGTCCCTTAGACTAATTGTTTCCGTGGGTCTTTGATTTTCTTCATTCTTCTTTGCTCCAGATGAAGAGAGACCCACTGTTGCATCTTAGATGGCCACTTG
>NW_006921761.1:2542401-2543776 GCF_000298275.1 Orycteropus afer afer
CTCCACAGCACCCAACAACAAGGGTTCTGACTGGCCTGCCGGCTGCCTTTTCGCACTGCAGGCACTTAGCTTTCTGCTCTCTCTAAAACACTAGCATCAGCCACCACTTATCTCTTACTTTGTATCTCCAAAATTCTATTGGTTTTCCTCATCTCCCTTTTTACTTTCCCTGTCCTTGTGATTTTTATTATTTATTTGCCATTTTATCCTTTTACTGTAACTTTAGTGAGGTTTAGGAAGCACTGGCTGTAGCTGGTTTGGGATATAACGCACCCACGTAAACAGCACACTCATGTAATTTAACATGCATGTAAAGCACACAGTGCACACAGGAAACTAACAGGGCTACCACCAGCTGCTCTAGATACATTTTATCAGTGAATGCTTTAGATGGCCCCAAGCAGAGCAGGTGTTTAGGAAACAGCACAGTGACCCTGAGGCTATTGCAGGAAGTATGAAATTCACTGTGATAAAGTATCATGCAATGTTGCCTTTAATGCAGACAGGGTGGGAGGAAGGGAGCCAGAGAAGCTTCTTGAAGAACTATGTAGTTATAATCACTTACCCTCTCCACTTTCCAAAAACTACATTACAGACTTCCAACTCCCACATCCATGGTCATGTGTGACAGCCACTTTCTTGCAAGAGACTCCACGGGGTAAACTGATTAGAGGCATCAGATGAGAAACCAGTGGCTGCTTTCTCATCCACAGTGGCCTGACATGACCTAGGCGCCGTAAACAGTTCCTGGAGAGTACTAAGAGTTTTAGACTGAGTTTTTGAAATAAGCCTAAGAATTTTACAAGTATTCTTTAAACTTTTTCTTTTACCCTAGGCAAAAAGCATCCATTTTACAACCTTTTTGCCATAGCCACTGCAAACTTCTCATTATGGTAAAATACACAGGGGAACTCTGTGGTCAACAACAAACAAACCAGCATATTAGTTATGCTTTCAAAACCAAACACAAAACTCACTGCCACTGACTTGATTCCGACTCATAGCAACCCCACTGGGTTTCCAAGGCAGTAAATCTTTACAGAAGCAGACTCCCCCGTCTTCCTTCTGTAGAGCGGCTGAGGGGTTTGAACTGTCAATCTCTGGTTAGCAGTCGAATGCCTTAGGCACTGCGCCACTAGAGCACCTTAGTTATGCTTTCAGGTGATGTCAATCCACAGTCAACCCAACCAATGTCTCCTCACCTCTAAGACAGCTCCCTCTTTGAAAAGTCAAATATAGGAAAGTAAAGCAAAGGTTTACCTGTTACAAAGAAGGTTTCATTTCTAGAAAACTAAACCTGTTTTTAAGTCAGCAGTTATTGTTCAGGCAGTCCAAACGTCAAGGAATTTCTAAGACACCTGGCTGAGCAGAGGCT
>NW_006921761.1:2546391-2547851 GCF_000298275.1 Orycteropus afer afer
TCCCCATCATATGAGACGTACGAAACACTGACGTCTGTGTATGGAAAGCCGTTTCGAGGTACTCAAGGAGCTCTGGTGGTGCAGTGGTGAAGGTACTCGGCCACTAACCAAAAGGTCAGCAGTTCGAACCCACCAGCAGCAGGAAAAAGATGAGTCAGTCAGCTTCCACGAAGATTCACAGCCTTAGAAGCTCAGGAGGACAATTCTACTCTGTTCTGGAGTCACTATGAGTCAGAACCAACTCGGCAGTGGGTTTGGTGGTTTGGTTTGAAGGGTTCTCTGTGTGCAATGTAAAAGCAGTCCTATGTACGCTGAACGCTGGCAACAGTCTTGCTTCTTGCTCTTTGCCCAAGCATAAAGATCGGCAGGACCTGACCAACATGGATCACACTGCACTGGGCTCTGTATCCTGTCTAACCAGCCCCAAAGGTAAAGCCAAAACCAAAAAAGCCAAACCCATGGCCACTGAGTCAACTCTGACCCACACTAAACCTACAGGACAAGGAGAACTGCCTCGGGGTGTCAAAGGCTGCAGTCTTAACTTTGTACTGTGAATTGGGTGAAAGTTGACAAACCAAATTGGTTTTCCATTCGACAATTCATACACATTTTGTTTGATGACACTGCTTGCGATCCCCACAACGTAACAGCTCTCTTCTCACTTCCTCCCTGTGTTTCCTGTTCCCATTTATCCTCCATTCCACCCCTTCCTGCCTTTGAGCTTTGCCAAGGCGGTACCTGTGATGGAAGCAGGCTGCCACATCTTTTTCCCACAGAGCAGCTGGTGGCTTCGGTTAGTAGTGAAGCGTTTGACCGCTGTGTCACCAGGGCTCCTACGGTAAAGCCGAGCTCCCACAGTACCAGGAGAACAATGACCAACCCCAGCTCCTTGCCAGCCTGGTTTCCTGGGGCTCGTCAAGTCACCTGAGTTCCCTGAGACAACCGAAACCCAGGGTTCTCACCATGAGCAGCTGGCACTGTGAGCTGAGCAACGCTTCGCTGTGAGACTACCCCGTGCACTGTGGGGCACTTAGCAGCATCCCTAGCCTCCACCCAACAGGTGCCGGTGGCAACTTCCTCCATCGCTATGGCAACCAAAAAAAAAAAACCCCGGTTCAAATCTTGCCAAACGTCCTCTGGGGGCAAAATCACCTGCACCTGAGAATCAATGACCCAGACCAAAGGCCCAACAACAGACAGTCAGCTGAGATTTAATTAAAATGCAGAGTTTGATTCAGCAGATCTGAGATGGGGCTGAGGTTCTGCATTTCATAAAAGGTATCATTGTAAGGACCAATTTTTTCCCAATGGTTCTTAAAACTCTGCGTGTATTACTCTCAAGAATCACATCTTTAAAGTTTGTGTATCTCATACCAAATTATTTTTGAGTAAAAATGACATGATATCTGGATTTGCTTTGAAATACCCAGCTCAGTAGGCCAGTGGGATACAGAAGAGAC
>NW_006921761.1:2549466-2550555 GCF_000298275.1 Orycteropus afer afer
TCTGTTGTTTCTGTGATGTACAGAAAGTTCTGTGACACAATCTTCATCAAGATGAATAAGCTACAAGAAAAGATGAACAAAAACACAAATATACTCCTTGTTTTGAAATTTAAAAACCAGCATGATTACCTATCGAATCAAACACTAATATGTGAAAACAACATGAGTTTGTCGACCTTGGGTGAGAATCAACACTTCCCACACATTCTTCAATGCAAGCAGGTAACGGAACGACAAGTCTATGAAGAACACAAACTCTTCCCCAGCCCTTCACAGTCCTGACGTCATCTCGTCAATTGCTAAATTTCTGTTATGCAGTCAGGGATTCTACACTCCTCGCCTCCTGAACGGCCTGCATCTTTGTCAGAGCGCGCTGTCTAGGCATCTAAGATCAGTGGCTGTAGCATGGACTCGGACTCAGACTCGTGGCGTTCAGGACCGAGGTTCTGTTTACCTGCAGCACAACTCAAACAGCCTTAGGATGGTGCCACAGCTACTGCACAACATCACACAACGTATGCTGCAAGGCACCGGCCAAGCACAATTTTACAAAGAAGAGGAACATAAGGAAGGGGGTGACTCTTTCTACACAAACTTCAGTTATGCTTAAGGGCGTAAATTATCCAAGCATTCCGATACCTGCATAAGGGAGCTGAGAAAGGAGCTTGGAAGATCACATGGAAAGAGAATCCAAAGGAAGGTGACTTTAAAGTATGCCTTCCCAATGCCCGAATTCTCTTCACAGCAGTCCCGGGAAGCGAAGCTTCACTCTGATGGCCAGCTGCTAACTCCTGTTGCCTGCCGTCTTGAACCGGTTCACTCTGGTTCAACCTCCTGCTGAGAACTTTCCTTTCTACTCAATGCTCTGAATCAGAACCTACACTTAAACAAGATCCCCAGGTGATGACTAGACATAAGACTCAAGTTTCTTATCTTGTTTAAATGTAGATTGATTCAGTGTACCTGGGACGGAAAGGAAAATTCTCAGCAGGTGTGGAACCCAAGGGACCCAAGTGCAGCCCTCCTTTGCCCGTCATCCTACCACTGGAAGTCAGCAGAGCCTGAGACCTGACAGGCTTGGGAATCACA
>NW_006921761.1:2552003-2561213 GCF_000298275.1 Orycteropus afer afer
GTTCTCACCACGTGGCCCTCACTCTGCCCTCTGAGGGCACAGAGTAGGTTCTCACCACGTGGCCCTCACTCTGCCCTGTGAGGCACAGAGAGTAGGTTCTCACCACGTGGCCCTCACTCTGCCCTCTGAGGCACAGAGAGTAGGTTCTCACCACGTGGCCTCACTCTGCCCTCTGAGGCACAGAGAGTAGGTTCTCACCACGTGGCCCTCACTCTGACCTCTGAGGGCACAGAGTAGGTTCTCACCACGTGGCCCTCACTCTGAACTCTGAGGCACAGAGAGTAGGTTCTCACCACGTGGCCCTCACTCTGACCTCTGAGGGCACAGAGGAGGTTCTCACCACGTGGCCCTCACTCTGAACTCTGAGGCACAGAGAGTAGGTTCTCACCACGTGGCCCTCACTCTGCCCTCTGAGGGCACAGAGTAGGTTCTCACCACGTGGCCCTCACTCTGAACTCTGAGGCACAGAGAGTAGGTTCTCACCACGTGGCCCTCATTCTGCCCTCTGAGGGCACAGAGAGAAGGTTCTCACCACGTGGCCCTCTGCCCTGAGGGCACAGAGTAGGTTCTCACCACGTGGCCCTCACTCTGCCCTCTGAAGCACAGAGTAGGTTCTCACCACGTGGCCCTCACTCTGCCCTCTGAGGCACAGAGAGTAGGTTCTCACCACGTGGCCCTCACTCTCTGAGGGCACAGAGTAGATTCTCACCACGTGACCCTCACTCTGTGAAGGCAGAGCAGGTTCTCACCACGTGGCCCTCACTCTGCCCTCTGAGGCACAGAGTAGGTTCTCACCACGTGGCCCTCACTCTGCCCTCTGAGGGCACAGAGTCAGTCTGCTTCCTCTTTAGTATGAGAGTGCAGACGTTTAAATGTTCCTGTTAGCAACCATCCTCCCTCGCCCAGCTTTCTCCCTCCTAGCCCCTTCATGCACTGTTTTTATGATAACTCCCCTCACCACTCTCGTGCTTTCTTTAGATCACACACCCTAGGTTGTCACTGGCCCTCAAGGTAGGATACTAAAACCCTAATATACCAGAAGACCTCTGCCCAGCACCAGGCAGAGAACAGCATGACCTTCCCCTCTTCTAGACACCTCATTTGGAAAAGGGGCTGGAGAGGAAGTCATATTGCCATCATGACAATGGAGACGACCTCCATGACTGAGTGATATAAGCCCAACCTCATGGGTTATGGAGAACACAGAGACCATGAAGTTCATACTAGTGGTGCTGAGAAGATCCAAAATGTTCAGAATGCGTGTTCATTCTGCTGCTGACTCTGGCAGCCCTCAGACCTGCAGATGCCTCCCAGTCAGACACCTTCTTGTTGACTTCCTCACTACTCAAGCAAAGAGGAAGGATTCCTGGCTGCCTCCATGATCTTAAGCTACCCCCTAAAAAGAATCCTCCTGCTTTCCCATAGCCTTCTGCCCTGCACCTGTACCACAGTATGTATGTGGGTGTCAACAATGACAGCAAAGTAGACACGTAAATAAGAACCCTACAGAAAGGGAAAAAGTGTGTGTGGGAAAGAGAGGAACAGGACGAAGGAGCCAGTCTGAGAGAGAAGATTAAAAGAGAAGGGAAAGTGAGCTTCAGGGTCCTATTCCGTAGAGACACTGCCTCGGAAACCCAAGGAGGGGTTGCTACAAGTCGGGACCGACTCGACAGCAGTGAGTTTGTTTTTTTTGTTATGCTGACAGCAAGAAGGCCTGGTGGTGCAGTGATTAAAGCACTTGGCCACTAACCGAAGGTTGGTAGTTCGAATCCACCAGCTCCTCCATGGGAGAGAGATGTGGCAGCCTGCTGCAGTAAGGATCACAGCCTCGGAAACGCCATGGGGCAGCTCTACTTTATCCTGAAGGGTCAAGCTGAGTCAGAATCAACTTGACAGCAATGGGTTTGTGCTGACAGCATGCAAGGATGGAGTGGGCGAGCCACCAAGGTCTGGGAACTACAGCGTATTTCAAGCTGGTTTTCCAGAGATTCAATACAGTAAGTACTCTGACTCCCCAGCCACACATACTTAAGTTAAATTAAGTAAAAAATGCATACCCAAAGCGAGCCAATTATTTTGGATTATCCGTGCCTACTACATTTCCTGTTCACTAGGGCAGAAAATGGAACTGACTATAACTTCTATTTGATGTAATACTTGGGTACAAGACCTGTGTGTGAAAATGGAAGGAGGAAATCATGCATAGAGTGACAGAACAGGGTCCACACCTTAAATATCCAAGCAAATCTGAATTATTTTTTGTAGTCCACTCTTGATGAAACACCACACTGAGGGAGAAAAGCAAACACTTCAAAAGGCAACAGTAATCCTTCATAGCTCTTCTGTACATAACTCACTGGATCCCTGCAACAGCTTTGTGAGGCAGGAACGGCAGATGAATGACATAACATGTAAAACCACTCTATAAACGGCAAAACATGACCCAAACGTACAGAAGAGATCGTCATCAGAATTCCCGAGAAAATGAAAACTCAGAAGAGTTAATGTGATCTGCACATGACTGGCATTTTTCATTTCTAGCCCAGTGTTTTTACAACCACACCAAAACACCACTCTGCAGGACTCTGCCCCGGCAGCTGTTCCAACAGGCCACCAGGGACCAGCCAAGCAATGCATGTCACAAAGGCCATGGATGTGCAGGATGCAGGCCCTGAGCTTGAACTAGCTGACTCAGAAGCCTGTCTGTCTGGTTCAAATCTTGGGTCCACACTTCCTAGTTGGACAAATTACTTAATGAGTCTGTCTCAGTTCCTTCATCTGCAAAATGGAGACAGGAGCTCTGGTAGCATCGTGCCTAAGGCACTTGACTGCTAACCAGAAGGTTGGCAGTTCAAACCCACCAGCCACTCCTTGGAAGGAAGGTTAGGCAATCCTACTTCTGTAGTGATACCGCCTCGGAAAGCCAAGGAGGGGTCGCTATGAGTCGGGGCCGCTCGACAGCAAACAACAACAGTACCTCCTTCAGAGCACCTACTTGAGTGGTGTGAGGAGTAAATGGGTCTGACCGTGAAAGGTACCGTGCTAAGGATTCGCTCCACACTGTACTACAGACAACATACAGACAGCCTTGCCGTGGTGACAGTTACTCCAGTGCAAATTAACAGCAATGATCGGAATGAAAGGGAAATTACCCACTCTGTTGGAACACTCCAATCTTTACATATTCTACTTTACACTGTGCCCCGATTAAGAAGTATTTTTGTTACTGGAATCAGTCTCCATGCTGGCGTCTGCTCTGTGCACACAGCTGTGTGCCCTCTCCTATGAGCATCTTGGCTGAGGACGCAAAGCTCTCCCACACGTGGAGAAACGGTGACCCCCGATGGCTGAACGCGGCAGTCACGACAGCCGCTCTGTGCCCCTCACGAGGGCATGTGCCCACTACCCAGCTGTGCTACACTGCTCGGACCCGAGCGCGCTCCGCTGCTCCCAGGGGACCGGTGTGGGTGGGGAGCTGGGAGACTCTGGCCTCAACTGCACTTGCTCTATCCATATTAAAGATGTCACGAGGGCCACAGGCAACAGGGACAAATCACAGAAGAGAGCGACCAGAGTGGCGTCAGGAGGGATTTTAGCTCAGGTGTGCGGCTAACCAGCGGCAGGACAGGGACAAGGGGCTAGACTCAAGCACACTCTATTTTTTCCCAGCTCCTCGACCATCTGACCTGTACAGGGAAGAGTATGTTTGAGTGTGACTATTCCAGAAAGCGAAGAGCCCACAGCCGAAACAAGTCTGTGCTGCGCCAAGTCGGAAACACACCGCCAAGCCAGTCCGTTGACCCCGTGCACGCACCACTCCACTGCAAAATCAAGGGGAACTCGAGTGGGGCCCCTCTGCAGTCCTCTCCTCATTTCCCACCACCAGTGGGTCTCTGTGTTCCCCACCACAGAGGAAGAACAGCACAACGGTGCAGAAAGCAGAGTCTGGAACCAGATGACCTGCGTTCAAGTGCTAACTCTGCCACCTAATGACGATACGACCTTTTCATGCCTCAGTTTCCCTATCTGTAAATGTTGTTGTGTGCTAATGAGTTTATAGTTCAATACAATCCCCAGGCGACACTTATGTACACCTAGGAATCACCCAAGAATCTTGCTAAAATGTAAATTCTGAGTCGTTATCTCTGGGGTGGAAATGAAAATTCTCAGCAAGGGGCCAAACCAGAATGAACCAGTGGGAGCCCTGGCAGCACCCCCCACCATCCCACACTCATCCACCTGGTGAGGGTCTAAAGACCAGGTGGCTATGCAAACATCAGCCTCAGGCGAAAATGGACGGTGTGGGGTTTTTTCCTTTGTTTTCAGACCATGCATTGTTCAGTTGTTTGTTTGTTTGTTTGTTTTTAATTTAGAAACCATGATCAAAGCAATAATAACAGCTGACATTCACTGTCACGGACCCATCACTGTGATGAGCCCAAACCACAAAACCAAGCCAAACCCACTTCCACCGATTCCAGCCCCTAGCAACCCCCAGAGGGTCTCCAAGGCTGTCGGTCTTTATGGAGGCAGATGCCTCATCTTTCTCTGCAGAGCAGCTGGTGGATTCCAACTGCCAACCTTCTGGTCAGCAGCCCAACGTCTTACCCACAGCGCCACCAGAGCTCCTCTGACAAGTCCACTGATGGATTATTCCTCTCAGAGAAGGAGGCTTGGAGGAGACAAAGCTAGACAAAGCCAGGCTGTGGGACTGCAGGGTCCTGGCTTAACCGTGTCACCCTGGGCCTGGGCTGGGTCAGCCTCCCTGGAGGGGCTGTCTCCAGGGCTCCACCCCACCGCTGCCCCCCTGCCTCCACAGAACAGAGCCTGCTCGGGGGGCCAGCCCCACCAGGGTGGAAATCCAGGCCCCCTTCTGCTCACACCGGGGTGTCGTTAAGCTAGCGAGCATTGCTCCCCACACACCCCTGCCTCTTTCCGCCCTTCCCACTGCAAGGCACTCTTGAGCCGGAGAGGCTCAGGCCACCTAGGAGCTGGGAACCCGGAGCAGACGCCTGCTCGCAACGGTGAGGCCCAGCCAATGCGCAAGAGGGGCTGAGAGCACAGCCACGGCCCGGCTGCCCAGAGCCGCCCGACCCTCCTCAAGGGAGGGGACGCCGCACAGCGGCCGCCATCCCTGCCTGCCACCTCAATAATACGCAAAACAATGGGATGGTGGCTACTTCTTTAATCTACTATTGTCATCAGTGTGGAATGGTAAGTGAGAGGCAGGTGGTGGAGCAGTTCTCAAGGTGTGTCTGCAGAACGCAAGGACCTCCGCAGGCAGACCATATGTTACCATAACTCAGGGATGTTCTCTCACGTTTGTACTGATGACCCAAAAGCAACAATGAGTAAAACTGTCGCCCCCTCGTGGGGAATCAACACAGCAGCACCGACTGCAGCTAAGGTACTGCTGGCTTTGCCGGGCATTCACAGTTTAAAGGAAGTCCATCTCCATTAAGGACACCCCTGGTGAAGCAGCAGAAAGGATTTTATGACATCTCAGCACAGGCGTCTACATCTTTGTAACATCCTGCATTACCAGATGGAAAGTACAGGACTCGGGCTGGAGACCAAAGCACCATGGCCTTCTGGAGGAAAAGCACAGTGTGACTGTTAGGAGTCAAACTAATCGTTTGGTTTTTTCCAAAATGTACCATTCGTACTTGAAGGAACACTCATGGGCAAACTCTGTTATTTGGAATTGGATATTTGGCATACATTTTCTCAAAACTGTACAGGGAAATCAGTAAGGTGATTCCTCAAAAAGTTACAAAGAGAAATACCATTTGATCCAGCAATCTCATGACTAGGTATATATTCTAAAGAAGTGAGAGGCAGGACACAAACAGATACATGCACACCCATGTTCATCACAGTGCTATTCACAACATCAAAGAGATGGAAACAACCTAAGTGCCCATCAACAGAGGAATGGAAAACCAAACCATGGTACATGCACACAATGGAATACTATGCAACCCTAAAGAATAATGAAGAATCCATGAAACACCACATAATGTGGATGAACTTGGAGGACATTATGCTGAGTAAAATATGTCAATCACAAAAGGACAAATATTGTATTAGTTCATTATTGTAAAAAGTCAAGGACAGGTTTCTATACAGAAGGAAATTTTCTTTGTTGGTTACCAGGAATGGGAGAGTAGGGAAAATTGTCATATAAATACACACACACACACACAAACACACACAAACATGTATGTGTATATCTAAATATACACATACCAAACATTAGTAGTGGTTACCAGGGGTAAGAGGGAGGGGGAAGCTTTTGTTTGCAGGGCACTGAGTTTATGCTGATGTTGGTGGAGTGTTTCGTAAAGGGATAGCAGCAATGACGGCACAACATAAAAAATGGCATCACTGTCCCTCAGCTATAAATGGGGAAGTTGTTATATCGGTGAATGTCTTGGAGCATATGATTTCACCACAATGAAAGTAAAAAAAAAAAAAAAAAAATACAGGGAACATGTCACTTCAAGGTAAACAACCGATGGTGCCCGTCACCTGATACAGTGTCGGCTTTAAGGCAAAAATGAGAATTTGGGACAACTTCCATCTGCCACCATGAGCTTGACAGCTGTCCGATGCTGAAAGTGTTCTGAGATCAGGAGCACAATTTTTTAGATGGTGTGTAATGAAATGTACCAATATTTGGAAGATTTACGTAACTCAGCAACTAATATTTTCCAGATAACCAATGCATAATGTTACAAAATCATGCATGAGAAAAAGAGCCATTCAAAGTGCAAGACAGATCAGTGGATTTTAATAACAGGGCACAAAACGTTCCCAGATATGATTTCAGATTCCACATGCAACTGACTGTAAGAAACTACCTCCTGTCCAGCTCTAGTGGAATGTCAGGGAACATTCCCAATCACCTGAAAAGATCGTTCAAGTCTTCCCCCTTTCCTAACTACGTTATCTATGTGAGGCACAATCTCTCCACCAACTTCAAGGAAAAAAGAAGCCAAAATAACCCAGTGCAAAAGCAGGTGAGCAGCCAGGTGTCCCACATGCAGCCCACCATTAAAGAGACCTGCGAGAATGCAAGAGAACGCCACTCTCCTCATTAAATGTGTATTTAAAATAGTCATCGTTCATAAAAATACTTTATCTGATAAGATGTCATAGGTTTCTTCCTGTTACTTTTCAATGCATTCATAAATGATTTTGAGAGGAGAAGAGGTGCTGTGACTAAAAAGTTTGAGAAACATTGCACCCTGGTAGCTACTCTGGGAAGGAGACAACTGGTTTTACCTTTTTTATAACCAAATAAATCAGTAAGCAAAGTTAAATTACCTGCCCTAGATACCCAGAGCAGTGTTCACAACTCCCGCAGCACATGAGAAACACCTGGGAGGTTTCAAATATCCCCACTTATAATTATGGGATGCTCCTCCCCAATCTTTTTTTTTTTTTTTTCCAGTAACGTTCCAGATGACTATCACGCACAGCCAGGGCTGAGAACCACTGTCCCCGAGATTAACATTAGGTTTCAAGTCTCCCAAACACACATTTGATGAAGAAGTCTACAAATTATCATTTTCCGTCATGTTTCAAGTGCAGCACCATAGGCCTTGAATTCACGTAGCCCACACCCGCGTACTTACAGGGTTCCTGCTCCGCCACTCCACAGGGCAGCCGTAATCCTGCAAGATCCAGGGGTGGTTCAGGAGATTCCCTACAGAAATCCGCTTCTTTGGGTCCACCTAGTGGCCAGTGAGAAGGAGCCAGAGACAAAAGCTTCGAGTAAACAATGTAAGAACACCTTTCCTCCTGAGAACCCCAAATTCGTCAGAGCAGAGGTCCACTGTAGCACCACAGACCGCTGTCAAAGACCTTAAAATGGCCCTGAAAGACATTCTTTTAAAAAGGCAACAGAGGCCAGAAGACTTCAGCACCTAAGACAGGCTGGGCAGAAGACCGTTTAACAAACAAGCACTTCATTGCTATGGACATTATTCATGAAGTTCAGTCGGCCCGTCGCCTGATGCAATCGTCCTCTGCTGGAAAGCCTGTTCTCAGGAATGTTCAGCACCGGAATATTCAAGTGGCCACAATGCAGGGCATCCATCGGAACTCACAGTTGCTCCTCAGCGAGCACCGACCACAGAGAACAAGGTGAGAAGCACACCTTTCTCTTCCGTTTGCCATTTTCAAATGTGAGGAGAGAAAAATTAAACGACCAAGATTAAGTTGTTTGGAGTCTCTGGAAGGGTAAGGCGTTTTCAATCATTACGGAGGTGTGGCAGCCTGGCCCCACTTCGTCAAGGTGAGTGAGCCTAAGCAAAGTTCTCGATGAAAGGTGGAGACGGCTGAGTATTGGAGAGCCTGAACACATAATGACGAAAAAAATCATGCACTAATAAGAGACTTCTATTTTCAAAGTGTTTCCTACCAACCTCTTTTTATCCTCATCACACTCCACACACTGAGGCCAGGCTCAGAGGCCCCAGGACAGAGCAGAAGCAGGCTAGGTGCTGTGCCCACTGGTGGGTGGGTACTGAGACTTCGACCCTCCTGCCTCTCACCCTCAAAGGTCCATTACGCTAAGTCGGTGGTTCTCAAAGTATGGTCCCAGAACCAACAGCATCAGAATCACCTCAGGGCCTGTTACAAGTGCGAAGCCGCCACTCTTTCACAAGGCCAACCATGAGAAAGGCGGGCACCGGACGCAACTCAACAGATAAGCTGTGTCCTCCCCTGAAGACCAAGTGACTCGGTGCTCAGAGCCGAGGAGCAGTCGGCAATGTGCCCATGAAGGCCCGACCCGCACCTGCCTAATCCAGCGGCCCACTCACCATTCTCCTCACCTACTAGTGAGAGGAAAAGATGTGCCTGGTGCCCGTCAGCCCCCCAGAACGAGCAGCATCCTTTTACGCAGCTACAGTTGTTGTCCTGGTTGAACAGCTTTCCCGAGGCATGATCCACGCCCTGTGAAGCGCACCCGTGCTTATGCACAAGGTCAATGAGTTTGCAATCAACTTAAACTTGTGCCAAATGTGCAGACCCGGGCCCCACCCCCAGGAGAACCCCATGCCTGTCTGCAGTCAGTCCCAGTGCCTACACCCTGGGCCAGAAAACCACCATCACTCCACTCTCAGTTTCTTACAGATTTCTCTTTTCTGGGCATTTCATATAAATGAAATCATTAAAAAAAAAAAAAAAAAAGGCAGCACA
>NW_006921761.1:2561868-2576576 GCF_000298275.1 Orycteropus afer afer
CTTAACACAAATCCCTAAGGAACAACAGGCTGGAGGTTTACCACCAGGCTGAAGACCTCACCCAAGGAGAAAATGTGGTAAGCATGACTCATAACGTAAAGACCCCTTTCTTGCCATCAAGGACAAAGCCATCACCGTAAACAAGCCGCATGTCACAGACAGACGGGAGCACTGCGCATGGAGGGGTGGCAGGAACACATGGAACAGGGCTGTGAGATCCGCAGTGTTCTTCACATGGTCGGCCAGCTCTCTAGGCTCAGCAGGAAGTCACGGCTGTTGGGTGACTGGCCCTGTCCCACCCGACCCCACTCTCCTATCTCAGCTTCTCCTTACTCCTCAGACCAAAACCTCTCATGAATCAAACCCTGGGAGCCTGCTGTGCTGCTCTTTTTCCTGGCATAGGCCCCATTTTCCTCGTCTCTCAAATATTTGTTTGCTCTTGCCAGGAAGAGGAAAGACCGGCCAAAGGACAAGGACTCTCCCACCTGCCTGCACTGACCAAGGTCATGACCTGCCCGAACCTCCCATCACAGCTTGCTCTGAGAGTGTCCTGTGACGACCTTCACTCACTGCCCAGGACCCGGTGACTGCAGACGCATCAGCTGTTTA
Source organism: Orycteropus afer afer (assembly GCF_000298275.1). Taxonomy (NCBI): domain Eukaryota; kingdom Metazoa; phylum Chordata; class Mammalia; order Tubulidentata; family Orycteropodidae; genus Orycteropus; species Orycteropus afer. Next base: position 2,562,478 of record NW_006921761.1, read on the forward strand.
CTCCCTGGACACCCCGAAAGGCCTCCGCTTCCTTGCATAAGCTCTTCCCTTGCAGCACCTACCCTGCCTCAAGGACAAGCCTGGCCTATCAGCAGTGTGTGCCTTCAAATTCAGAAACTACCCTCCAAAACAAAAGTGGTCCTGACCGAAAGGTCATTTCAACAGAAAGCAGGAGTCAAAGTAAATACAGCAGAGAACTACCTGGGGAGATGCCCATCAGCCTGCTAGGGAATATTTTTAGCATCCATCTTGAATTAATGAAGTGTCTGTAAGCCAGCAACCACTGAAACTACCTTATTTGGAAAGAGGCAGAGAAAATAATGAATGGGAAAGAAAGTGTCTGGCACCATGGAAACAGCCATGGATCTGAAGTCAGACACTACGCTCTGCCTCTTCATAGCTCGAGGAACTTGGACAAGTTATTCCATCTCTGAGCCTATTTCCTAAAAGAGTAAGGCCTAAAGTCACACTGCCTAGGTTCCAATCCAGCACCTACCTACCACTTACTAGCTGTGTGACCTCGGACAAGCTGCTTAACCACTCTGGGCCAGTTTCCTCATCTGTAAAAAGAAGGATAACAACAGTACCTACTCTGTAGGATTGTTGCCAAGATTCAATGATTTAATACAGTGATTCAATACACTTAACACAGGGCCAGGAGCACCAAAGGAACCAGTACCTGTTAGCTCCTTCTACCACAACTATCCTTACTACTTGTATAACAACGAATGCCACCTATGGGATTCTAACAGGAATACGACAGAACATATGTTGGAGCAGGCACCACCACGCTTTGTACGTAAGCGGCACCCAATCAGTTGTTGAACCTGAAATAAACAGGGAAGGGAGAGAGGGGTACGCACAGAGGGACTGGACCAGAGATGAAAACTCTGACCAGGAGGCATGTATGTAAACAGCAGAGTAAGAAAGGATAAAGCCATTGCAAGGAACGCCACATGCCCTCTCAAGCAAGCTTTGCCCACTGCAGCTGCTCATACCATGTCCTGAAATGTTCTGTCTGGACAGATACCTCTCCGGAGAGCCATCCACAAGCAAGTCATGAGGCCTGCAGCTGGGCACCACCCCCTGACCTTCTCAGCTCCCTCCTCTGCACTGAAGTCCCAGCAGGAACCGAGTCCAGAGTGCTGCTGCCAGGCTTAATGCAACCTCTTACCTGTCTACAGGGCTGAAGAGTAAACAAAACCCTTGTACAGGTCTTTTATCCTCGCAGTAGCCAGGATTACTAACCCCACACACAGATGAGGAAACTAAGCCTGTGGGAGACTGAGGTACCCGCTCAGCATGCAGGGCTGTGGTTCCCTATTGAGGATGATGCTGCCCCCCAAGGAACTGCCGGCATGTCCGGAAACGGTTCTGGCCGTCAGGACTGGGGGGTCACCAGCATCTAGTGGGTAAAGGCCAGGGATGCCGCCAGACAGCCTACAATGCACAGCACAGCCCCCACAACAAAGAATCATCCGCTCCCCAATGTCAGCAGTGCTGAGAGACCTGGCTACAGAGGCAAGAAAGGGGTCGAGAGGGGACCACCACAAAGGAGACGCGGCGCCTGCTCTGCTCCGTTGCGCCGGAAGGCCCGAGGAAGTCCTGGAGGAGAGAAGGCACAAGGCCCTCATTGAGATATTTTAAATATATGTCCAAAGACCAAACACAGCAGACTCCAGGACAACTCTGCTGGGCAGAAGCAGCCCCCCCAGGCCCTGTGCCAGGGGCTGGGCCCCTTAACCCTGGTTCCTCCTCGGCCTTTGGGGCTTCCTGTCTGGTTCCTTAAGGGACAATTACCTGACAAGTAAGAGCAAAAGTGAGTAACAGAGAAACCAGGGGGGCGGGGGTGCCACGCCTGGATCCGTGGGCCAAGTGACGTAATACCGGGAGTTCTCGCGGCACGAACTGTTCATCTGACATACGGCTCTAAGAAAGGCAGGCAGCCCCTCAACGTCACCAGAGCACCACAGTCACCTTTGTAATTATAAAGCATAATCTCATAAAGAGACAACTGGCTCATTTTGTTTATGATTACAAATTATAATTGGTAGAAAGTAATTTTATTTCCAGCTACTCAACTTTAATTTACTGAATTGTTTATACTTCCCCAATATTTGCATACCCAGCACTGGAGCACACGGGAGCTCGTCTCTCGATGCAGCGACAGCAAAAGAACGTAGGTGACGTTCATAAGATGAGGGCCGACCTATCAGTAACCACGGGCAATGGCAGTTGAGCATTTTGGTTAAAATCGTCAAGAAATGCAAGGACAGACAAAGGCTGCCTCTCAAACAAGGGCCCCGTCCAGTATGTCAAACAGTCAGTTTCCAGGCAGAGCAGAGGGAAGCCTTATTCCCAAGTGGGGAGCCCAGCGCATTCTAAGCGAAGACACACACTCCATGCAAGTGATACGACACCTTAATTAGATTCAACCAGCAGACTGTATTACACTGCGACTCGGAACAATAGTTCTGAGCCAAGATTACAATAAATTTCAGAATCTATAATGTGTGAAATTAAATTCCACAATAATGCATAAAAGTCCTAATTTGAATCAATTTTCAACTTGCAAATACACGAAAAACTAAAAAATGAAATTCAGAGTGGAAGAAACAAAGAATATACAGAACTGGTAAATAATATTAATTAGGGAGGTTAAATCACTGCTGAACAGGAATTAGACCCTCTACCAGAGTCATCCCGCTGCAAACATACCTGATGTGCCCAAAACAGCAAAACTTGGCTCTTACGTCTACCACGAGGGTAGAACACTTCTGTATTATTTCAAGGTAATTCCCTTACCCCACAAGATTAATTCAGGACCCACTAGTACACTCAAGTAAATAAATAAGAAAACACTGGAGTTAGCATGTTGGTACAGTCACCTTGTATTGGTGAAAGAATACCTTAATAATTAACAGTATTAATTCCACTTTTGCCAAATGAATGTGAATTTGCAATAATAATGAATGAAGGCAAAGAAATGACACAGAGGCGTGAGGTCCAGACGGGATTAAAAAATAAGTAAAACAAAGCCCAGAGTTAAGTCAGTAAATCACGAATGCCACAGATGTAACCTAGCTCAATTTCAGTGCAGTATTAACAAGCATTTCTCTTATCTTTGTGGGTAAGACTTTGTGGGTAAAATTCGGTTAGGTATAGAATCACAAAATCAAACTCACTGCCATCAAGTCAGATCCAACTCATAGTGACCCCTCCTTTTTGGGTTTCCGAGGAGGTATCTCTACGGAAGTAGAATGCCCAATCTTCCTTCCAAGGAGAGGCTGGTGGGTTTGAATCGCCAGCCTTCTGGTTAGCAGTCAAGTGCCTTAGGCACTATGCCACCAGAGCTCCTAGATACAAACTAAAAACAAATTCCCAGAACATGCAGAAACACGTTTTTCACATCAACAACTCAGATCGTAAGGTACATAAAGAAATGTGCAAGCAGCACACTGCTGGCAGGAAAGCTACTATTACAAGAGGGCAGAATCAAGACTCAGAATGTCAGCAAAGAAGACGCCAGGCTGAGCAAACAATGAAAGGGAGGCATAGAAGCCACCGAACGTGCCACACAGAGCCAGGTTACCATAATGCCCTCACTGTGCTCAAGAGGAGGACCAGCGAGTGCCCTGTCAGAAATGACCTCTAAAGTCAGCGGGAGAGCTGATGAGTGATGATGTCTAACAGAAATTAGGAGAACTCACCACAGTCTTGTCAAATCTGCAAAGTTGGGAGGTCTAGAACATTCTCAAGTCAATGGACACAAAAAAACCTGAGATAAGGTTTGCACTGTTGATGAAAGTATATACTTACACAAGGTGCTTGGAAGGTCATTGATAATGCCCAGCAAAGACGTCACTTTGAGGACTAAGGTGCACCTGACTCAAGCCATGGTATTTTCAATCGCCTCAAATGCATGCAAAAGCTGGGCGAAAAATAAGGAAAACCAAAGAAGAGTTGCCGCCTTTGAATTGTGATGCTGGCACAGAATACTGAACGCACCATGGACCACCAGAAGAGCAAGCATCTGTCCGGGCAGAAGTGAAGTCAGGATGCCCCTCAGAAAGGAGGATGCTGAGACTTCCTCTCACGGACTGTGGACACACTATCAGGAAGGACCCTGGAGGACGTCACGCTGGCAGAGGGTCAGCAGAAAGAGGAAGACTCTCGGTGAGATGGGGTAACACAGCGGCTGCAACAACGGGCTCAGGCACAGTGTCTGTGAGGACGGCGCAGGATCAGGCAGTGTTTCGTTCTCTTGCACACAGGCTCGCTATGAGTCGGGATCAACTCAACAGCATCGAACAAGAACTAAAGTTTTAAATGTTTCTATCCTTTGACCTAGAAATTCCCTATTTAGGAATTTATGCTACAAAAACTTTTGTACAAACACTCAAAGATATTTGTACAAATACTCAAAGATATTTGTACAAAAATAGTCACAACAGAATTGTCTTAATAAAAGTATTTGAAACAAGCCAAACACCAGTAATAAAAGCTGGCAACTACCCAAGTTGTCTTCCTGTTGGACAGTATACAAACACCAAATAAATTAAGGTACATGCAGTCAATGGAGCAGTATTTGCATATGAAAGAGCTGGTTTAACTTTCGTATTTTTTAAGGCAGGATGTAAAACTACATATGGCTTACACACACACACCCTCACACACACACACACTCACACATACAGCAGGTCTCTTTACAAACCCAACTCACTGGATTGACTGACATTTTCCATTTGCTCTTAAGGCACAAGCCCAATGCCCCCAGGACCACACACGTGCCCAACAGCGGGCTACTGTCTGGTGTGCCGGCTCCCTTCTGCCCCCACAGTGAAGCCCTGTTTGGGCTACATGTCTGTCAGTCTACATATCACTGTGATCATGACATCTAACAGTATACCAGGTAAACTGATGAGAAACGAGTGTAAGGAGAAAGTTATTTCCAGCAAACACCAAGCTGAGAGTTTTAGAAACATTTGATAAAGCTAAGTCATTAAAAAAACTGCTGGCCAGAAAGTAGACTAGTGGTTACCATGGGCTAGAGGGAGGGAGAACGGGAGGTTCATGTTCAATGGACGCAGAATCTATTTGGGGTGATGAAAAAGTTTTGGAAACAAATAGTGGGGATCGTTACAACTAATGCCACTGAATTGTATACTTAAAAAAAAGGTTACAATGGCCAATTTTATGTTATATATGTTTTACCACAATTAAAAAAATACTGCTGTCCAATTAGATACCGACAAACAAAACGTACAAGAGGGGAGAATCACACACACCTAGAGTTTCAGAAAATCTGGGCAGGATAGCTCAGAAGAGACTGGATTCTTCATTAAGAGAACTTAGTTCTCCTTCCAGTTTAAAGAACCAAAGCTAGACGCTGAGAACAGTGCATTAGGTATATTCATACAGAACAACACACAGCTACAATCAGGGAGCCCACAACCAAAGACACACGTTGGTCCTGTATCAGAAGATGGCATCTGAATAGACACTGAAGTGCTTCAAACGAAATAGAACGTTTAATAGGAGGTAACACAAAAAACACCATAAAACTGTAACCAAAGTTTTCCAATTAATCGATCAATTATTAATCCAAACTATCAAGTAAGAGGTCAGTCAGCCCCAGGGACAACTCAGGGACGCCCAAAGCAGCACACCAGAAGAGCAGAAGAAAGGGAATTAAAAGCCAGGAAGCCAGACAGAGGAACAGTCAGCCACAGGGACCCAGGTGGGGGTGATACGAGAGGTCTCCAACAGCAAGACAAACTTATCTGTCAGTTTGTCCTACTGTGGTGACATGTAGACGTGAGTTTTGAGGCTGAGCCTCTGGTGTTTAAAACCCAGCGAAATGCACCTGGTGCACAGGTAACAGCCCAGCTTATAGACTGAGACAGACTAGGAAGAAGGAAGAGGCCATCCACTTCTCAAAGAATTGGCCAGGGAAAACCTTATGAATAACAGCAAGTAAGAGAGCTTTGTGGCATACCTACAAGTATAAACAAAGGAAGGACTTTGTGGTACACCTACATGTATAAACAAAGGAAGGAAAAGCTGAAACAAAACATACAAATGTTTATGGCTGGTAACTCTGGGTCACGTGATTGTGAGTGATTGGAGGTATTTACTTAGTGACTTTTCATGGAAAGAAATCCTTTTATTTCTATACATGTTGTCGTTGTTGTTAGGTGCCATCGAGTCATTTCCAACTCATAACGACCCCATGCACAGCAGAACGAAACACCGCCTGATCCCACGCCAGCTCCACGATCTTTGCTATACTTGAGCCCATTGTCACAGCCACCATGTAAAACCATCTCATCGAAGGCCTTCCCCTCCTTCATCGACCCTCCACCTTACCAAGCATGACATCCTTCTCCAGGGAGTGGTCCCTTCTGACAACATGACCAAAGTAGGTGAGACAAAGTCTGGCCATTCTCGCTTCCAAGGAGCATTCTGGCTGCACTTCCTCCAGGACAGAGCAGTTAGTTCTTTTAGCAGTCCATGGTACCTTCAGCATTCTTCACCAGCACCACAACTCAAAAGCATCAACTCTTCTTCAGTCTTCCTTATTCAATGTCCAGCTCTCACATGCATACGAGGTGATTGGAAATATCATGGCTTGTGTCAGGCGCACCTTAGTCCTCAAAAAGACATCTTTGCTCCTCAGCACTTAAAAGAGTTCCTTTGCAGCTGACCTGCCCAGTGCTACACGTCGTATAATGTCCTGATTGCTGCTTCCATTGGCCTCGATTGTAGAACCAAGCAACATGAATTCTATGTATTTCTACACATATGTATGGATTATTACTAGGGGTCAGGGTTAGGGCTAGGGTTAAAACGTTCAGGAAATATTTTTATGCATTGTCTCCAACCTGTAAAATGTGAATTTCCTCTCTCTCTCCCTATCCTCAGTTTAAAAGGTGCTCTGGTGGCGCAGTGGTTAAAGCTGTCAACTGCTAACCAAAAAGTCAGCAGTTCAAACCCAGCAGCCACTCCACAGGAGAAAGATGTGGCAGTCTACTTCCATAACTCACAGCCTTGGAACCCCACAGGATCACTGAGTCAAAATCACATCAAGGGCAACAGGTTTGGTTGCTGGGTTTCTTTATCCTTAGTTTAAAAGGTGAATGGGGGGTGTTTTCTTCCCATCTACCACTGCGACAGGGTGTTATCTGAATCAATGGAAGACCCCAGCAGAAGCTCCATGGAGCACAAGGCAACTCTGTCCTCACCTAAAATGAACATTTCGGGGCTTTCCCCTGTGTACCTCAACAGAGCCCTGCTGCCCCACGTGGCCCCCATTTTTCTGGTTTTGTTTGCTTTCATCTTTTCCAGTGCACCCATGAACCGGAAGGTGGGCATGTGAAGCCAAGTCCTGCAGGAAGGGCAGCACAGCGCCTAAGCTAGCTTGGTTTCTAAGGTGTTTATTAAACCTGCCAGATCCGAGCTGTCATTTCCTCAGCCTCACTTATCTCAGGGGTCCTTGCAGCCAAAGTCCACAATCCAGACCCAGTGAAGAGTCTACTGGGAAACCCAAACCATCAAACTGGGCTCCAAAGGGCCATGCCCTCCACTCATGTATAATGCTCCCGTACTCCACCCACACTCAACTGCCAGCTTCCAACCTGGGCAACAAAGTGCTGGCAGGGACAGTCTCCCCTGACGGTTGACAAACATAAACTAGCTCTTCCCCATGCCTGAAGTCCAGTTTTATAGTAGGCATTTTAGCTTTTCCATTGCTACAGAACAAACAATGCCAAACGTGGTGCTTAAACCAGCCACCATCTTACCGCTGTCAAAGTTCTGGGAGTCGACTGGACTCAGCTGGTGCTGCTGCTTGTCTTCCTGGGAGTCTCTCATGCAACAGAAGCCAAACGATGGCTGGGCTTAGAGCCATTTGGAAGCTCAATTGGGACACTTGGACAGTCGGATCTCTCTCCTTCTCCAAGTGGTCTCAGGACGCCCCCCAGGAGTCTGTCCTTGGTAGCTCAGAGTTCCAAAGAACACAAAAGCAAAAGTGAGCATTGCCAAGGCTTTGTAAAGCTCAGAAGGGAGCTGCTCACACTGAGTCCAAATTCAGAGTGGGCAGGGACCACCCAACGTGGCAACACCAAGAGGCACAGGTCGGCAGAGGCCCATCTTTGGACACCAGTTACTATATTCAATGATCCAAAAACCCTGAAGCCAAGAACTTAGTTGAAAGTGTCCTAGGACTGGAAGTACCCTACAGCACCTAATAATATGCACAAAACCTCTGCTAAGACTAATCAAAAAAAAAAATCAAAGCTTCAAAATGTTTCTTATCCCAGTTAACTTACACCCAATTTCAGAACTGTCATACTTTCCTTCAAAGTACCCACTGGAAAATTGCAACTGACCGTCTGACCAGGTCTGTTTCATGTCCATATGAGTCCTCTTGAACACATAACCCACACAACAGTATGAAAAGGACAAGAGGGACAATTAAGAACAAATATGCATTAGGTGAAAGCACTCTGGACAAGAATAGTGCCCTAAGGAAACCTCATCTGTTCTAACGGGTAATTTCAGAGTTCTGGTGGCCTAGATCCAGAGGGAAGTTATGGGCCCAAACCAGCAGATGGTAAGGTGCAACTATTGCTCCAACTGGAGCAAAGCGAGTGAAGAAAATCAAAGACACATGGAAACAATTAGTCCAAAGGACTGAGGGACCATAGGAACTTCAGCCTCCACAACCCTGAGATCAGAAGAACTAGATGGTGCCCAGCTACCACTGCACACCACTCTGAAAGGGATCATGTTAGAAGGTCCTGGATAGGGTAGAAGAAAAATGTGGAACAAAAGCCAAAACCATAAAACAACCAGGCTTCCTGGTCAGACAGAGACTGGTGGAATCCCAAGACTAGCTCTCAGTCACCCTTCGGGCCTGGAATTGAAGTAACCCCTGGCTCCATTTTCAGCCAAACAAGAGACAGGTGTGCAGGCAAACCACACTCAGGCGGTACGCATTCCTTACAACAATCAACCATAAAAGATGGGAAGGACAGCATCTGTCCAAAGACAAAGCTCAGAAGGCAGGAAGGGACAGGCCGGGAAGAGCAATGGAAACACAAGGAGGAACCCAAGGAGGAAGGGGTTGAGTGCTGTGACACTGAGGGGCTGCCATCAATGACAGGAAACAGATGTGGATGCTGAATGGAAACCTGATCTGCTCTATCAACTTCGCCCAAATCACAACTTAAAAGAAAAATCAGCAAAGAGCTTTCATGGCTAGATCTGAGAGGTGAAGGACATCAGGAAATACTCTGATGTCTTCTAAGGGTAGTTTTGTATCATTTTGCTATTCAATTTAACATGAACCTTAGCCTCTTTCACAAGAGAAATCCATATTTTCACATCTACAAATCCTGCACATGATTACAGGATATCTGGTGTACAACTGCTCTCCTGTTTGTACTGGTTTCTAGTCATTTCTGGAATCAAACTTTACATGGTTCAAAATTACTGAGAGACAAAAGAGCATAAAATGAAGCATCTCTCTCCCAACCCTTCCATCCCTTTCCCCCAACTTCTCTCCCCAGGAAGACCAGCGGTTCCCTCTTCCTGCATCTCCATGTTCATGAGCAAATAACTGAAGGGAATCAATTACCAGTTCAGCTCCAGCACAGGCCACCAGCCATTCACACAGATACAGGAATGTTAGTGCTGCCTGCTTACTCAAGAGTCAGAGTTGGTCAAAATGATTCCAGACCGATAAGCTGGTACCGTCCAACCAGACGGGACAGGGACGCTTGCCTCCTTCTTGTCTAACTCGCCCCAAACACTCGGATACCACTTGGATAAGCTGTGTGCATGGCCTCCTGCTAGATATTCTTCCTGCACATAGATTGTATCATTTTAACATCACAGATCAAAGTTTATAGCCCTGGGTAATCATCACTACAAAAAAGAGACAAAATTACTATCAAATTAAAGTGTATAGTGTTGTCAGGTGCCACTGAGTCAGCTTCAACTCTGTACAACCCTGTGGACAACAGAACGGAACACGGCCCAGTCCCACACCATCCTCACAATCCTTGCTGTACTTGAGCCCATCGCTGCAGCCACCGTGTCGATCCGTCTCGTTGAGGGTCTTCCCCTTTTCTGCTGATCCTCCACTTTACCAACCATGATGTCCTTCTCCAGGGACTGGTCCCTTCTGACACGTGACCAAAGGAGATGAGACGAAGTCTGGCCACTCTCCCTTCTAAGGAGCATTCCAGCTGCACTTCTTCCAGGACAGATTAAAATTTATAATTAGTAACTCCATAAAGGACCTCATTTTGTTTTACTAAGTATGTATCTACAGAAGCTTATGCAAGCTAAACTTCTCAAAGCCAGATATCTTTATTACGACTTCTGTATGGTCAAAGTGCACACGTAAAACGCTTCCTGGATAAAATGATAACAGTCATCCTGTACGCATAATGGCTTACCGCGGCCTCCAATTACTCCTGGCCCTACAGATAACTAGTCACACCAACAGCTCAGGAACCCTTAGAACTCCTCATTTTCACAGTAGGTGGTCAATTCTAGCTCTAGAACAATGACCCTTCTCATCCTTATGTGGCTTGATAGACTAGCCTGAACTTCAGGTAATTTCCAGGGACACACATCGCTAACTTACTAGCACTCAGTAACCTGGCTGAGGGAGATCGCATGAGTAGAGGAACTGTGTAAAGAATGTGGAGAGCCAACCATTCATTCTTCTCGACTGCACGTGGTCTTCAACGCTGGGACACTTCTACCCCCGTGAGGGTACAAGATGACACAACAAGGTGTGGGAAGGACTTATACTGACTTTCTATTTAAAAAAAAAAATGACAGAAATCAAGCTTTGCTAATGTTTCGTCTGTGAATTGGCACTGGTACCCTTAGTACTCCCTATACAACCTGCAGTATGAGGTACCTTACCCAAGAATGAAAGCACCACAAAGCAGTAGTTGACAATGGTGCCATCGCTCACCACTCTGTGTACCGCAAAGTACTGTGCTTCATGGGAGCTCAGTTAAATGGATTTACAGGTTATAATATCTAGTTTAACTAAAGCCTCACAAAATAGCTAAGAAGCTTAAGAAGACTCTTACAAAGAAACCATGGATTAAAGATAAGACTATTAATACAAGCACAAGTAAACAACAATAACAGAGCTGATACTGCTAGTCTCAGTGTGAGCCCAACAGCCAAAACACAAGGACTAAAAAAAAATCCAATTGGATCTAATAATTCCTACTGCACAAAACTTGAAATTATCATGAATTAAAGATTTAGATACACTATATATTGTTAACAATAACCTCTAATCTAAGTATATATGGATATGATGCTACCACAATTAGATCTTTAAAACCCATCATCTAAAATATGAAAATAAATCTAACTTTTTTTTAATCAATGTTTAAAGTCAAGAAACTATATCAAAGTAAAACCCAAGTGAATCAAATATTTAAACATAAAAAATGACCCTGAAACCATAAGAACTAGATGGTGCCCAGCTCCCACTCACTGCCAACTGCTCTGAAAGGGATCACAACAGGAGGTCTGCATAGACTGGGAGAAAATATGGGTTAAAACTCAAAAACCATAAAAAAAAAAAAAGACCAGGCTTACTGGTCTGATAGAGTCTGCTGGAAGCCCCAAGACTATGGCCCATAATCAGTCACCCTGCAAGCCTGGAACTGAACTCATCCCCCGGGCTCAACTTTCAGCCAAACAAACTGAAACCAAACCCACCGCCACTGAATTGATTCCAACTCATAGCAACCCCACAGGGCAGAGTAGAACTGCCCCATAGGGTTTCCAAGGTTGTAAATCTTTCCAGAAGCAGACTGCCTCATCTTTCTGCCATAGAGTGGCTGCTGGGTTCAAACTACTGACCTTTTGGTTAGCTGCCAAACGCTTTACCCAGGAGGGAAGGACACAGGGAAGAGGTAACTACTGGGAGGAAGTAGAAGAGAGATGCTACATTGTAGGGAATTGCAGTCAATGTCATAAAACAAAATGTGTATGAACTGCTATATGGAAAATGAATTTGCTCTGTAAACTTTCACCCAAATTACAATAAAAAATTAAAATAAAAGCAAATGCTTTAACCACTGCGCCCCAGAGCTCCTAGCCAAACAACAGAGAGGCCTCCAGGGTGAACACTAACACCCCAGAAGCACACGCTCCTTGGAATAATCAACGACACCCGAGATGAGAAGGGCAGCATTCGCCCGGGAAAGGATAGGAGGACGGTGGGACAGTAGCCACAGGAATAAGTGGAAAAGTGCGATACAGTGCAGGGACCGCGATCAATGTCACAAAACAAGCGGGTATGACCTGTTGGATGGAAAACCAATATGCTCTGTCAACCTTGACCCAAATCACAATAAAGAGTTTAAAAAAATAGAAGTAATATAGCATTCCTCACCCTTTGCCCTTTTTAGGTAGTCTTGTACCCGTTTCCAAGAAGCCCTGATGACACTGTCGTTAAGCCCTTGGCTGCTAACCGAAAGGTCAGAGATTCAAATCTCCCAGCTGATCCATGGGAGAAAGATGTGGCAGACTGCTTCCGGAAAGACTTACAGCCTTGGAAACCCTATGGACAGTCTGTCTGCGCTATAGGAGCACTAGGAGTCAGAATCAACTCGATAGCAGTGGGTCTGGTTTTTGTTTCCAAGAAAAAAATCAGGCCACGATCGACAATGATCATGTTTCACAGATCTGTCTGTGCCTTTCGGTGTCTTACACAGAGTAAACCTTTAGGGAACACTTGTTCAACAGACGGAAATTAAGCATCATTCAGAGAAGCTGCTCTGCTGGTCTGACAAGACGTGCTGCTCTTTCTTCCTTCTTTTGTTCACTTGCTTTGAATATCAACTGTGTAGAATAACTGTGCTCTTTTTCTTGATACATATACACATACATATATATATGTTGTTGTTGTTGTTGTTATGTGCCGTCGAGTCGGACCCGACTCGTAGCGACCCCTCCTTGGGTTTCCGAGGCAGTATCACTACAGAAGTAGATTGCCCCATCTTCCTTCCGAGGAGTGCGGCTGGTGGGTTTGAACCGCCAACCTTCTGGTTAGCAGTCAAGTGCCTTAGCCACTATGCTACCAGAGCTCCCACATACATATATATACATACATAAATTATTTATTTTTACTTGAATATAATCCATATACCTTAAAAATCACCCTCTGAAAGTACCTGGATTTTAGTATATTCATAGAGTTGTGCCACCATCACTGCAATCTAACTGCAGAACATTGTCATCACCCCACAAAGAAACCCCATACTCATGATCATCACCCTACAAAGAGACCTCATACCCACCAGCAGTCACTCCCTAGTACTGCCTTTTCCCGGCTTCTGGCAACCATGTATCCATTCCATCTCGAATGTATACCGTTTTAACAGAGCTTATGGTCCTCTGAACTGCGACTGAAGTACACCTCAAAGCCAATTTTCCCCTGAAAACTAACAAGATTCTTCTAATTTTAATATAACTCAATGGGAAAATGTGACTCAACACAAGCAACTTGCTATCATTCAAGATACAAAACAAACAAAATCCCTTACCAGGAAATTAAGTTATACATTTACTTTCCTCCATTTGGGGGCAACTTATTTAAAGTACTGAACATTTGCATTTGTTTTTGCTTTGATAAGCTTTTTACTGGAGGCATGTAATATCCACATAACGAAGGGCGCACATCATGAAGGTACAGCTTGGAAGTTCTGAAAGCCAAAACCATAAACATAAGCAGCCCCAGATCAAGATGCAGCCTGACCCCATATGCCCCCACCTTCCAATCGTGACCCTCCACCAAACAGGAAGCACTGTCTCGACTTCTAAGTGCACGGATGGTTTGGCCTGTGTCTGTCCTTTCAGAAAGGACGCGTACGGGCCAGACACAGAAACCTTTCCCATCCCCTTCTGTGCCTTGTCACACTCACCATGACCTTCTTGTACAAAGCCATGACATTGTCATCATCAAACGGAAGAAATCCACACATGAGTACGTAGAAGAGGACGCCCATGCTCCAAACATCTGCCTGAGAGAGAGGGAGACAGGTCACTCA
>NW_006921761.1:2577856-2586096 GCF_000298275.1 Orycteropus afer afer
TCAAACGCTGTTTCCAAGTGGGCTGAGAGTAAATTAATCAACTACAATCATAAACCAAAGCAAATTCGAGTAAATCAATAAGCTATCAATTGCCAAATAAGAACAAACTGGGGAGAGGGGGCAGTTTTAAACTGGATCACAGGAATTGCTGTCACAGAAGCCAGTCCCCATGGCACATGTCCTTCAAGCCTGGTCTGCATCACCTGGAGGGCTGGCTTTTAAAGGAAGAGCCTCAGAGCTTCATTGTAGAAAACAAAACCAAAAGCTCTGGGGGCTCAGCGTGGAGCTCCACACCTTTTCACAAGAACCCCAGGTGGTCCCTAGAAGGGTGGAGGATAGAACTAAAATGCACAAGAAAACAACTTAAGCTCCTACAGGAAAAACCAAAACCAAAACCAAACCCACTGCCATCAAGTCAATTCGGACTCCTGGACTCCTGGCGACCCTTTAAGGCAGAGTGGGACTGCCCCATAGGGTTTCCAAAGCCGTCAGTCTTTACAGAAGCAGACTGCCTCATCTTTCTCCCATGGAGCAGCTGGTGGGTTCGAACTGCTGACCTTCTGGTTAGCAACCAAATGCTTTGACCACTGTACCACCTAAGCTCCTCAGAAAGAACCAGGTACATTCAAACCACCAGGTGCCTCACCAGCCCTCTAAGAATCCTGTGAGCACCAGGCAGATGATCACTCCTCCTTCTGGGAGGCTGGATGGCACAGCAGAAAGCAAACAGGTGTGAGGCAAAGCCTGAGACCAAATCCTGACCCACAGCTACCAGCTGTGCAACCCTGCAGACACCTAATTTCTGAGCCAATTTCTTCTCTTCTTTATAAAATAGGGTGATAGTGTACACGTCACAGGACTTAATTCAATGAAGATTTCACATAATCCCAGACTGAAGACAAATGCCCAGCAGCAGTCTGCCCCCTTCCCTCCGGCCAGGATGCACTGACAAGGGCACGGCGTCACTGCTGGGACCTGCAAAAACGCACAGCCCGAAAAGGGTCAGACAGAAGCGCCAGGCACACTCCAGTGGGGCCAGGCTACAAAGCCACCGGCATCTCCAGAAGTGCCAGGGCCAAGGAAGACAAAGAAAGCCAAGCAGCTCCTCCAGATTAAAGGGCCCGGAAGAGACAGCACGAAAGGCAACAGGTGACTCTGGACTGAAGCCCGCAGTCGGGGAAACACAGCTGCAGAGGACACACCTGTACATTTAGTGTCACTTGACTCTAGAGGATGGATTAGAATACAAACTGCATCAATGCTACATTCCTGTATTTTGATAACTGGAGTGTGGCTACAAAAGCTCCTTGCTTTAAATAAAATGTGTATGGACTACTGTATGGAAAATGAATTTGCTCTGTAAACTTTCACCCAAATCACACTGAAAAATAAAACAAAATAAAAAGGTCCTTGCTTTTAGGAAATACACATGGAAGGATTTTGTGGTAATGGGGTACGATGTCTCCAACTTGCTCTTATCTGGGTCTACAAAATATGCATATAAATAAGTGAATAAATGAGTAACGTGCATGCGTGTCAGAAGAGAACGATACAGCAAACGAGGCCGATGCCAAGCACTGTGAAGGCACACGGCGTGCACAGAAGTTCCTTGTTCTATGTCTACAGCTTTCCTGTAAGTCTGAAATTCTATCAAAATGGAGTCGCCACAAGTTAGCCTGCTGCCTTTCATGTGACAAATCCAGCAGCCGGGTATTTCGCCAGAGGCTCTTCTACATAAGCCCACTGCCTGCGAGCTGATTCCAAGTCAGAGCGACCTGCACTGGGTTTCCAAGGCTGCAAATCTTTACAGAAGCAGACTGCCGTGTCGTTCTGCTGCAGAGCAGCTAGTGGGTTCGAACCACTGACCTTCTGTTTAGCAGCCAAATGCCCTACTCACTGGCCCACAGAGCTCCTTCTTCCATATAATACTTGTTCCAAAAGAAGCTCCACGTGAAAAGCAGATTTCAGAGCCAAATGAAATTGGGACCAGCTGCCTGTGTGTGATGCTCCCCTTCGAAACAAAGCCTTGGAGATGCGCTGAAAGAAGGAAACCTGTTCAACCAGCACTTGCCCAGCTCTGACTACTGAGTCTGCTTCACCTTGTGCTACTAACCTCCAGCAAAACGAGAACGCCAGAGAACGGCAGAGCTGGCCAGCCTGAGGCAGAAGCAGCAGAGCAGTGAAGCCCAACCTTCCGAGCCTAGGCCTCCAACCCAGGACCTGCGGCCTCAGAGAGGGGGCGAGGGCAAAGGACGAGTCTCTGTGAGCTCACTGACGTGTCAGAG
Source organism: Orycteropus afer afer (assembly GCF_000298275.1). NCBI lineage: Eukaryota > Metazoa > Chordata > Mammalia > Tubulidentata > Orycteropodidae > Orycteropus > Orycteropus afer. The sequence continues at coordinate 2,580,142 of NW_006921761.1, forward strand.
CCCTGAGCCTGCAACCCCAGCCTCGTGCTCTACCCACTAGACTCACCAGTCCAAACTGTTTTCTAACACAAAAGCAAGGACACCAGAAACATCCTGCTTCACACGTGTACTATGAGTTCTGTAAGCATATGTGTTGCAAGTCACTCATTCCAGTTGCTAGTTTAGTTCACTCGTCTCACTCCCGGAACAGACTCAGCTCTTTGACTGACAGGACTAGTTCTTATTTCAGTTATGTGCCCACTGCCTGTCTGAGTACAGGTCACCCAAAAATGTACGTTCAATATACACTGAATCAGTCAGTGAATGATTACCTCTGACCCAAGATACGATGTGCCCTGTAGTAACTCGGGCGCTGCATAAGCGAGGCTCCCACAGCATGTCTGTAGGTGGTAACCCTTGTCACCCTGCAAAGAAGGGACAATGAACAGCACTTATTAGTGATGGTCCCCAAGAGAAGGAAACCTTAACAAACATTCTTGGAGCACAAGCAGAGAAGCTAAATGAAGGCCCACCTCTAGTAACAAGGGACTTCTGCAGCCCCTACTCTGTGCATCCAAGCACGTCTACCGGGTGGGCTCCTCTCCTGAGTTGCCAGTACACTACAGCCTGGCACCGAAAAAATCCTTTCCCCTTAGTTCAGTCCAGTCAGGTTCATGTTTCCCTAGAAATCCATTTGCTTACTAATCAGCATAGCATATACCCAAACACTCACGATACACAAAGAAAAGGAGTTATTTCTTTAAGGACCCTGTCTCCAATATCTAAGGAGGCCTGGCTGCTAACCTAAAGGTCAGTGGTTCAAACCCACCAAGCACTTGGCAGGATAAAAGACCTGGCGGTCTGCCCGTGTCAAAATGTCAGCCCATGAAGACCTGGGGGCAGTTCTGCCCTGTCCTGTAGGCTCACTGAGTCAGAGCTGACACGACAAAGCAAAAAAAAACACAGAAGAGAAGAAAGAGTTCTCCGAAGAGGAAAAACGGCAACTATGGCACACAGGGCAGTGCCCTGGGACTCTGTTCTCTAGACTCGGTTTGAAGACAAATCACCACCTTAATTTCCAGCTCTGTTAAAACAAGGAATCTGTTCACCCTGCCCCGCCTGCCCCCAGAAGGTTAACGGAAACGAGACCAGTGCCCGACACCTGTGCAGGTGGCATCACTCGCAAAGGACTCGCGAAACAGGCACTGTTCACCCACACCTGAAACAGCACACCCACAGGTGAGCCCCTTGGACGCTGTCGTGATCCTCCCCCCGCCAGTGCCCCTTTTCCAGACGGGGTCCATGCAGTTGAATCCGTGGCAGCCGTCTTAATGCTGACGGAGTCTGTCACAAACACCCCTCCACGGCCTCCCGTGGAGAACAGGCCTTAAAGCAGTTTATCTGTGCCAAGTGTGTTTTATCTTCACACGTCTGCCGATCAAAAACACTGCCTTTTAGCATCTGATTCCCAGACAGAAGGCTCCAGAGATAATCCCTAAAGAGCCAAGGGAGGGAAGGAGAGTCAGAAAGCATCAGACACGCAGCCGCAGCCACAGCCGAGGGAGGGAAGCCGGCTTGCCTCTGCACCCAGCTAATTCTGACGGGGGCAGGAACCAACCGCGGAACTATGAAGGGCTGAGACGAGTCTGCAGTTTCCGCATTGTTAATGAGTGTGGACAGCTCATTTTAGAGACTGTGAGTACCATCATTAGAGAACTCGGGAGGAGGCCTCCAACAGGCAGCCACACAGGAGCTCTGACACAGCAGAGCTGGGAAGTTCAAAGTCACCTCGGAAAGAAGTTATCGGAAGAAGCAGTACTTCACTATGGACTGCAGATTAAGGGAACACGTAACATACATTCAAAAGGGCACATGGACTTTTTCCTTCAATTCCTTCATATGGAAAGGGAATCATTTCTTAAAATGGTTAGTCATGTAACCATTTGCATAACAAAGAATACATTAGCACTAAACCCTCGTATTTAAGTGAACAAAAGCATCCTCTAGTGGCAACACACTCAAACTGCAAGGACATGGCTAAACCCTCGTATTTAAGTGAACAAAAGCATCCTCTAGTGGCAACACACCCAAACTGCAAGGACATGGCGACTCAGTGCTCCTGCTGCGGTGGCCTCCTGTCACCTGGCACTGCACATGCTCTCAGTGTACCACACGGGGTGGCCGTCAGCCTCGCAGCTAGAGCAGTGCTTCTCAATCTTGGCTGCATACTACAATCATCTAGTTGTTGTTGTTGTTATGTGCCGTTGAGTCGGACCCGACTCATAGCGACCCCTCCTTGGATTTTGAGGCAGTATCACTACAGAAGTATAGACTGTCCAACCTTCCTTCTGAGGAGTGGCTGGTAGGGGTCTGAACCGCCAGCCTTCTGGTTAGCAGTCAAGTGCCTTAGGTACTATGTTAATCACCTAGAGAACTTGTAAAAAAAAAAAAAATTACTGACTCCAGAGATGAAACGGGACACTCATCTCAATGAAGACCAAACCAAAAACCATACCCACTGCCCTGGAGTCCATTCTGGCTCACAGTGCCCCCATGGACAGAGTGGACCTGCCCCACACAGTCTCTAAGGCTGTCAATCTTTACGGAAATAAAGACCAGACCAAACCCACTACTGTGGGGTCTGTTCCAACTTACTGTGCCCTGAAGGAGAGAGTAGAACTGGCCTGCAAGGTCTCCAAGGCTGTAATCTTTATGGAAGCAGACTGCCTCATCTTCCTCCCACAGAGCTGCTGATGGTTTTGAACCACTGACTTTTCAGTTAGCAGCCTAGCGCTTAACCACTGTGCCACCAAGGCTCCTCTCCTCGCAATGGAGGCAAGCAGGCTCAGTAAGGATTAAGTAGAAGTCATTGCAAGATGGCACATTCACTGTGTTTAGAAAGGAAATAAATCCACTTCTGTGTCTGCACTCACCTTGGGTTTTGCACAGAGACCAAAGTCAATCAGCTTTAAGTTATGGTGTTCATCAAACAACAAATTTTCCTGAGAAAACAAAGATATTTTGATAACTGTATGCTGACTTCCTTACATCACGTCCTCACCTCTAGCATTTCTAGAGATCATTTAAGATAAGGTACTAAAATGTCTGAACAACAGAGTAAAAACCATGACACAGGAATGAATGCTAAGAAGCATGCAAGGGAGGAGGGCTGGGACAATCACCCAGCCCCTCCTCACTGCACATCAGCCTGAGCCACGTCCTCCCAGTGCTCTGAGGCTCAGCCACAGAAAAGGCAAACAAAGTCTATGCCAAAGGTACGTTAGACCGAAAGACCCAGCTCCAAAGGCAAGAGGCGTGCACATAGAGGAGAAGAACAGGAACACTGCCAGATCCCGTCAGACCAACCCCAGCTTCCCGGCCTCAGCCCCAGTCGCACGAAAACCCCAGTCGCCACTCTCCGCGTTAATCAGAACCTGCAGGCGTAAGAGCGTGTGCATCTGCACGCCGCCCTTAAGAGCAGAGTCTGTCCATACCATTGATCTGGTCCCTCCTGGGGAATAGTGGAGTTAACATTAAAAGAAGATAGGGTTAGGACCAGAGTACCAAACGGAAAGTCCTCAATGACTCAGTCCTCTTAAAGAAATCAATACTCTTCTTTCCTGCAAGCACAATCCCGAGGTTCCTATTTCACAGCTGGTCATGGAGACATTTACAGTGTCGCACACAACTGACAGACACACTCAGTGCTAAGAACAAGTCCATCCCGAAAGGCTACCAAGAGCCGAAAGGAAAGGAAGAGAAAGGGAACGCCACCTCCTCAGAGCGGAACAAAGCAAAGGAGAAAGACTAAGATGAGGCCCTGAACAGAAGAAGCAATGGAAACTGAAACACACCAGGTCAAGGCTGCTGGAGTGGCCAGGGAGTGTCTAAGTGTGGCGCACTCACTTACCGGCTTGAGGTCCCTGTGGGCGTAGCCTTGGCTGTGCACGTAGGCCACCGCAGATACTATCTGACGGAAGACCACCCGGGTCTCTGCCTCTGACAGGCGGTCCTGGGAGATGATGTAATCAAACAACTCTCCCCCGGGGCAGTACTGCAACACAAGAAGGCCATGGGGAGGTTACCTTAATTACAAAAACCACTTCAGAGGAACTTAAAATTTAAAAGGATGCTTAACCCGGAGATATTACTAGTCAAGTTTACAGGCAAGAGGCCAGAGTGAGGCTGACTCAGAGGTGCTCTCTGCCCTACCTGTCACGTGCCAGCTGCCAGCCTGCACTCCCAGCAGCCCCACGTGTGTCAGACCAGAACTAACTGTGCTCCGCAAGCTTTCAGGGGCGGATTTGGGGAAAGCAACTTATCAGACTTTTCTTCTGAGGTACCTGGGGGGGCGTGCACCTCCAACCTCCCAGGGGGCAGCCGAGAGTCCCCCCAGGCCACCCTTGTTTACGACAGTGGCACTATTACACCAGTGTGAAATACTTCAGTCAGCCCAAATGCCCAAGTGAAGGCCTGGTGCATGTCAGGTTTCCACCAAATGTCTGAGATGAATGGACAGTAGGCGTTTGGCTGCATACTCCTGGCACATGACACACCATCTCAGGCTGGCATTAGAAGCACTGTTATACAGATATTTAAATGTGGCAAAATGTTTTCCACACATGAAAGTGCTTTTAAAATATCATGTGAAAAAAAGCATGTGAGAGATGTAGACTAAACAAGAGCACAAGATTGGTAACTGTTGAGTCGGGAAGTTGGGCACATGAATGCTCATTGTACTGGTCTCTATTTGGGGGTATGTTTGTTTCCATAATAAAATACACGCTCAGGATCAAACAAGCCAACAATTATGCCAGGGATGAGAACAGCAGCTCTCGATCTCAAGCAGTTTTATTACCAGGAAGCAGAAGGAGACCTGAGGACCAGCTGTGGACTTCAAGTTCACTCAGGGTTTTACATTTTATAGCAAAGTACTAAAACCAACTCTAATCTTCACGCAGTTCAATTCAGTGTGTTCACCTGAGACAACAGAACCCAGAGATGACGACCGTTTCTCCATCCCACAGAGCAGTTTCAGTTCTGTACCAGAAGCAGCCCAGTTCCACAGGGTACCTCCGGGGCTGCAGGAGGCCAGGAGGCGCCAGGGCACAACGCTCTAGGCTTCCCACCCCTTTCTCTCCAGAGCAGCTCCACTTTTCTAGAAACTGGGTTTCCATTTAAGGTTTTATTTCATTTTATATTAAAATTATAAAATGCACAGTCTTTGACCAGACACTTCCACATTCAGGAATTAATCCTACACATACTCTCTCACGTGAAAAACCACACATCTTCAGGATCACTCACTGCAGCAACACCGTGTGTAACAGCAAGACCAGAAGCAACCCAGAGGCTCCAACTACATGAATTACGGCACAGCTATAAAAGAGGATCTCACGCAGCCAGGAGGCTCTTTATGAACTGTATGGTACAATCTCCAGTACTAAGAAAGAACAGCAAGGTATAAAAACATGCTTATGGATACAGATGGACTGCAAAAGCATTATGACGAGCAAAAGCAGCTAGACAGAAAAGAGTACAGCCTGCATCGTCCCATTTCTAGCAAGTTCAAAACAGGTAAAACCAACCTCTGGTGACAGAAATCAGATCAGCAGTTACTGGGAAGAGCGGTGGGCATGTGAGGTTACAGCATTAACTTAAGAAGAACAGAAGAGAACTTTCTGGAGTGAAAGAAATGGTCTAATACTCGCACTGGGGTAGGAAACACATGGGTACACACATTCGTTGAACTGTGTACCTGATAAATATGTTATACATACATATTTTCTCAACAGTCCATTTTCAGAATGCTATCCAATGGGATTTACATAAAGAAAATAACCTGCTGCATACTTTCAAATAAAGAATATTACAAAATAAAAACAAAAACATTTTAAATCTTTATGAATGACAAAGATGGATGCTAAGCCAAACTGTGAGTGGGAAAAAACAAGGTACAAAAGAGTATTATACAGT
>NW_006921761.1:2586926-2588467 GCF_000298275.1 Orycteropus afer afer
CAATCCACTTCCGTAGAGATACTGCCCCAAAAACCCAAGGAGGGTTTGCTATGAGTCAGAACTGACTCAATGGCAGTGAATTTTTTTGGTACTGATAAAGTGGCCAAATGCTTCTAGGTGTCTGGAATAAACTACTAACCTCAAGAACCATGAATATTTTGTTGGCAGTCTCTAGCACATGGTAGAGCTGGCACACGTGCTGATGTCTCAGGTTCTTCAAAGCTTCGATCTCCATTTTGATCCTGGGCAAATCACTCTGTGGCAAAACATGAAGCCAGCTGAGCAATAAATCCACACGGAAGAAACATCAACATCAACAACCTACTCCGTAAGTTTCAAAAAAGTTACCAAAAGTCCCAAGACAAAGTGTTTGACATACAGAAGAAGCACATAACAAAACCCACTTAGGAAAGGACTCAGGCTGTTGTGAGAGACAAGTTCAACATGGGTCAAGTACAATGTCCGAAAAATTAAAACCATCACCGAAGCCATTAGAAGATTAGCATTGCAAACAAAGAAATGACAGGCAGTTCTTGGTTACTAGGCTTGGAAACCACTTTCAGTGGCAACAAGGGCCTTTAAGAAGCACACTGAGATTTTCAGAAAAGGAATGCTTTGGAAATTCAGGTTCCATCATTTTAGGATTTAAAAATAAGAAGTATATTGAGCTAAAAATGTGAATCTAGGTGAAGGGCATATGGTAGTCACACTCATTCTTCCAGCTTTTCTATGGACTTGAAATTTTTCAAAATCAAAAGCTGGATGGATTGGTCTCTCCTCACCTGGAATAAAGAGGAGTGAAGGAAATCAGAGACTCAAGGGAACAATCAGCCCAAAGGACCAGAGGAATTCAAAACCCACAGCCCCCACTACCCGGAGGCCAGCAGAGCCAGGTGTCCAGCCTCCACTACTGATGGCTTTGACTGGGCCCTCAGAAGGTCCTGCACAGAATGGGAGAAGAAATACAGAACAAAATTCAAAATCCTGAAAAAGACCAGACCTTGAGACTGTACAATGGTGCAACCACTGTGGAAAACAACACAGCACTTCCTTAAAAAGCTGGAAATAGAAATGCCATATGATCCAGCAATCCCACTACTAGGTATAAATCCTAGAGAAATAAGAGCGGTGACTCTAACAGATACACCCATGTTCATCATGGCATTACTTAGCAGAAAGATGGAAACAATCTAAATGCCCATCAAAGGAGAAAGGGATCAACAAACCATGGCACATACACACAATGGAATACTCCGCAACATTCAAGAACAATGATGAATCTGCAAAACATCTAATAACATGGAGGGACGCAGAGCCCATTCTGCTGAAGGAAGTTAGTCAATCACGAAAGGACAAGTACCACTATGGTAAAAAGTCAAGAAAAAGGGTTTCACACACAAAAAAATGTATTCTTTGATGGCTACCAGGGGTGTATGGGAAAGACAGGAAACCACTAACTAGAGGAGAGACACCTTTTAACTTGGGTGAGGGAAAAAAAAGGAAAATCCTACTGGGCACAGTTTTCCTCTGACATAAACAGG
>NW_006921761.1:2589567-2590478 GCF_000298275.1 Orycteropus afer afer
TTCTGTAAAGATTACAGCCTTGGAAACCCAATGGGCCAGTTCTACTCTGTTCTACAGGGTTGCTGTGAATTGAAATTCAGTTGATAGCAAAGGGTATGTGACCAGATGTCAAGTCTTGACCAAGAGTCACTTGTAACCTTGTTTGTTTTAAATAATATTTTGAGTTTTTGGTGGAACTTTCACTTGTAACTTTGACTATTATGATATAATGATATTTTTTGTTCTCTGTTTTCAAAGGAGTGGGAGGAAATGAATCTATTAAGATTACTAAAACCCTAGAAGTAATCAAAATATTATTAAAATCCTAGGAAGTAATTAAAATAATCATTATAATAACAGAAAATATAGAAACAAGTTTAGAAATATGAACAAATAAATTAACATCAAGGTGTTAATGCTTTAAAATAGCTTGTGAGTATCAGCGTGGTAATAAAGACATTTTGCAGTAACAGTGTACGCCTTGTTTGTTATTTAAACACTTGAAATCTTCAGGTTAATAAATCATACTAAAGTTGTAACTGAAGCTTAAATTTCTTATGAGAATGAAATTAATTTTTAATCAATGATTAAATCCTCAAGGAAAATTAGTTTCTAATGTTTTATTAGATTAATAAACATAATATTAAGCATTGAAAAAATAAATTCAAAGGGCACCTGATTTGCCAGCTGATAGATTATTACAAATAATTTTTGATGTAAGTCACCAAGAATAGTGAGGATGCTAAATGTGACCACTGACCAGAAGGTTGTGGTTCCAACACACTAACCATTCCACAGAAAGAACATGCGGCACTCTGCTTCTATAAAGATTCACCGCCTCAGAAACTCAAAGGGAGTAACTATGAGTCGGAACCAACTCGATGGCAGTGAGTTTGGTTATCTTTGGTTTTCACTCAAATTATTTTTAAACC
>NW_006921761.1:2591396-2592150 GCF_000298275.1 Orycteropus afer afer
AATGCCTCCACTTAGGTATCTAAAGGAAATCTCCAACCTGAGACTCCACAGAAGCTCACAGTCGTGCCCCGTTGGTCTCCCCTCCTCAGTAATGGCAACTTCACTTTCCCACCTTACTGGGTCAAAAAGATCAGAGCCATCCTAGCCCTTCCCTTTCTCTCGAGCTCCAGATCCAAGCCACCAACCCATCCCGTTGGTTCTGTCTTCAGAGTCTATTAGTGGGTACCTTGAACGGAAGCAGGCAGTTATTGCCTGGGAATGGGCACAAAAAAACCTTCTAGAATGTTCTCTATCTTGAGCTGGGCAGTAAACATATGAATGTACACTTAGGTAGAAGTCCATTAAGATAAGCACACTTTGTATATTGTACTGTATGTTATACTTCAATGTATAAATTTCTACAATCTGTATGTATACACAACACACACAAGCGTGTGTGTGTGTGCGCGCGCGTGCGCGCGCGTGCGCGCACGCGCGCACACGCAGATCTATCCAAAACCCTACCGTGTTCACTGCCTCCATGGTTATCAACCTGGGCCAAGCGACCATCATTTATTTCTAGCATCACTCACCTGAATTATTGCAATATCCTTTTAACACTTTCTGCTTCCAGCCTTCCTCTCCCCACCCAGTCTTTTCACAACCAAGAAGCCAGAATGACTATGAAAACAGAGATCCAGGCAAGATGGCGGACTAGGCAGAAGGATTGCACAGACCCTCTTCAACAAAGAAAAGGGAAACCAATTAACACAGA
>NW_006921761.1:2600025-2623629 GCF_000298275.1 Orycteropus afer afer
TTTTTTTTTTTTTTTTTACCTGTTCCAATAGTTTCATATAATTCATAATGTTTGAGAAGTTCATCATAATCCTTCATACTCCTCCTGGAAGTTTACTCAAAAGTACCAAAAACCTGTAAAACAGAAATACCACATAACCAAAAAAAGAAGTACTACTAGATTATCTCCTCTACTTTTGTAAACAATATATAAACAAATCTTGTTGTTGTTGTTATGTGCCATCGAGTTGGACTCGACTCATAGTGACCCCTCCTTGGGTTTCCGAGGCAGTATTAGTACGGAAGTAGATTGCCCAACCTTCCTTCCGAGGAGAAACGAATCTTCGGCATATAAATAATAACCAGAGCGACTGACAGTGGCTTTTGTTGTTAGGTGCCATCCAGCTGGTCCTGACTCATAACGACCCTACACACAGCAAAACGAAACCAAAGCCCGTCCCGCAGCAGCCTCACGATCACTGCTGCACTTGAGCCCATCGCTGCAGCCACTGTCTGTCCATTACACTGAGGGTCTTCCCCTCTTGTTAACTGACTTGTTGTTGCTGTGTTTGCCATCGAGTTGGATCCAACTCATAGCAACCCCTCCTTGGTTTTCCGAGGCGGTATCACTACGGAAGTAGATTGCCCGACCTTCCTTCTGAGGAGTGGCTGGCGAGTTTGTACTGCCAGCCTTCTGGTTAGCAGTCAAGTAAGTGCCTTAGGCACTATGCTACCAGAACTCCCATTAACTGACTAGCCATATTTAAAAAAAAAAAAAAAAAAGTATTCCTACCTCACCCATAAAAATCAATTTCTAGAAGGGCTGCTTATGCACAGGGAGACAGCTCAGGGGGCAGGCGTGCATGGAGGGATGGACACAGAGAAGAGGTAACTATTGGGAGAAAGTAGGAGGGGAGCTACTGCATTGTGGTACATTGTGGTCAATGTCATGAGACAAAGTGTATGTGAACTGTTGTATGGAAAGTGAATTTGCTCTGTAAATTTTCACCCAAATCACAACAATAAAAATCTATTTCTATATATTAAACATGAAAGATACAACTTGAAGATTTTGTTGTTAGATGAGTTCATTTCAACTCACAGAGGCCCAATATGACAGAGCAGAACTGTACAATGGGGTTTCCCAGTCTTCCATCTTTATGGAAGCAGACTGCCAGCCCTTTCTCCCAAGGAGCTGCTGACTGGCTTCAAACCACCAACCTTTCAGGGCCATCGTACCATGTGGGCCCCTTCTTTTGTGAAACTTTTAGAAGACTATTAATTGTGACTTCAGGATCAGAAACAATCTCCTGGCAGATACACAAAATGCTGATCATAAAAATAATCACACTCACCAGCTTTACCTGACTTGTGGACAATCTGCTCTTAGATGACTTTTTTCCATTTTCCATTTTTTGGTTTTTATTGGAGTAAAATCGTTAATTGTCTTAACTAGTGATCAGGAGTATGATGTGTGTGTCACAATTGCTAACGCAACCTTAGACTACTAACCAAGAACTGGCTGTCACGCAGCCCTTTATTCATACAGATGTTTACTGAGTACCTACAATGCCAGACACTTGCTTGGCACTCGGGATAGAAGCAGCAGCCCTGGTGGCACAATGGTTAAGCACTAGGCTGCTAACAGAAAGGTCAGGGGTTCTAACCCACTCATGGGAGAAAAATCCTAGTAATCCGCGCCTGTACAGATTACAGCCTGTTGTTGTTGTTGCTATGTGCCGTCAAGTCGGACTGACTCATAGCGACCCCTCCTTGGGTTTCCAAGGTAGTATCACTACAGAAGTAGATTGCCCCATATTCCTTCCAGGAGTGGCTGGTGGGTGTGAACCTCCAGCCTTCTGGTTAGCAGTAAAGTGCCTTAGGCATTATGCTACCAGAGCTCCCAATTACAGCCTAGGAGAGCCTATGGTGCAATCCCACCCTGTCACCCAGAGACTGACTCAACAGCACACAATCAAAAACAACAGGAATACAATGGAGAACAAAAGAAGTGTGGTTCCTGCCCTCAGGGAGCAACTAAATAAAATAAATACAGTTTGAAATAAATATTGAAACAACAATAAGCAACAGTGGTTACAGTAGGTCTGTGAAAAGATAACATTGAAGCCATTGAAAGGTTGGAAAGTGAGTAGAGGGGGGATCAGTCTTCCTGATAAGGGGATGTGATGTTTCTATCAGAACAGAACAATGTTTCCAACAAGGCCATATGAACAATGTTCCTACACAACACTGTTAAAATGATTACCAAGAAGCCCTTGTGGCACGGTGGTTAAAGTGCTCAGCTGCTAACCTAAAGGCTGGTTGAACTCCCAGCCCCTCAAAGATGTGGCAGTCTGCCTCCATAAAGATTCCAGCCTTGGAAACCCTGTGGGGCAGCTGTACTGTTCTATGGGGCCTCCAAGAGTCAGAATCGACTCAATGACAACAGGTTTGGTTTTACATGTTTTGCTTTTGTTTTTTTATTTAAGTGACTGCTGCTGCATTATCCATGACCTCCTTAGCCAACCTCCTTCCTCCCGCATCCTACTTCCTGAAATACTCAAATGCTGAAAGACCTGTTCTTTCCATAGTGATCCTTTCAGAACTGGCCCCCACTTCCCTAATCTCTTCTCAAAATCATCCAAAACAAGCCCCAATCTTACACACACCTGTAACTCCCTCTTACTGAGATGCCCCAACGTCCTCAAGAATGCTTTATCTCATCGCAGGAGACAAAAGGCACCTATCGTTTTTACTACAAGGCCATTCTTAGCGGTTTCTGGTGGGTGGGCCTGCACAGGCGTTATCAGTCTGCAACACGTAAGAGGAAGAGCCTTCCAGAAAGAAGGAACCAATGCATAAAGATCTCAGAGGAAGGAAAGGTGGCTGCATAGGGAATTGAAACTCCTTTTAGAGGAGCTGCTGGTACCTGATTGAAAATGCAGACCTGGAGCTGCAACGAGCGAGCAACAACAAGAAAACAACCACCGCCGCACAACAACAAAAAAAAAACAACAACAGCCGCAGCAAAAAAAAAAAAATGGTATGTTTAAAGGCAGACAGCTAAGGCCTTATCCACAACCAGACCCACAGCTATGAATACAAGAGGAAGAGACAGGCAGAGAACACTTAGAAAAGTAAGAACTAGAACACTTAAATGGAAGCCAAGAAGGAAGAAAAAACTAAAACCAGTCAGGGAAAGTTTCTGGGAAGTAGATTTCTAAACAAAGAATGTGTAAGACCCAGAGTGTGAGTTCCACTCGGGAGTTTATAAAGGAAGAGAGCAACAGAACAGGATCTCACTGCAGTGGGGATCTGTCATCTTTCTGAACTGAGTTGGAGAAAAAAGCCTGAACAACATGATCAAAGCCCACGAGCTCCCAAAAGAACATTTTTAAAATGCTGTTGTTAGGTGCCGTGGAGCCAGTTCCACCGCTTGGTGACCCTGCTGCGCATAACAGAACGAAACACGGCCCGGCCCTGTGCTGTCCTCACGGGGGTCGCCATGTTTGAGCCCACTGCTGCAGCCACTGTGTCGGTCCACCTCATTCAGGGTCTTCCTCTTTTTCACCCACCCTCTGTTATCCCAAACATGGCGTCCTTCTCCAGGCACCGGCCCCTCCTGATCTGTCAAAAGGAGATGAGACGAGTCTTGCCATCTTCACTTGTAAGGAGCATGGTGGCTGTACTTCTTCCAAGAAAGACCCGTGCATGCTTCTGGCAGTCTATGTGTGTATGTTCAATATTCTTCGCCAATACCACAATTCTTCTTGGGTCTTCCTTATTCATCGACCAGCTTTCGCATGCATGAGAGGTGACTGAAAATACCATGGCTTGGGTCAGGCACACCTCAGTCCTCAAAGTAACAGTTTTGCTTTTTAACACTTTAAAGAGGTCTTTTGCAGAAGATTTGCCCAATGCAATACATAAATTTCTTAACTGTTGCTTCCATGGGCACTGACTGTGGATCCAAGTAAACTGAAACCCTTGAGAACTTCAATCTTTTCTCCATTTATCACGATGTTGCTTACTACTGGTTCAGTTGTGAGGATCTGTTTTCTTTAAATTTTGGTGTAATTCATACTGAAGGCTGCAGTCTTTAATCTTCATTATGTACTTCCAGACCCTTTTGCTTTCAATAAAAAGGTTGTGTCATGTGCATATCTGCAGGTTGTTAATGTTGATGCCACATTCTTCTTCATATAGTCCAGCTTCTCAGATTATTTCTTCAGTACACAGATTGAACAAGTATGGTAAAAGGATATAATCAGGACACGCAGCTTTTCTGATTTTAAACCATGCAGTATCCCCTTATTCTAGTCAAATGACTGCCTCTTGGCGTATGTACAGTTCCACATGAGCACAATTAAGTGTTCTAGAATTTTTCAGTGTCATTCAAAATTTGTTATCACCCACAGTCAAATGCCTTTGCATAGTCAATACAACACAGGTAAACAAACAGCTTTGTGGTATTCCTGCTTTCAGCCAAGATCCATCTGATATCAGCAATGATATTCTTCATTCCACATCCTCTAATATATGGCTTGAATTTCTGCCAGTTCCTTGTCGATGTACTGTTGCAACCGTTTTTGAGTTATCTTCAGCAAAATTTTACTTGTGTGGAATATTAATGATATTGTTCAATAATTTCTGCATTCTGTCAGCTCACCTCTCTTTGGAATGGGCACAAACACAGATCTCTTCCAGTCGATTGGCCAGGTAGCTATCTTCTAAATTTCTTGGCATAAACGAGCGCTTCCAGCATCACATCTGTTTGTTGAAACATCTCAGTTGGTATTCTGCCAATTCCAGAAGCCTTGTTTTTCACCAATTCCTTTAGCATGCCTTGGACTTTTTCCTTCAATACCATCGGTTCTTCATTGTATGCTACCTCCTGAAATGGTCAAACATCGACTAACTTTTGGTACATTTACTCTGTATTCTTTCCATCTTCTTTGGATGCTTCCTGTGTCTTTTAATATTTTGCCCATAGAATCCTTCAATATTGTACCTCAAAGCTTGAAATTTTTCTTCAGCTCTTTCAGCCTGAGAAATGCTGTGTGTTCTTCCCTTTTACACTGATTCCATGAATCATTTTACTCAGAAATACAAGGTAAATTATTACCAGCAAGCAAAAAGCCTAAAAAATTTGACCAGTAAACAGAAAGCTTAAGGCAGAAGTTTTGGGAGGAAATTATCAAAACTCAAGGAAAAAATGGAATTAGCTTCTAAAACAAGTTTTGGTCTCAAACTCAAAGCAGAACAAGTAGGAAAGATAAAGATAATGGGTGAATGACATTCTGACCCAGGAAGCGGTACTAGCCATTTCCTAGGAAGAAATGGCAACCTAACAAGTAAATGGAACTTTTAATCTGGCTGAACCTGCATGAACGGATCAGGCAGAGAGTGGAAGAAGCAAAGGCAGGTCCCGTACTGAGGGAAAATCTGTGAAACATTTCTTCTTCCACTGGCGTGGCAAAAGTTACTCAAGATGTATTTATTCTCACTGGGCGCCCGAAGGCACAGGATTGGAAATCCTGTTGTTAAGCAGTACTAATTCAAAAACCTTTTGAAGGGCATTTGTCAGTGAGGTAAATGCAGGAATGAAGTAGAACCTCATTTCCAAAAGACAGGAATCATGGGCTCAAGAAATTCCAAAACAGGCAATCACCAGAGTAAAAGCACACACAAGGCTGCGAAATCTTTGTGATCCTGATGAGGAAGAAGAAACAGAAAGAGCCAGAGGTTGGAAACGGGGAATGCAAGACTATCAATCTGCTTGAAAAGTTGTCTGATATAAAAGCAGGTTACCAGGTTCATTAGGGGAAAGCCCACCAGGCAGAGCTGAAGTACCCAACACGGGGACCAAAGAGAAAACAAAGCGACTGCAAAGTTTAAACACCATGGGACGGACAAAGGGAAAGAAATAGGCTTCAGGAATGCAAGGGCCCTAATTGCCACTAGCACACATCTAAGTTCCCTACAAAGAACTGGGCTATTTCAAATCCCGCCTCAGAAAAAGGAAGCAGTTTTGATGTTGGACTTTTACTTTCCTAACTGAGGGATGCAGAGTGTCATAATGGAACTTTTAATAGATTTTGATAGATGTCTTGGAAATGAGCTCTCAACGCCCAGGTCATGGCCTCTGGTCCACGAGGAGACTGACTTGTTCTACGGCAGGGCTGCAACCATACAACTTCTCCTACTTTCTTCCATTTCCTCCATCTACTCCCTTCCTCAAATTACACCACGTCTTTGGGTAAGTATACCAAGGTGTGCATACAGTCCACCTATTGAGTCTAGCATCATTTTTGCTACAATATAAGAAAACTGGTACTGACTGTACAGTGCTGTCCTTCTGGCTGTGACTACATAGCAGAAGAAATAGGGATGTTTGTAACTGGGGTCTTGAACTTCTTCGAGAAAATAAAGAATTGGCCAGATAACGGGAGGAGGTTCATGACTTGGTTTTTCAATTTTGTGGATATAGAGCTGGTTCTTAAAATACGTAAATGCCTTGCTTATTGTTATGCTCCCCTAGTGCCGCTCTGACAAGAATATACACCACAAATGGGATGGCCTTAACAAACAGGAGTTTATTCTTATAATTTGGAGGCTTTAAGTCCAAGTTCAAAGTGCCAGCCTCTAGGGGCTGGGTGAAAGCCCCTCAGCCTTGGGCTTCAGCTCTGCCTCCTGCTCCCGGCCCACTGGAGCCAGAGGCTTTTCTTCACTCAGACAGCTCCTGGCTGCTGAGGCTACCAAGCCCAAGGTTGACAAGTAAAAAGGCATAGTCCCGATGTTACCAAACCACACGGGAGGCCATTATTCAAGTTCACTGTAAGTCCCCACGTCAGCAAAGCATGGTAGGCTGCTGAACAACGACACGGCTACAGAGGATTCAAGGTGCCATAAGCTACAGACCATTCCCAAGGCTTCTCCTTATATACAGGAAGCAAACCACATCCCAAAGGCAGCTAGCTACTCAGCTGCTTGTGGTAGATCCCACCACGGAGTTGATTGCCAGTGTCATCATGGGGAATAACTACCACCTGCTGCCACTCAACCAGGCCCAGCCAAGTTGACACACAAACATAACTACCACACTTATCCTCTAAAGTTTGGAAATATAGAACAGAGGGAAGTTGTGATTGGAGTAACCTAACTTTGTAGCTGCTAAAGGAGGCAGAAGTTCAGTCAGTGTGAAAGGAAGCATCTGAAGGATGATTCATGAAGAAGGAAATTAGATCCCATTCGGACACCTGTGTAAGGTCCTTTTGGCTGTGACTACATAGGGGAAGAAATAGGGATGTATATAATTGGGGTCTTGAACTTCTCTAAGAAAATAAAGAATTGGCCAGACAATGGGAGGAGGTTCATGACTGACTGTTGTAGGACAGCAACAAATTGGGGGCATTTTGTTCCTTACACAGTATTTGGGTTACGCTGTTTCCTGCTGCATGACACAGTTGCTTTGTCTGGGGAGCTTGGTAAGACATTGATGCCCAGGGCAATTTCAAATAAGAATGAGAATACAGAATGGCTTATAGTGTGGCCTCGCAGTAAATTTAATTAACAGCCTGTCCCGCGCCAACAAAGAGGAATTCATTCCCAAAGGCATTAAGGGACTGACTTGCCCGTCTACTGTGCTGGGTCCAGTCAGAAGCCGAGGCAGGACAGACCCACTGGTGAAACATGCCCCGTGAACGTGTGGTAAGGGCTGTTATTTTTCTGATTTCCCCCACACTCCATGAAAAACAACAACCAAAACATGAACAAAAAAGCCAGCTTCTAAGCAAATCTCCTGGCACCTCAAGAAACTAGACCACGCCCTGTGTCTCTGGGTGGGTGGGACAGAGCAGAACGTCCCATGGTTTCCAAGGCTGTCAGTCTCTAGGGCAGCAGACTGGATTCCTCTCCCGCGCGAGCAGCTGGTGGCTGGGAGCCACCGACCCTTTGGTTAGCAGCCGGCCGAGTGCTTAACCCCTGCGCCACCGGGGCTCCCCCGATACCTCCACGTTCCCTTCATTCTACCACCAAGGAGGAAGATCCCAGGTGCGAGGGGCCTGCCTGGCCAACGGAACGCCTCCTTGCGAGGCTCCCTCTTCCGCCCAGAGCTCGACTCGCCCGACCCCGCGGGGGCACGTGCCCCTTCCGTGGTGCCTCGAAAGCTACTACTTTGGGGAGCTGAAGGGGTTCTGGAAAGTGAGTGATGACACATTTCCTTTCTGACTGGACTCCCCCGGTGCACTGGTCCGTGCGAACAGAAATAACCCGAAACCCTCCTTGAACCCGCTTTCGCCCACGCAGGGCCAGGCCACTAGCGCGGCCCCTGGCGTGGAAGGTGCTTTGCTGCACCCTGCGAGGCAGGTCCCACCGTCACCCGCCTGCCAGAGCGGGAAAACGGGCTGGGAAGGCTGACGAGCCCGGCGCGGGCCCGGCGAGGCGCGGCTCGGGCGACACCGCCAGGCTCCCGCCGCCAGGAGAACCGCTGCCCCACGCCCGGCCCGGCGCAGACCCCGGCCCTCACCTGAGGAGGCTGCGGGCAGGCGGCAGACACTGACCGTACGGGCCGAAGGCGGGCGGGGCAGGGACCAGCACACCGATGGAGGCGTCCGTCTGCCGTCCAAAGCCTTCCTACCAACCTTCCCCCCTCGTCCGCTCCGACTGCTTCCGCCCGCCAAGGGAATCAAACCTCCCGGGCCGGAAGGGGCGGAACCGGAAGGGGCGGGGAGCGCGGGCGGGGCCAGAAGCTTAGCCCTGGAGTGCCCTGGCGACCTCAGGTCGTGGTCTTCAAACTGGAGTTTGCAAGCCCGGGAGGGACGCTTTTCCAGGTGGCATGCGCATGCTCAGTTTCCACCTTCTCAACTTTGTTACCTTCTCTTTTCTAAAATTGATCTTCCAGAGAAGTCGCGTGAAATCGTGGATATCATTTTGGCCCTCCCCTTGTCTGATGATTGAAAGAAAACAAAAATCCTCACAACGGGACCAATAAGCAACATCACGATAGATGGAGAAAAGATTGAAGTTGTCTAAACTTGATATTACTTGGTTCTGCAATCAACACCTAGGGAGCTCTGGTGGCCTGCAACAGTCAAGACATCAAAAGACATACTGCATTGGGCAAATCTGGTGCAAAAGACCTCTTTCAAGTGCTGAAAAGCAAAGATGTCTCCTTGAAGACTAAGGTGAGTCTAACCCAAGCCATGGTATTTTCAGTCGCCTCGTATGCATGTGAGAGCTGCACAATGAACAGGAAAGACCAAAGAAGAGTTGATACTTTTGAGTTGTGATGTTGGCAAAGAATACTGAGAGTACCATGGACTGCTAAAAGAATTAACAAATCTGTCCTGGAAGAAGTGCAGCCAGAATGCTCCTTAGAAGCAAGAATGTTCAGACTTGTCTCCCCTACTTTGGTCATGTTGTCCGAAGGGACCGTTCCTTAGAGAAGGGTATCATGCTTGGTAAAGACTCTCTGCCAGGGTCTTGGGTCAAGGACACACTCCACTCTTGTTTCCACATTTTAGGTATTTGTCAGAGCAGCACCCCACTCTCTCGGTACCAAATTCTGTACTGGTTACCTAGTGCCGCTCTGACAAGAAATATACCACAAATGGGAAGGCCTTAGCAAGCAGGAGTTTCTTCTTACAATTTGGAGGCTTTAAGTCCAAGTTCAGAGTGCCAGGCTCTAGGGGCTGGGTGAAAGCCCCTCAACCTTGGGGTCCAGCTCTGCCTCTTGCTCCCAGCCCACTGGAGCTAGAGGCATTTCTTCACTCAGACAGCTGTTGGCTGCTGAGGCTGAGAAGCCCCAAGGTTGACAAGTAAAAAGGCACAGTCCCAATGTTACCAGTCCACATGGCAGGCCATTAACTTACATCCACTGTAAGTCCCAAGGTCGGCAGAGCATAGCAGCTGCTGAGCAACGACACGGCTACATGCAGGGTCCAAGTGTGCCAAACACCAGAGACCATACCCAAAGGCTTCTCCTTATATACAGAAAGCAGAGCACATACCCAAAGGCAGCTACCCAGCTGCTTGTGGTAGATTCCACCATGGAGTTGATTGCTAGTCTCATCATGGGCAATAACTACCACCAGCTGCCCAGCCACTCAACCAGGCCCAGCCAAGTTGACACACAAACATAACCACCACACACCCCAGAGATCAACTGGGGAACCCTACAGGCACTCCACAGTAGGAAGATGTGGCACTCTACTTCCCTAGAGATTGTAGCCTTGGACACCTTGTGGGACAATTCTACTCCGTCTTTTAGGGTTACTATGAGTCTCAATCGATTCAACCAACAGGTTGGGCATCCAATATAATTGTCATGATCCTTTATCCAGAAAAAAAAATTATAGCCAGAGAAAGACAAAAATAGGAACTTTAAATTTGTATATATGTTTTTATTGCAATGAAGTATGATACCAGTTGTCACCAAATCAATTCAGTGAAGTATGATAAGGTGCTGGATAAAAGATTTTCAAGCATAAAAATAGATCACATTAAGACATTCTGTGGATGGAAATATGAGTCAAGGGGGAAAAAGAGGGATGGAAAATGAGCCACTGATAAAGAAGAGCTTGTTTGTGTATTTTTCTAAGAAATGATGGTTTTGTTGTTGTCAGGTGCCCTGGAGTTGGTTCCACTCATAGCAACCTCTAACAGCGTGGATTACCGTCTAGTCCTGAGCCTCCCTCACAGCCATTACTATGATTGAGCCCATTGTTGCAGCACTGTGTCAATCCATCTCGTTGAGAGTCTTCCTCTTTTTACTGACCCTCTATTTACCAAGCATTATGTCCTTCTCCAGGGATTAGTCCCTCCTGATAACACGATCAAGGTAGGTGACATGAAGTGTCACCATCCTCCCTTCTAAGGAGCTTTGTGGCTGTACATCTTCCAAAACAGATTTGTTCATTCTTCTGGGAGTCCAGTATTCTTCAAATGCCATATTGCATTGGGCAAATGCACTGCAAACCTCTTTAAAGTGTTAAAAAGCAAAGATACCACTTTGAGGACTAAGGTGCACCTGATCCAAACAATAGTATATTCAGCCACCTCAATACGCATGTGAAAGATAACACACAAACAACGCAACACACTGCCGTCCAGTCAGATCCAACTCATAGCGACCTCTCCTTGGGTTTCCAAGGCGGTATCACTATGAAAGTGGATTGCCCAACCTTCCTTCCAAGGAGTGGCTGGTGGGTTTGAACCGCCAGCCTTCTTTCTGGTTAGTAGTCAAGTGCCTTAGGCACTACGCCACCAGAGCTGGACAATCCTTATTTGGACGACCACAGAAGAATTGCTGCATTTGGATTATGCTGTTGGCGAAGATTACTGAATAAATAAATAACAGTGGGGATCAAATCACACCGATATTTCCAATCCATTGGATGCGTTTAAAGGAGAGATGTTATAGCTTTCATTGAAATGCTTACAATAATCTAGTTCATTTTAAAATGTTTACAATAATCCAGAAATTACATGCTTTGCAACTATTTAAAATGATAAATAAATTTAGATGTCCACTTAAAGTCTTTCCAAATTCTTTTGAGTGTATCTATTCAACGCAGTTTGAATATCATCAAATTAAAGAGAGTAATAAGCCACAAAAGAAAACAAGCCAGTGCAAGGAGGCAGGGGCTCTGAGCTGTGGGGCCTGAGGTGCCACCCTGACCCTCTGTGAGTGTGTTTACTCCAGAGGCATATCTAAGGTGTGGCAAGTATGGCAGGTGGCCTGGGTGCCACTTGGGGGGGGGGGTCACTGAGCAGTCCCCATTTACCATCACCATTTCCATAACCAGCTGTGAGAGGTCATTCAACAATTAGAAACTGACTGCCATAGGTGTTATTTGCCTCTGGTTTTCTTATGTGAACAATAAGGAGGTCGGGCTGTGATTCGGTTTCTCCCCGTGTCATGAGTTGCTAACTGAGTGGGTCAGGCCATTTAGAATGAAACATATGCATGAGAGCTTAAGTTCTAAAGCACTTGGATTGTGGAAGGTTGGGCCCACTCAGGAGCCCTGACTCCATTTTGAGACTTGACATAAGTTCCAATGCCATTTGAGTTCTTTAGGTTACGTCCCCAATGCTCGCTGACCATTAAACCAGCAACGTGGCTGCGCTTAGACAAGTCCAGGGCCAGCCCAGGGAGGGGTGGTTTGCCCTCAGGAAAGTGTGGCTGAAAGTAGACGAACCAGTACTCAGAGAGATGGCCACAGGAAGAGCAAGGGAACTGGGCATTTACTGAAAGTAGCCAATCAGATGCACGTTATCTATTTCAGTTAAAGGTTGGGGATCCTGGTGTTGTCTTATAACCACCTTGTAGCTGTAGATCATAAGTCATACCCCGACCACCACGTAGCCAGGTGGTGAAGCCCTAGAACCAATCCTGTAAACTTTCTTGACCTGCAATTTGATAAGTCTCCCAATTGAGACAGGCAGGGAACTGGGCCAACCAGATCAAACAGCCTCTGACTCAGTATTTTTGGAATTTAAGTCTATGTGCAGACCACCACATAACTACTGCTGCTGGCGACAGAGGACTGCTTGGGATGAACAAGCCAGGCCCTTAGGCAAGATAGGAAGCTACATTTCAAAAGCCCCACAAGCTTGACCAGTTGTCAAATGCTGATAAACCTCCTGAGCTGTCCTTCAAGGACCTCACCAGGTGCAGAGCATATGCAGTAAAATTCAACATGACCTCCAAAGTGGCCGTCCACCAGAGGCAGTCAAGAGCAGGAGTCCCTCACTGGGACTTGAACCAGGGTCTAGACACATCACACATGCATATCTCAAAATAAGTCTTGTCAAGCATCCTAGCAGCCTTCACAATGGGTTCCATCTTTGTTCTCACCGCCTTTGTGGTGGAATCTCTCTTGGCCATTTCCTAAGTGCACATCTAACCTTCATAACCCCACCTCTTTCCCAGAAGTCCCCGTCTATTTTATGAATACAGCTGATGTCCCCCTCCCCCACCCTAAAACCTTTCATGTTGTTGTTGTTTGTTGTTGTTGTTGTTGTTGTTAGGTGTCATTGAGTCGGCTCTGACTCATGGTGACCCTGTGTGCAACAGAACGAAACACTGCCCTGTCCTGAGCCAGCCTCACAGTCCCTGCTGTACCTAAGCCCATTGTTGCAGCCACTGTCAGTCCATGTTGTTGAGGGTCTTCCCCTTTTTCTCTGACCCTCCACTTTACCGAGCACGATATCCTTCTCCGGGGAATGGCCCCTTCTGACAATATGACCAAAGACCAAAGGAGGTGAGACGAAGTCTGGCCATTCTCACTTCCAAGGAGCATTCCAGCTGCACTTCTTCCAGGACAGATTGGTTCGTTCTTCTGGCGGGCTGTGGGACTTTCAATATGTTTCTCCAACACCACAACTCATAAGTATCAACTCTTCTTCGGTCTTCCTTTTTCATTGTCCAGCTTTCACATGCATACGAGGCAATTGAAAACACCATGCCTTGGGTGAGGTGCATCTTATTCTTCAAGGAGACGTCTATGCTCTTCAGCACTTTAAAGAAGTCTTTTGCAGCAGATTTGCCCAGTGCTATACATCGTCTGGGGAGCTCTGGTAGCATAGTGGCTAAAAGCACTTGACTGCTAACCACAAGGCTGGCGGTTCAAACCCACTAGCCACTCCTCGGAAGGAAGGTTGGGCAATCCTACTTCCGTAGTGATACTGCCTCAGAAACCCAAGGAGGGGTCACTATGAGTCGGGGCCGACTCGACGGCACATAACAACAACAACAACATACATCGTCTGATGTCCTGACCGCTGCTCCCATTGGTGTTGGTTGTGGAACCAAGTAATATGAAATCTTTGACTACTTCAATCTTTTCTCCATCTATCATGATGCTGGTTATTGGTCCAGTTGTGGGATTTTCATTTTCTTTATGTTGTTGAGGTGTAATCCCTACTGCAGACTGTAGTCTTTAATCTTCATCAGTAAGTGCTTCAAGTCCTTTTCACTTTCAGCAAGGAAGGTTGTGTCGTCTGCATATCACAGGTTGTTAATGAGTCTTCCTCCAATCCTGATGCCACATTCTTCTTCGTATAATCCAGCTTCTCAGATTATTTGCTCAACATACAGACTGAACGGCAAAAGGATACATCCCTGACACACTCCCTTTCTGATTTTAAACCATGCAGTATCCCCTTGTTCTGTTCAAACAACAGCCTCCTGGTCTGTGTACAGGTTCCTCATGAGCACAATTAAGTGTTGTGGAATTCCCACTCTCCTCAATGTTATCCATAATTTGTTACGATCGACACGGTCAAATGCTTTTGCATAGTCAGCAAAACACAAGTAAACGTCTTTTTGTTTCACTGCTGTTCATAAGGTTTTCACTGACCAATAGTTCGAGGAGTGGATGACCCCTTCCTTCTTCTGGTCTGTCATAGTCAGGACGCTCTGCTGAGAATCGTCTACCCTGGGGACCCTGCTGGTGTTTGAAATACTGTAGCATAGCCTCCAGCCTCACAGCAACATGCCAGCCGCCACAGCACAACACGCTGTCGGATGAGTGGAATCCTTTGTCCAGAGAGTCCGGAGGCCAGTACAGGCAGAAGCCCCTCTGCGTTTCTCCCTCACGAGCTCTGCCCTTTCATTTCTAATAAACTTGGTAAACTTTTGCTGGTGGGGACATTTGCCTCTCCAATTCTTTGTCAGTAGAAGGCAAAGACCCTAGTTCGTGGTCCCAGGAGCCTCTGTGACCCCATCGCAGCCCTTTCCCTCCTCGGTAGTCCCACCTGCCACAGGGGTGAATCGCCCTCCCACCAATCATGATCTCGCGATGACCTCCATTGTTCTCTTGTATAATGAACACCGCGTGAGTCGGCAGATTCCAGCGGGGCTGTACTGTGTGAATCTGACACTTTCTCTCGCCCACATGGTTGTGTTTCTATTGTGTGAGTCCTGTTGACTGCCTCATAACAGGGTCTCTTAACATACGCATAAATCGAGGACCTTTTTCCCTAGCACCCATCTCTACCAATAATAACATGGTTAGTAAAATAAAACCTACAGAAGCTCTTTGAACCCTTAACGTGCATGGACTTGCATTGTGTTCGTAACCAAACGCCTGCCCCTGTCACACAGGGTAATCTGTGTTATTCATTCTTTCATCAGTTCCGGGGCTAACTGTATGCCTGTGCAGGACAGTGCCAGAGACAGGAAAGGAAGAGATGTGGCTTCTGCCCACGGAGCTCACAGACAGAGAAGCCAGAGCCATAGACAACCAGCTCTGAAGAGGACCCAATGTTGTTGTTGTTATGTGCCCCAACTCATAGCAACCCCTCCTTGGGTTTCCGAGGCAGTATCACTATGGAAGTAGATTGCCCAACCTTCCTTCCGAGGAGTGGCTGGTGGCTTTGAACCGCCAGCCTTCTGGTTGGCAGTCAAGTGCCTCAGGCTAGCAGAGCTCCTGCTGGCAGAAGCAGAGGCAAGAAAATCCACGTCTCTTGGGAGTATGGCCTGGTGGGCAGAGTGCAGGGCGTAGGAGAGGGGCCAAAAAGGGAAGAGCAGGCCAGCAGGGCTTTAACTGGAAGGGGCTCGGGTGCCAGGCTAGAGTGGGGAGGGGTGTTGAGCTGGGAAGGGAGAGAAGCAGATTAGCAGCTCAGAGAAAGTCTGAGCAGCCTCTGCCGGCGTCGGAGTGTCTAGAACCTGGCGGGTTGGGTGAGACTGTTCTCTGCCGCAGAATGAAGGCTGGTGGTGAGTCATCGTTAGAAACAAAGGCCTCAGTCGCGCCTGTGAATGTCCCACTCAGAGCATTAGGCTTTCCCTTCAAGGTCATCCAGGTGAGCCAACCTCAGTTTACAAACAAGGCATGGCCTGGGTCTCACGCTCAGTCCAAGAGAAAACGGTGAACCACACAAAACTGCTTGGCTGTAGCCCTGCCAGAAAAGACGATAACTCTAAAAAGCCTACTAAAAGTACTTCAGAAATTTAATTTTAGAAAAATGCTTGAGGACTTTGCTCAATTTCCTAACACAGATAACTGAACTGTGGTTAGGTAAGAGTTCCTTGTTCTTGGGAATATACACTGAAGCATTTGGGGATAAAGAGGCATGAGGTCTACTTTCAAATAATTCAGAAAAAAAATTATATATGTGTGTACACACACATACACACACACACAAAAACCCAAACTCACTCCTCTCCGTGGGTTTCCGAGGTGGCATCCCTGCAGAAGCAGGTTGCCCAGTCTTCCTTCTGAGGAGTGGCTGGTGGGTTTGAACAGCCAGCCTTCTGGTCAGCACTCAAATGCCTTAGGCACTATACCACCAGAGCTCCCATATATATGTGTGTGTGTGTGTATGTGTGTGTGTGTGTGTGTACATATGTGGAGCTCTAGGGGTGTAGTTGGTTAAAGCATTTGGCTGCTAACCAGAAGGCCACTGGTTCACACCCACCAGCTGCTCTATGGGAGGAACATGAGGCAATCTACTTCCATAAAGATTTACAGCCTTGGAAACCCAATGGGGGTCACTATCAGTTGGAAGCTACTTGATGGTGGTGAGTTTGGTTTTATATGTATAAAGAGTGAATGGGGTGAAATGATGAAGGTCACAGTCAATCTGGGCAGAGGGCATATGGGAGTGACTTGTTCAATTCTCATGAATTTTCACTCATGAAATGAAGGTGTTTCCCTCAAACCTTATCCAGGAGAACAGAAACTGGCCAAGTAAAAGGGTGGCAATGATCAGAGAAAGGATAATCTGGGAAACTGATCTGTTGGTGACAAAAGTATGGAGTGAAAGGGACCTGCATGAGCTCAAAGGAAACGAGAGCCTTTAAGAAACGGAGTGTGTCTCTGGTCCCTAATGTGTGGAGGACCTGACCTTGACCCCAGAAGGGTGACGGAGCAACACAGTAGGGACAATCCTCGTTTCAGAGCCAGAGGGCAGTGCCGCACAGCAGCACCCGGCACCCTCCCTCTGACCTGTGCTCCTTGTGAACAGCAGTGAAGCACAGTCTGGTATATTACCAGCACACTAGGAGCTCAATCAACTTCCTTTTTGAAAGAAAACTTTTCTTGTGTGTGAAAACTCAACTTCATTTTGGAACAGAAACTCAATCCCAGATTTTTGGAGTCCACTCTGCCATTTCTCTCCTGCCCATTCAGAGCTGGGAGTGGGCGTCTGGTCATTGGTCATCAGTGCTTACCAGTGGCACTATTTCTCTCATTCCTGTAAGCCAGACCCTTCTGGCCTGGATGGTCTCTTCTCCTGTGTCACATCTAAGAGGTCAGGACTGGTGCCACTCCTTTGTTGGGGCAAAAAGTTACCAAGCTTCACCTTTACCTCTTGGAACTCTGATCAGAAAGCAGGGCACACCCTCCATACCCGCTGCCCACGCTACCAATACCTCTATCTCCATCACTTCCTCTTGTCTTCCCTTTCCTCCCAGCCCCAGGGGAACCTCTTCTTTGTCAGAGTGAGGTTTGGGAAGCCCTACTTTCTCTTACAGAGATTTTGTCAATTCTTGGAGTCATCTTTATTTACGGAAGGACACAAATTTTTGAACACCTACACAAGAAAGAGGAGCTCTGGTGGCATAATGGTTAAAGCATTGGGCTGCTAACCAAAAGGTCAGTAGTTTGAACCCACCAGCTGCTCCTTGGGAGAAAGATGAGACAGTCTGTTTCTGTAAAGATTGAAGCCTTGGAAACCCTAAGGTACAATTCTACTCTGCGGTATGTGGCCACTGGAATTGACTTGATGGCAGTGGGTTTGGTTTTGGAAGCAAGAAAGAGTCCTTCTTTCATCTCAATAATATTCCTTCTCTGAGGACATAAATAACAAAAACCCCACACCTTGAATTCGGGGAGTAACGTGGGAGAGCAAAGTGATTTGGGGAGAGGGTGAGACAATACACAGAGAAAGGAATAATGTTGAACATCTCAAAAATTATTATCCCGCCGCACATATGTCCTAACACATGTTTAATAAAGAGACATGTGAATGAAGGAACATGTACACTGCCAAGGACAAAGTCACCTGCTAGTGTCTCCCAACTTCAACTCAGCTGTGACACTGGAGTGGCATCTTAAGCAGAAAGCAGCTCTTTCACTGCTTTGCCCTGTGGCTATAGTGTGTTGTTGCCACCTGGTGGCAGCATACCCCAGTCAAGGATTCCATTGTTTGGAGGCAGGTCTCCTGTCCAAATGTAATGGACAGAAAGACAACTATGCATTATGGACCTCCTGACTTCACCGGTGAAGTAGCCTTCCCCATCTGTCAAACCGGAACCCAACTAAAGCTCTAGACCAAGGTACAAGAACTATTGGCCAGAAAGGGACTTGTTAAATGACATCAGACAGATGTGAACAGCAAAATCCAGAATATGGACAACTCTACAGGACAAACACATAGTGAGGCGGGGAAAGGAAGAGAAAGCTGTTAAGGGAATCTATAGACTGAGAGAGACTGGAGAGCTAGATTAAGAAATTACGAAAAGAAATTCATGGGAAAATCTGGGAAATGTGTTGACTAGACAGGTATTAAGGAGCTCTTGTGGCTCTGTGCCTAAGGCATGTGACTGCTAACCAGAAGGTTGGCGATTCAATCCCACCGGCCACTCTGCCAAAGGAAGATGAGGCAATCTACTTCCATAAAGATTTACCACCTCAGAAATCAAATGGGGGTTCTATGAGTCAGAAGCCACTCCGTGGCAGTAGGTTTAGATATTAAATGATATCGAGGAATTAGTATTAAATTTTCTTGGTGGGTGATGATGGCATCCTGGTTATGATTTCAAAAGTAGATACATATTGAAAGATGTACAGGTACTGGCATTTGCTTCAAAATAACTGATTTTTCAAAATGACTGAACGTAATCTGCCAACCCCTGACCTAGAAGAACTTTCTGCCCAACCTTTTCCAAATTTGAAATCTGGCTTTTTGGAGAATGGCCCTTGGAAGCAAGTTAACAAATACATGGGCTGTCTCCACGTCAACTTGGGATGAGATATAAAGATGGCTCTTACATTTCATTTTAACTGTTGGATGGATTTGTCTAGAACGATGGGAGCTAAATCCCCACTTGTCTCAAAGATCATTGCATGATTATTCTAGAAGAGATGAGGCCTTGAGAGAATTAAGAAAACAGGAAGGAAAAGTAATTGATCCTGGTCCACATTGTACAGTTTGATAATACTAGCTTCTCCAAAATCTTACCTTTGTGGAAAAAAACAAACAAACAAACATATAATATTCCATTTAAATTAGCTTTATGGTTAAGCCAAATAGCATAGCAGATACTCAGTATGGAAAGAATGTTTTTCCTTTTTAGGAAAAGCTTCTCAACTTTGGCTGCATGTTAGAATCACTTTAAAAAATCCCAATGCCTGGGCTACACCTCCTCCAACTAAATCCGAATCCCCGGAACGGGAACTCTTTGAGTAATTCTAGTATGAGAATTACTGCTTGATTGTAATATTCATGACGTTTGTCCAGGTGCCCTGTGTCTTGTCCAATGCCAACATTTGCATAACCATGTGTAGCGCTACTGCTAAGTAAGTCCAGATCCTTTGAATTATGGACCCCTCCTCTTTCTTCTCACCTTGAACAGATGAGCCAGGGCCAGGTGGACCACAGGTGGGCTTCTGAATTTTGTGTCTGTAATCTCGGGCTACAAAGAAGGCTACACGTTCACACCAATTTTAAAAATAGCCAAAGACTTGAACAGACACGTCACAAAAGATAAATGAATAAGCACACGCATGGTTCGCAGCAGCTTTAGTCATCAGAGAAATGCATCCTAACAACATAATTAGATATGATTTCACACCCACTGACAATACCAAGACTAACAATACCAAAAGTTGGCAAGGAGAGATCAGCTGGCACTCTCACTCACTGCTGTGAGAGTATAAAAGGCACAACCACTTTGATAAAGTGTTTTCCAGTTTCTTATACAATTAAGTATTCACCGATCCAATAACCCCCTTCTAGGAAATAAAAACATTTGTTTTCATTCTCATTTGATTCAAGAAATTTTTTTATTTCATTTTTCATTTCTTCTATTACCCAGTCGTTTTTAAGGAGGTTGTTAATCAGTTTCCATGTGTTTACCTTTTTTCCACTGATCTTCCTATTGTCAATTTCTAATTTTACAGCATTGTAATCTGAGAAGATGGTTTGCAGTATTTCAGTGTTTTTAAATTTATTTGGGCTTGCTTTGTGGCCTAACATATGGTCTATCCTGGAGAATGTTCCATGTGCACTAGAAAAGAATGTATATTGTGCTGTTGTTGGGTGAAGTGCTCTGTAGATGTCCATAGGGTCAAGTTGGTTGATTCTATTGTTTAGCTCTTCTGCATCTTTGTTGAGTTTCTTTCCAGTTGTTCTATCTTTCATTAAAAGTAGTGTATTAAAGTCTCCTACTATTACTGTGGACTCAACTATTTGTCTTTTCAATTTTGTTAAAGCCCGATTTATGCATTTCGGGGCTCTTTTATTGGGTGCATAGATATTTATTATGGTGATGCCCTCTTGTTCAACCGACCCTTTAATAATTATATAATATCCTTCCTTGTCTCATATGGTGGTTTCTGTCTTAAAGTCAATTTTATCAGAAATTAGTATTGCCACTCCTGTTCTTTTTTGATTGCCATTTGCTTGATATGTCTTTTTGCAACCTTTGATATTCAGTCTATTTTTGTCTTTGTCTCTAAGGTGTGTCTCTTATAGACAGCCTATTGATGGGTTATGTTTTCTTGTCCAGTCTGCAACTCTATGTCTCTTGAGCAGTGCATCTAATCCATTTACATTCAGTGTAATTATCAACAAGTATGAATTTGTGGCTGTCATTTTGTTTTGTGTTTTTTTCAAGGTATTGGTGATTTAGTTGTTCCATATTTTCTGAGCTCATTTTGTTTATGAATCATGTTATCATTTCCTTCATTGCTATTATTTTAGTATTTGCTAAATACCTATGCTTACCCTCTTTTTTTATTTTGATGCAGAGGTTAATTTTTTTTTTTGAAGTTATCCTGTGATTTGTAATTTTCTTCCCAAGTTTAGAACAGTCTATTCTATCTTGCAATTGTCTTGACTTCTTCACTATTTAGAAGTTCTGTAACTACACTATTTTTTCCCTCTTTTTGGTTTGTAGTTGTCCTCATTTGCCAATTGATGTCTCTGGTTCCCTGTTTACAGTCTTGCTTAGTGCCTAAGGCATTTGACTGCTAACCAGAAGGCTGGCAGTTCAAACCCACCAACTACTCCTCAGAAGGAAGACTGGGTAATCTACTTCCGTAGAAGTACTGCCTCAGTAACCCAAGGAGGGGTCTCAATGAGTCAGATCTAACTAGACAGCAGTGAGTTTGGTTTTCTTTTTTTCAAGTTTATTTTACTTTGGATACTTCCACAACTCGGTTGGTTTCTGGATTATGTCATCATGTGTGTTAATGTTCAGTTGTTTGCTGTTATTGGTTTTCTGTGCAAAGGACTCCCTTTAGCATATCTTGTAAGGCTGGTCTGGTTTTAACAAACTCCATTAATTTCTGCTTATCTGGAAATGTCCTATTTTCACCATCATATTTGAGGAATAATTTTGTGGGGTATATAATTATTGGTTGGAAATTTTTTTCTTTCTTTTTATATGTATCATCCCATTGCCTTCTCCTCAGAAGGCACTCCTCGGAAGGAAGATGGAGCGATCTACTTCCGTAGTGATACTGCCTCGGAAACCCAAGGAGGGGTTGCTATGAGTTGGGTCCGACTCGACGGCACGTAACAACAGCAACAACATTGCCTTCTCACCTGCACAGTTTCTGCAGAGAAATCAGAGCGTAGTCTTACTGATTGCCCTTTGTAGGTAACTTTTCATTTTTCCTGTGCTGCTTTCAGATTTCTTCCTTTGTCTTTGGTTTTGGTGAGTTTGATGACGATATGTCTTGGTGATTTTCTTTTGGGGTTTATCCTGTTTGGAGTTCATTGAATTTCTTGAATGGATATATTCTCATCTTTCATCTTATCAGGGAAATTCTCTTCCAAAAAATCTTTGACAATTTTCTCTGTGGTTTTATTTGTCTCTTCCTGTTCTGGACTTCCTATTACATGTAGGTTCTTCCTCTTGGTTGTATCCCATGTGAATTTTAGGCTTTCTTCATTTTGTTTTGATCTTTTTTCTGATTGATCTCTTACCAATGTAATATTGAGGTATTTGTCTTCAATCCCACTAATTCTGTCTTCCATTGATTAGATTCTACGCCTTTGCCTATTTAATGTGTTATCTATTTCTGACATTTTAGTATTAATCTTCTGAATTTCTATCTGTAGATTTTGTAACATTTCTAATTTCTCATTTATTTTGTCATTTCGTTCTTGTATTGTCTTCCAAATTGTTTTAGGGTTTTGTCTGTGTTTTTCTTAAATTTTGTCCATGTTTTCCTTGATCTGTCTCTCAATCCATTGACTGTACCTAAATATAATTCTTTTGAATTCCTTATCAGGGAGTTTCAATGCTGCTTCTTCCTCAGGGATGTATTCTGGGTCCATATCCTGGTCCCTTGTTTCTAATACTTTATCTTGCTTCTTTGTGTGGACTGTGATGGCCTATTGTCTCCAAGACATTGTGACATTGTTGTAGTCATATTTAGTTGATGAGTGTATGTTGATGTGTCACCCAAGGTTTTTTTTTTCTTTGTTTTGTTTTGATATGTCTGAGTAAGGTGGGTATTGTGATCCTCTATTTGCTAGTTGGCAGCACTTCTGCACTCACCACCTGTCTCCTGGTGGGTGTGATAGAGAAGGAAAGTGGGTGCACAGATCTCTGTTAGCTGTTTGTGAAGAGCAGTTAAGGATGAGTTGGGCTCATGTTAGCTGTTATCTATTGTTGATCAGTTGGTACAGAAGCAAGTGGTGGTCCTCACTCAATAGGTGTGACTTCAGGAGGCGCAGGTATTGCTGGGTCATATGGGCACGGTTGCTGTCTCCCACTCAGTTAGACAAAAACAGTAATTAAAAAAAAGTCACCAAAAAAAGTAAAAACAAGAGGACAAAAACACACACCACATAAACACACAGGAACAATTGCCACAAAAAAAAAAAAAAAAATCATAAAAATCTTGTTCCACAGCCTACTTTGGTGAGTAGCAACTGGAGTTTTGAAAGCTTTCAAGCATCCATCTAAGATGCAACTAATGGTTTCCTACCATTGGAAAAAAAGAATAGTGAAAACAACCAAGGGAATTTGGAAATAATCAACCCTAGGACATGATGGACCTCAAGACCAGAACTAGATGGTGCCTGGCTACCAATGCCAATCACTCAGGAAAGAATCAAAACTGGACATCCTGGATAGAGTGGGAGGGAAAATGTGGAACAAAATTCAAAAACACAATAATTATCAGAATTACTGGTCAGATGGAGCCTGGTGGGGACCCCAAGACTATGACCTTGGGATACACTTCAGGCCTGGGACAAAATCCATTCCCAAAGGCTGGCTCTCAGCCCAATAGTAAATAAGACATACATACAGACCTCTCAACCCAGGAAAATGCACCCACATACTCTTCAGAGATACATCCCTTGGAACAATCGGCCATGGGGCACCAGAGGGGCAACATTCACACTGAGGAAAAGCAGGACACACAGGAGTGCATAACTA
>NW_006921761.1:2623729-2627958 GCF_000298275.1 Orycteropus afer afer
AAAAAAAAAAAAAACTAGAACATGGGAAGGGAAAATGAAAATAAAAAGGAAGAAAAAAAGAATAATTTAAAACCAAAAACAAATCAGGAGGTGAGGCAGGCACCCCGGCACTGGATGGAATTCCTGCTGGTCCAGAAGGTGGGTGGAGGTGGAGGATGACCGTACCTCCATCCACCAAGAAGCTGTGGGGTGTAAGAGTAACCAAGGGAAAATCGCACCTTTCCAGTCTCCAGCGTGCTTGCCTATGTTGTCCTCAGCAAACAGCCTATTCTTAGGTTGCTGGGGTTGTAATGCTGTCTCTTTAGGTATCTAAGATGGCTGCACCTTCCAGACAGCCAAAAGTCCACAGCCCAATTTGTCTCCTTTGCCATTTCCCTTTTCAGTCGCCAGCCACCGTACAGTTGTCCCTGCAACCCTTGCTGAGCAGTGATGATTTTCAGGTTACTGCCTGAGTCCTAATGCCACTTGTAATATTCAAACTGGCCACGCCATCAGGACAGCTGACAGTCTGCAGCTTCGTTTGTCTCCTTACTCGCTGTTTTCATTCAGGTTCTTCTACTAGTTGGTATTTAACCCACTTCTGTATCCTACCTTTCAAAGCTCGGGAGCTCCAAGATTATCTTCTACATCTGTGTCAATTGGTTTCTCTTTTCTTTGCTGAAGACGGTCTGTGTAGCTTGTCTATCTATTCTGCCATCTTCAGGCCTTAATTAGGCCACCCTTAATTAGGCTCTGATCCCATGTAAGGGGACTTTCCCTGAGATGTGGCCTACATCACCTTTTATCTTACAGAGACAAACAGAGAATGAAGCTAGCAGAGATATGAGGGATATATTACCACCAAGAAGACCTGGGAGCAGAGCATGCTCCTTTGGACCCGGGGCCCTGTGCTGAGCACCTGCTAGATCCAAGGGAAGATTAATGCCATATCTCCAAAGCACACCAGGTCCACAGATGTTGAAAGGAGACAAGGACTTCCCCCTAGAGCCGATAGAGAGAGAAAGCCTTTTGCTATAGCTGGCGCCCTGAATTTGAGCCTCTAGCCTCCTAAACGGTGAGAGAATAAATTTCTGCTTGTTAAAGCCATCCACGTGTGGTGTTTCTTATAGCAGCACTAGAGAACCCAGACGTTGGGGTAAACAAAACGAGAATTTCTCGGCTTGCATGTGTGAAAACTCCACGAGTACGGCCGACAGCAACTAAGACTACATTGATCTCAGGCTGTGTCACCAGAACTCTGTTTCTCATTCTTCATCTCTGGGTTCAGCTTCCTCAGTGCTGGCTGGAGTCACGTGGTAGCTAGTTGCTGATCCAGCTCTATCCACCGATCTCCTCTCGCTCAGTCACTGCAGGGGAAAAAAGGTCTACTGCTCTGATAATTCACACAAACTTCCTGGAAAATGAGTTTCTTTGGCTTTAATTGTTCTGACTTGGTGCTTTTGTTCATCTCTAAACTGATTCTCTGTCATCAAGGAAATATTCTCTATGAATTGACTTAGACCTGAGTCACACATCCACCCCTGGAGCTAGGGAGGTCAACATTTCCTTCAATCATCTGTCTTCTATAACAGATTGATTCAGCTACAAGGACAGAAAATCTGATTTGCATCAGGGTTTTGTGGTTAAGTGCTCGACTACTAACCAAGAGGATGACAGTCGAAACCCAGCCAGGGGCACCTCATGAGAAAAGCCTGGGCTAGCAACTACATGAAGAAATGCTCACAATCATCAGCCATCAGAGAGATGCAATCAAAACAACAATGAGATACCACCTCACCCCAGCACTAATGGCAAATTCAACAAGACAGAAAATAGCAAATGCTGGCGAGGATGTGGAGAGAATCGGGACTCTCATATGCCGCTGGTGGGATTGTCAAACGATACAACCACCATGGAAAGCAGGGTGGCAATTCCTTAAAAAGCTGGAATTAGAAATACCATTTGACCCAGCAATCCTATTACTAGGTATATATCCTAAAGAAGCGAGAGACAGGACAAGAACAGATGTATGCACACCCATGTTCATCGCAGCACTATTTACAATAGCAAAAAGATGGAAACAACAGAAGAGTGGATAACCAAACTATGGTACATACACACAATGGAATACTATGCAACACTAAGGAATAACAGAATCTGCAAAACACCGCATAACATGGATGAACTTGGAGGACGCTATGCTGAGTGAAATATGTCAATTACAAAAGGACAGATATTTATGAGTCCGTTATTATAAAAAGTCAAGGAAAGGTTATGTATGGAAGGAAACTTTCTTTGTTGGTTACCTGGGGTGGGAGTGGAAGGGAGAGAAGGGAACACTGAAAAAAAAAAAAAAAAAAAAAAAAAAAAAAAGCATCAACCCATGTCACTTTCATTTTGTGTACATAGGTTATATTTCAATAGAATGTATTTAAAAGAAAAAAATAAAAGCCTGGCTATCTGCTTCCAAAATGGTCCCAACCGTTAAATCCCCGTGGGGTGTCCCACAGCACCTGGATTACAACGTGCTGTTTCCCCTCTCGCATCAGAGAGTCTAGAGTCAGACAACTCCTGGTGTTGACCCAGTGGTTCAACGACTCAGAACTCATCCAGCTCTGATTTTCTTGATCTCCTTTTTCTCACAGGCTGGCCCAGCTCTCGTCATCACATCTACAGTTAGGGCATGAAGAAATGTGGAAGATGTGGCACAAGCTACATCGCTCTCTTTTATCAAGAAACCAAGGGCTTTCCAGAAACTTCGCAGCAGACTTCCACTAACTTCTCTTTTGTGCCTTAGGCATCACTTGTCCAATGATTGCAGCAAGGCAGTTGGAAAAGTGAGTACAGGCAATAGAAGAAAAGAGAGTTGGGAAGGGATGGTAACACATCAGGTCCATGGTTTGCACATCACCAGCTGGGCATGGCAGTGCATCAACTTCACCCAAACCTTGTGGCTTAAATAGGAAGGGATGTCTCTTCCATAGCAGATTGGAAAGTATGCTTCTGTAGGGAGGATAGACAGATGCTTGGTAGCAAATATAAGAAATGACTGCTACTGCAATATCCTTTCTTTTAATTTTGCAAAAGTCCTTTCTTTCTGTGGGATGTTCAGAAGAAATCCTGTTGTCGTTGTTGTTGTTAGGTTTTGCTGAGTTGCTTCTGACTCACAGTGACCCTGTGTAAAATTGAACTGTGATGTGATAGCTAGCTTCTATGTGGTGTTTCTCACCATCATCTTGTAACTCCTACAAAATGATTGGATGGGACTATGCAAATAAGGGTGCTTGTGGCCCACCAAGGGGATTCAACAGCTGCTTATAATGCAAATAATGTGCGTCGAACCATTATGGGGACAGGGCCATGCAAATAAGGTGTATGGAACCCTAACAAGGAGATTGGTCAGTTTTGCCATCCGACTAAGCTTAAAATGAGCCGTCTCAGAGGTGGAAAGAGGAGACCTCATACCACCAAGAAAAAAGAGCTGAAAGTGAAGTGTGTCCCTCAGACCCAGAGTCCCTGTACTGAGAGCCTCCTAGACCCAGGAGACCGAGAGGGAAAGCTGTAACACTGGGAATGGTACACGACAGCTCAAAGCAGCAACAGAGAAACAGTGGCAGCAGAACGAGGAGACTGGCACAAGATAGCACGGAGCCAACCCATGGAGCAAGAGAGCTGAGTTCCTTAGGGAAGGAGGCTTCCTGGTGGAGTGGGATGCCTCTGGGCATCTGTCTAAGGAGCAGGCCTGTTGACCCATGGAGTTAGAAAGCTGAGCACTTTCAGGCCAAGGCTTCCTGGCAGAGTGGGTGCCTCTGGGCACTTAGCAGTGGAGCTAAAGAGCTCTGTAAGACTTGCCCAAGGAGGTCACAGACCAGGCTGGCCCAAGAGGCCCAAAGGGCCATGGGCCAAAGGCCTGAGCAGCTGAGAGTCTGAGGTCCAAGGAGAGGCCTACCTGTGGACATGACTGAGAAGCTTTCCTGACCAAAGAACCAGATCCTGAATTGTTACTGATCTTGAATAGTCACCTGTTACTTCCTTATAAGCTTCATAATTGTGAGTATCGTCTGTGTGCTCTGTGTGGTCTTTGCAATGAAATATTGAACCTAGCAGAGAAGTGGAGAGTGTTGTGGGAGGGACGGCTGGTGCCAGAATTGGAAAAAGTTTGGAGGGTCAAGGTACGTCTGACTTCCATCTTATGGTAATCAATCATGGGCTGATTTAATGGTGATTCTCTCTCCATTGTGAAATTAGAG
>NW_006921761.1:2631663-2633204 GCF_000298275.1 Orycteropus afer afer
CAGCGTGCATCCGAAGTGCTTCGACCACACAGTTTGCTAGCGTACCAGGGTCTCGAATGTTTCTATAACTTGGCATATATTATTATTTCTGTCTATAATGCCTTCTCCCTCATCTTTATTTGGTGACTTTCTTCTTAGTTTTCAAAACTCAGCCAAAATATCATCATTATTAAGAGGTCAATAAATGACTCCCACCTCTTCTCCCTCCTGAGTTCAGAAGTATTTGCGATGTAAACAGAGGAGTTGGCTGGTTGAGATAAAATGTCATTTTTATTATTAATAAAGCCTAGGTTGGAGAACACGGCTTATGTTTGAGGCCAAGTGACTTTGTTAGTATCTAGCCCTAGAACTACTCTTGTTGTAGTTGTGTGCTATTGAGTCAATTCCGACTCACAGTGACTCTGTAGAACAGAGTAGAACTGCCCCATAGGGTTTCCAAGGCTACAATCTTCCTGGGAGCGAATCACCACATCCCTTCTCCTCTAGAGCAGCTGATGGGTTCAAACCTTTCAGCTAGCAGCCAAGCCCTTAACCATTGGCCCACCAGGGCTCCTTTGCCCTAGACTTTGTTTTAATATTTAAATGTTATTTTATGTATTAAAATTATTTTAATCTTATTTTATCTATTAATGGTAAATAAAATTTTTGCTACTGGTGATGATATTGTAGTGAGTAAAATATGATGAAATATGTTTCATTATTTTTTAAATTATTGCTTCATAGTTTATGATACAGAAATTTGAAGGTCTGTTCTCATTTCAGGTTTTTTTTTTTGGATGCTTGATTTTGAGGTTTCATAGTTAAGAAAGATGCTTCATAGTGATATGCAGATCCAAGAATCAATCCAAACCTTTCAATTATATACTCCCATTGTGCATAGCCTTTTGTTGAAATTTAACTAGCAAATTTCCATCTTACTTTATGTCAATCAATTTTTCCCATAAACTACTTGGAAGGTGTGATATTTCAATGATTTTGACAAATGAGCTTTTAAAAAAATGACATTTTTCATCTGGAAGACTTTAAAACTGTTAACAATTTTTTTTCCCATTTTTTTTTTGTGTGTATATGTATGAATTCTACAGATGACTCACACTGCATTTTTCTTACAATAAAATCATGTAGTGATAGAAAATTTCTAAAATGTCTTTTCACAATTCTCTCTGCAATTACTTGTTTGATTTCTTTTCCCCCAACTCAGTTGAGGTATGATTGACGTACAATAAGCTGCACATGTTTACAGTGCATGATTTGATGAGTTTTGACATTCCTATAAACCTGTGTGTGGAGCAGTGAATTACTTCATACAGTCCTTCTCACCATAGCCCTCTACTTCGTGATGTATTATAAATTCTAGCCTTCATACCTGTGGTTATGGTTTCATTTTAGAATGAGTTGTCCATTATGTTAATGAGGCAGGATTAGGGTGGGATGTATCTTGAGTTGCCACCTTACTAGAGGGTGTGACTCAAATCACCACTCTTAGTTTCTGAGGGTATGGTCTGTATTCAATATATATGAATGTTCTGGCAAAGTCCTCA
>NW_006921761.1:2633639-2637776 GCF_000298275.1 Orycteropus afer afer
GGAAGAAATTTGGGGTAGTCTGCCTCTATAAAGATTTACAGCCTTGGAAACTCAATGGTTTCTCCCAATGACAGTCACTATGGATTGGAATCAACTCGATGGCAGTGAGTTTGGTTCTTGGTCTGGTTAAGATGTAGGGGAAAGTACTGAGGGAAGGAGGAATAGTTGATGTTATGGAGGATGGAGAGGTACAGCAGTTAGGAAAAGTTAGACATCTGGGACATCTTGAATCTCTACCTCATAGGGACCATCCTTGTGCTGGTCCTTCTAAAAGAAATTATTCATGCACTGTGAACCCATCCACTCAATCAAGATAAAGAACATACTGAGCACCCCTAAAAGTACCCTATACTCCTTTGTAGTACACTCCCTTCTCTGCCCCCTTAACCTCAGACAGCCATTGATCTCCTAACACTCAAGTATGAAGGAACAAATTAGAATACCTGCCAAACCTGTGTGGCTTGACC
This sequence comes from Orycteropus afer afer, assembly GCF_000298275.1. Lineage (NCBI taxonomy): Eukaryota > Metazoa > Chordata > Mammalia > Tubulidentata > Orycteropodidae > Orycteropus > Orycteropus afer. Next base: position 2,634,107 of record NW_006921761.1, read on the forward strand.
CAAAGAAACAGATAGGTAAGTAAGTGCCAAGTCCTGAGTATGCTGTTTCTTCTTCCAAACTCACCAACCACATAGGGCGCTACTCCTGCCCTAAAAGAAGCCCCTCTATGTGAACACATGAACCCTTCCTCAGTAACAGTCTCTGTGATGTCTTTTTCACATACTTGTGCAGAGTCTGTAACTCTTCTGTGCTCCCACTTTATAAACACCTTTGTAACAAGATGAAGACCACGTTATTCAGCAGAATTCCTGGAGGACTGGGGAAGCATATATTGAGATTGCTTTCCATAAGACAAGTAGGTGGGAATAAGGTAAGGGAAGTGTCAGGAAAGTGGGCTTTTGAAAGGTGGTAGAATATCAGCGACAGAGACAGCTGAATGGTGCATTTTGTGTGACGCCATTCCACCTGCATTTACTCTATGCTGACAAGAGTGATTGGAATTTTTTGTATGTATGAAAGTTGTAACCAGCTAGAGATCCAAGATCAGATTTGTTGAGGGAATACCAATGAGGGAACTTCTGTGCAGGACAAGAAACCCCACAAATTTCCTCTTTTTGCTCTTCAGTTAGGAATAACTGTTAGGAATAACTCTTCAGTTATTCCTAGAGAGAGATCAAGATTTTTCCAAAGGGCTTTGTGATAATCAGCCTCCAAGATGGCAGCTGATGACTCTTCTGTACTCCTTTGTGGAGTCCCCTCCCACAATGAAGAGATGACCTGTGTAACCTATAAGATATTATGGCAATGATGAAGGGTGACGACAAAGCTAGGTCAGAAGACAATGTAGCTACTACTTTGCTCTCTCAGATCACTTACTCCAGGGGAAGCCAACTGCTATTTTATGAGGTCTTGCAAGTAGGACTATGGTGGCTAGGAACTAAAGCCTCCTGACAGCAGCCATGTGAGTGAGTCATCTTGGACATGGATCCTTCAGCGTCAGGCTGCAAACTCTTGAGAGACTCAGAACTCCAACCACTCAATTAACTGTCTCCACAATTTCTGACCCATTGAAACTGTGAAATAATGTTTATTATTTTAAGCTATTAAGATTTGAAATAGTTTGTTTCATAGCAATAGATAACCAACGCAGGCACACAGGATATTTATAAAGGAGTAAATTTCCAGACCTTTCACTTCCACGTTTATTCCTTCCAAAAATTGGTGAGCATGAGAACAAACCTGGGGTCTCTTGGTCCCTTTTCCCACTTCCCTTTCACAATTGCCCTTCTCTCATTTTACAAAAGAAAGCTTCTCCCCATCTGATTCTTACACTGATTCCTAACTTGGGGTGTAAAAGCCTAATTGTCAGCAGAAAGGCCTGATGATCTACTTCCAGAAAACCAGTCCCTGAAAACCCTACAGAGCACAGTTCTACTTTGACACCCACGGTGCTGCCAGGAGTCCAAAAAGGTGCGGGTGCTAGGCAGACCGAAATAACAGAGGTCCACGAGACCTCTTATTTCATAGATTGTCCAAACAAGGTAACAGGAGCAAGGTAACAGGAGTGCTACAGTGGGTGAGGCCACATAGGGCTTCCCAGCCTGTGCTAGTCACACTCTAAGAGAGCCTCAATGTCCCCATCTCCTGGAACTCAGGACCTGAGGTATTCTCCTCCCCTTGAGTGTGGGCAGGTCCCTGGATGGTGTTTTCACCAGATGGTTTGCATTCGTCTACCAATCTTAAAGTTGCCAGTTCAAACCCACCCAAAGGCACCTCAGGAGAAGCACCTGGCAGTCTACTTTGGTAGAGATTGCTGTGCTGTTGGGTGCCGTTGAGTCGCCCCTGATTCACAGCCACCCCGTGTACAACAAAAGGAAACACTGCCCACTGCTGTACCCTGTTCACAGCCCTTGCTGTGCTTGAGTCCGTCCTTGCAGCCACTGTGTCAGTCCATCTCGTGGAAGGTCTTCCTCCTTTTCTCTGACCCTCCACTTTATCAAGCATGACATCCTTCTCCAGAAAAGGGTCCCCTCTGAGAATATGAGCAAAGTAGGTGAGACAAAGTCCGGCCATTCTCGCTTCTAAGGAGCAGTCCAGCTGCACTCCTTCCAAGACAGATTTGTTCATGCTTCGGGCAGTCCATGGTGCTTTCAGCATTCTTCCCCAACACCACAACTCTAAAGCATCAATTCTTCAGTCTTCCTCGTTCACTGTCCAGCTTTCACAGGCATATGAGGCAGCTGAAAACATCACGGCTTGGGTTAGGCGCACCTTAGTCTTCAGAGAGATATCTTTGCTCTTCAGCACTTTAAAAAGGTCTTTTGCAGTAGATTTGCCCAGTGCAATACAGAGTCTGATTTCTTGTCTGCTGCTTCCATGGGTGCTGCCTGTGGATCCAAGTAAAATGAAATCTTTGACAACTACAATCTTTTCTCCATTTATCATGATGCTGCTTATTGGTCCAGTTGTGAGGCTTTTTGTTTTCTTTTTGTTGAAGGGTCATCCATACTGCAAGCTGTAGTCTCTGACCTTCATCGGTATGTGCTTCAACTCATCTTCATTTTCAGCAAGCAAGTTGTGTCATATACATATTGTAGGTTGTTAATGAGTCTTCCCCCAATCCTGATGCCACAGTCTTCTTCGTAGAGTCCAGCTTCTCGGATTATTTGCTCAGCATACAGATTGAATAAGTGTCATGAAAGGATACAACCCTGATGCATGTCCTTCCTGATTACAGCCAAGAAAACCCTAGGGAGCAGTTCCAATCTTAACACATGGGGTTGCCATGAGTCAGAATTGACTTGATGCATTAGGTTTGGTCTGGTTTCAGTGTGAAGACCTGAGATTTGTTTCTAACTAATAGAATATGGCAAAGTGATGGGCTGTCCCTTCCATGATTACATAAGATTGCAACTTCTACCTTGCTAGCAGACACTCTCTCCTGCACACTTTGATGAAGCAAGTCGTCATTACAGAGGGATAAGAAGTTGAGGACAGCCTCCAGCAATAGTCAGCAAGAAACAGAGGCCTTCAGTCCAACAACCTGTGAGGAACTGAATCCCACCAATAAACACGCAGCTTGGAAGTCAATCCTTACCCAGTCACACTTTTGCAAGAATCTGATATGCCTGTTGTTGTAAGCCATCATCAAGTCAGTCCCTGACTCATGGCGACCTCACGTACAGTGAGACTGGACCATTGTGATCCATCCGTTTCCATTCACTCGTTGTTTGGAATTAGATCATCAGATGTTTCCTTTCTACTCATAGCAACCCCTCCTTGGGTTTCTGAGGCAGTATCTCTACAGAAGTAGATTGCCCAATCTTCCTTCCAAGATTAGGGGAAAACAGACCCCAAATTCAAGTAGGTTCAATAGGGACACTTTTATTAAGCTTTGGACAGAAGAAAAATAAAACAAAGACAGTCATCCTGGATGAAGGAAACCATCAGCATGAGAAAGCTGAATGGAGTCCACTGAGTCATGGTCATGTGGCTAAATCATCATGAAATCATGATTGGTGGTAGACAGATTTGTCACTGTTACAAAGAACCTCACAGGTTGTTGACAGATTAGTCACTGTTACAGGCGGGACTATGTCATCATCGTCGCTATGTTCCTTCGAATCAGATCTGACTCATAGCGACCCCTCCTTGGGTTTCCAAGGCAGTATCACTACAGAAATAGATTGCCCAACCTTCCTTCCAAGGAGTGGCTGGTGGGTTTGAACC
>NW_006921761.1:2638351-2644030 GCF_000298275.1 Orycteropus afer afer
TTGACTGCTAACCAGAAGGCTGGCAGTTCAAACCCACCAGCCACTCCTCAGAAGGAAGATTGGGCAATCTACTTCCATAAAGATACAGCCTTGGAAACCCAAGGACGGGTCCCTATGAGATAGACTCAACTCAACAGCAGTGAGTTTGGTTTTGGTTTTGGTCACCTCTCAGAAGCCAGCTAGGGATGACTCCTTCCATCATGGTACCCCCATCCCAAAGCCCTAGAAGTTGCTGAGTTAATTGTGAATGTTGGGTAGTGGTGTGGGAGGAGAGGGAGGGGTAGGGCTAGCAAGAAGGACATTGTCTGAACTTCATCAATTTATCTATTTGTGCATCCACCTCTATGCTCCTAGTGTACTTTATACAGGCTTCTTACTGACCTACCAAACCCAAATTATAGGAATATTGGAATATTTGAAGAATGAATGCAGGATTCTGCAGTTTTTCAGGAGTCATCCTGTAAATAATAATAATTGAAGTAAGAATAAAAGTAGGGAACATTATGGAAAATGCCGGCTGTAAAGTGAAAGCGTTATCAACCAAAAAGACTTAGTTTCTGTCAGAAAAACATCACTTTTCCCTGCCTTTTTCACTCTCAAACCAAAAAAAATACCAAAACCTAAGAGGAAACCAGACTGCTTTCCCTGGGAAATATTGGGGCCAAGGAAGGGGGAGGAGAGGACTTGGTAGAGGATGGAACCGAGGAGAGATGAGAGAGAGACAAGATGGAGATGGGGAGACATGAGAGAAGATGACATGAGCTGCTGCCCTAAAGAGTGGAACTCTGGGTGGAGGAAAAGCTTTGTCATGAGAATCATCACAAAATAATTGCTCTGCGATACGTCCCCCCTTGTTTCCTCTTCAAGTGACATTCTGATCTTCACATAGATCTTCATGATCTATACTGCTTTTTGATACTTTCTGGAGTCTCATCTATGTTTTTCTTGGATACATCACTGGCCAAAGATTGTCCTCCAGCTGGCAAGATACACTTCAGTTAAGTAATACTGATTTTAACACCATCTCCACCACCACCACCACTTCTACTGGAGAAAACCAAAAACCAGCTTCATCAAGTCCACTCCTATCCATGGTGACCCCATGCGTGTGAGTAGAACAGTGGTCCATTGGATTGTCAATGACTGACTTTTCAGAAGTAGACCACCACACCTTTACTCTGCTCAGCTCTAGGTGGGCTCAAACCTACAACCTTTTGGTTAGCAGCCTCTGAGGGCATTAACTGTTTGCACCACAGGGACTTCCCTGCTACCAACAGCTACACTCTATTGAGTGCCTATCACATGCCAGGTTTGGACACTTTTGTAAATTAATCTCATTAATCACATTTAAAATCTTACTAATTGACTGCCAATAATTTTAAATGATGGCTGATTCACAGAAAATTACAGTTTCAATCTATTACTAAAGTCATAAACCACTTTGCCTACAAGGGTCACGGGAGAGAGATGAGGCAGTGTGCTTCCACAAAGATTTACAGCCTTGGAAACCCTATGGAGCAGTTCTAGTCTGTCCTACAAGATTGCTATGAGTCCGAATCTACTCGATGGCAGTGGGTTCAAATGGGTTAACAAGGGTCAGGCTGGAAAGCAGCTAGGTGGGCTGAACAGTGTCGATCCGTACTGATCACAGGAGTCAGGAAGAGCCTGGTGGTGTAGTGGCGACGCACTTGGTTACTGACTGAAGGGTTCGTCTTCCAAACCCACCAGCCACTCTGCGGGATAAAGATGCGGCAGTCGTTTGTGAAGATTACAGCCTTAGAAATCCTACCTGGCAGTTCTCCTCTGTGCTATGGGGTCAGTGGGAGCTCTGGTAGCATAGTGGCTAAAGCACTTGACTGCTAACCAGAAGGCTGGCGATTCAAACCCACCAGCCACTCCTCAGAAGGAAGATGGGGCAATCTACTTCCATACTGATACCGCCTCGGAAACCCAAGGAGGGGTCGCTATGAGTCGGGTCTGACTCAACGGCACATAACAACAACAACAGTGGGGTCAGTATGAGTTGGGGTTGGCCTGAGGCCGACAGCATGGGGGGTCAGTGTGATGTAAGGGAGTGACAGAGACTGCAAACTGGAAAATCCATGCCCCAAGGAAAGCTGCTGGCCAGCCCCGCCAATTTTTGCCCCAAGGAAACGTGGGCTCATTGTTACTGGCTCTTGTAATTTTTCCAAGAGAAGTCAGAAATGCCTTTTTAAATATTTCTAATTTTAAATTTTTGGCTTCTCTTTGAAAAATATATTTTAACAATATATCTTTAGGGTACCTAGTTTGTAACATCTTTATATTAAAATAAGAAGAAAAAAAAAAAAACCTAGTGTAACTTGGTAAGAAAAGCTTAAACCATTTGGTTCTCAAGGAAAAAAAGACCAGAATGAGGACAGAGTTTAGTGCAAGATTTTCCAGAAACTTGGTTTCTTTATTACCCAGTTTGCATCCTTTAGGTCTATAGTTCTCTAACTCAGCTGCTGAATGTGCCTCAAGGAATTTGGATACTGGATGGGGATGACACAGTGAAACCATAGAGAAAAATACACACATTAAGAATAATGGCTGAGGAAAACATTTTGGCAGTTCCTCAAAAAATTAAACACAGAATTGCCATCCAAACTCACCAAACTCACTGTCATCGAGTTGATTCCAACTCATAGTGCCCGCTTTGGGTTTCCAAGGGGGTAAATCTTTATAGAAGTAGATTGCCCCGTCTTTCTTCCACAGAGTGGCTGGGGGGGTTGAACCACTAACCTTCTGGTTAGCAGTCAAATGCCTTAGTCACTACGCCACCAGAGCTTCTGACTCAGCAATTCCATTCCTAGATGGAATTCAAAAGACTTGAAAGCAGGGACTCAAACAGAGACTTGTACGCCAGTGTTCATGACAGCATCATCCCAATGGCAAAATGTAGAAAAAACCCAGGTGTCCATCAACAGATGGCTGGATAAGCAAAATGTGGTATATCCATACCATGGAATATTAGTCAGCTATAAAAAGGAATGACATTCTAATACTTCTGACAACACAGATGAGCCTTAAAAACATTATGCTGAGTGAAATAAGCCAGCCACAAAAGGACACATATTGTATGATCCCACTTATATAAAATACCTACAGCAGGTGAATTCATAGAGGCAGAAAGTAGATGAGAGACGACAAAGGGAGCGGAGCAGGGGAGTTACCGCTCAGTGGGCAGAGCTGCTGTTTCGGTTGATGAAAGGTTTTGGAAATTGGTAGTGGTGGGGTTTGCACAACATTGAAAGCAATTAGTGCCATAGAATTGTACACTTCGAATGATTCAAACAGAAATGTCTGTTATATGTATCTTCATGGAATAAAATTAAGAAGAACCAGCAGGAGAAGATAGGCTGATCTGCTGAGGGCGTGAGCGGATCTTTCCCGGGCTTCCCTGCCTGTTTGCCAGCTGTCGCCAGGTCTGGGACTGGTTCCCATTGGGAATCCAGAGGAGAAATCCGTACCTGAAATCCCCCCGCCTGCACGGTGCACGTCAGCTGGAGCTCTGCGGCCGGAGAGAAAGGGGCCAGGCCGCCGGAGGCTGGAGATAGAGCAGGGAAGACGAGGACTCGGGGGAGGGTTCCATTCTCAGGCTCCAATGATGTCAAGAGCAGAGAGGGGCTCAGACAGCGCTGTGGGCCAGCTTTTACAGTATTTCTTTTCCCATAAAGTGAAGACATACTTCCGGTAATGGGTTGCTAGAAACAAAAGTAGAAGTCCCTTCCTCTCCCGCCTTCACTTACCCACGGAGAAATAGGTTCATGGAGGGAAGGAAGTCCGCAATGTCAACTGGTTAACGAGTGCACCGGAAGTCCTCAAGGAAGCAGGCACCGGAATGGACCGGGACTACCCCCACAGACCAGCCCCTGCACAAGGACATCATGCTGGGTGAAGTGAGGGTCAGCGGAAAAGGAGAAGACCCCGCATGAGAAGGACTGACACAGTGCCTGCAACACAGCTTAACCATCGCAAGGACGGTGAGACTGGCGCCGGGCCGGGCAGGGCTTTGTGCCGCAGGACGCAGGGTCACTATGAGTTGGAGACGACTCAAGGCCACCTAGTAACAACAGCAACCTCCCATAGAAAGGGAAAAGGCAGGGATGTGGAAGAGACAGTTTGTTTAACTATGTTTTTATATCTAGGAAGAAACTGGGAGGAAAAGGAAAAAACTAGAATTCTCTTTCAAAATATATATTAACTGCTTGCTATGGTGCTGTGCTGAGAGCTTCATATGCATTTCGATTTAAGTCTTACTACCCCCATGGGAGGTAGGGATAGTTATTCTCATATTAAAGATGAGGAAACTGGGGCTCAGAGGGCTAGTCAACTCGCTCAAAATCACTCGGCGGGAAACATGAAGTAACTAAAACTCAGGTCTCTTTGACTTCCAAGCCTCAATCCCATATGGCACCTGTGTGTAAATTAAACACAGGTGTCCCTGCCACTGGCACACGAAGCTGCTCAAGCTCATGGCCATGGGACCACATCCTACTGTGCATCAGCTTTGCATTCTGCTGCACGCCTATGGCCCTTAACTATGCAATATAGTTAATCAGAGGAATGTTAATATTGTCATTATGAGAAATCTGTACTCATTCTGCCAAGTCTCTTTCCATTTTTGTACTGAAGTGAGAGAATGAGGAATAGACACACCAGACCTGCTGAGATACTGTAAAGAGATGTCCTGACACAAGGAAAAGGAAGACAGTCACATTGCTCAGACACCATGCATCATACCTTGGCTGACAATGGAAAAAACCCAGGAGAGCTACGTCCTAGGGCTGTCTCCTTCCTGGTTTTCTTGTCTGTAGACTGGTACAAAGAAGAGATAAGATTGAATGACTACACAAGTCCTTCCACCTTTGAGGTCTATGGTTCCAAGGATGGATAGAGCTTCCCAGTGGAGAGATGCTTTAAAATTAGCCAGTAACAAAAGAGCAGAGAAGAGACAAACACGAATAGAAGACAGGCAGACTACAGAGATCATTTATTCAGTGTTGGAAACCTTGAAAAAGGTACCGAGTCTCTGCTTCCACCACTCATCTGTCAGTTTGTCATACTGTAGTGGCTGCGTGTTGCTGTGAGGCTGGAGGCTATGCCCCCAGTATTTTCAATACCAGCAGAATCACTCATGGTGGACAGATTTCAGTGGGGTTTCCAGGCAAAGATAGACTAGGAAAAACAACAGGGCCATCCACTTATGAAAAAACTGGCATGTGGAAACCTTATGAATAGCATGAAATACAGTCTGATACATTGCTGGAAAACCTTATGAATAGCTGTGAAGCATTTTCTGATATAGTGCTGGAAGATGAGCCTCTCAGGTTGGAAGCCACTCAAAATAGGACTGAGGAAGAGCTGTCTCCTCAAAGTAGGGTTGACCTCAATGATGTGGATGAAGCAGAGTTTGGCAACCTTTGTTTTGTGACAGGGCATAACTCAAAACAGGGAGAAACAACTGCAATCGTTCATTAATAACTGGAACATGGAACATGTGAAGTATGCATCTAGGAAAACTGGAAGTTGTGAAAAATGAAATGGAGCACATAAAGATCAATATCTGAGGAATCAGTGAGCTGAAATGGGCTGGTATTGGCCATTTTGAATCAGACAATCATATAGTCTACTATGCAGGAATGACAAAGTGAAGAG
>NW_006921761.1:2644435-2645442 GCF_000298275.1 Orycteropus afer afer
ATATATATATTGATTATTGCTGGTTATTGAAATGGGAAACTTGGAAACAATGAAACAGCATCAGTAGTTGGAAAATACAGCCATGGAGATAGAAATTACACAGATTACATGATAGAATTTTGCAAGACCAATGGCTTATTCACTGCAAATATGTTTTTTCAATGACATAAATGATGGATATGCATGTAGACCTTGCCAGATGGAGTACACAGGAATCAGATCAACTATATCTGTGGAAAGAGGTGATGGAGAAGCTCAATATTATCAATCCAAACAAGGCCAGCAGCTGACTTTGGAGAAGACCATCAATTACTCTCATGCAATTTCAAATTGAAAATGAAGAAATCTAAAACAAGTCCACAGGAGCCAAAATATGACCTTGATTACATACTACCTGAATTTAGAGACCATCTGAAGAATAGATTTGATGCATTGAACACCAATGACCAAAGACCAGACAAGTTGTGAGATGACATCAAGAACATCATATATGAAGAAAGCAAAAGATCATCAAAAAGACAGAAAAGGAAGAAAAGACCAAAATGGATGTCAGAAGAGACTCTGAAACTTGCTCTTATATGTAGAGAAGCTAAAGCAAAAGGATGAAATGATAAAATAAAAGAGGGGAAGATTTCAAAGGGCAGCTCAAGAAGACAAAGTATCATAATGAAGTGTGCAAAGACTTGGAGCTAGAAAACCAAGAGGGAAGAGCATGCTTGGCATTTCTCAAGCTGAAAGAACTGAAGAAAAAAAGTCAAGCCTCAAGTTGCAATATTGAAGGATTGTATGGGCAAAATAGTCAATGATGCAGGAAACATCAAAAGAAGATAGAAGAAATAAACAGTGTCACTGTATCAAAAAGAATTGGTCAATGTTCAACTATTTCAGGGGGTAGCATATGATCAAGAACCAGTGATATTTGTCTTGGTTTTCTAGGGCTAATGTAACAGAAATACTCTAAGTGGATGGCTTTAACAAACAGGAATTGATTTTCTTATAGTTTAGAA
>NW_006921761.1:2671038-2692828 GCF_000298275.1 Orycteropus afer afer
TTTACACTGTCACACATCTTACCCTGATGGGCCCGTGGGAGCTTTTCCAGAAGAGGTAGCCTCCAGCCCAAGGTCTCAAATTTACCTGGTCTACGCGTATGCACCTCACCCACTCTTGGGCCCAACCTATCTTCATGAGGAACATTGCCTTCTCATAATTTATACATACTCATGTAACCACCACACTGAAAAGATACAGGATATTTCTAACTCCCTAAAAGGCTCTCTTGTGCCTCCTTTCCATCAATGTCCACCCCTCAAACACAGCCACTATTCTGGTTAGATCTGTCAGTTCTTGAACTTCCTTGTAACAAAATCACTTGGCTTGTACTCCCTTGTGTTTGGCTTCTTTCCTTCATCATTATGTCTGAGAGATTCCTCGATGCTGTTGTGTGCAGCAATACTTTGCTCTTTTTCATTGCTGCGTAGTAGTCCATTGTGGCAAGAGATTCTAATGATTTCATGGTGATTCCAATGTGTGGTCAAGATTGGAAACCATGACTCTGGAGTCAGACATAACAAGGTTTGAATCCTATCTTCAAAAGTACTCAATTACTATGTTACCTTCCAAAACCCACTGCCATCAAGTCATTTCTGACTTATAGCAACCCCACTGGGTTTCCAAGGCTGTAAATCTCTATGGAAGTAAATTGCCTCATCTTCCTCCCATAGAGCAGCTGGTGGGTTTGGACCACCTACATTTTGGTTAGCAACCCAATGTCTTAACCACAGTGCCACTAGAGCTCCTTGTTGTTGTTGTTGTTAGGTGCCGTCGAGTCATCTCCAACTCTTAGTGTCCCTACACACAGCAGAACAAAACATTGCATGGTCCTGTGCCAGATCCATGATCCCTGCTATACTTGAGCCCATCGTTGCAGCCACTGTGCCAATCCATGTCATTGAGGGCTTTCCCCTCTTTCATCGACCCTCCACCTTACCAAGGATGACATCCTTCTCCATGCAATGGTCCCTTCTGACAACATATGACCAAAGTAGCTGAGATGAAGTCTGGCCATTCTTGCTTCCAAGGAGCATTCTGGCTGCACTTTCTCCAGGACAGATTTGTTAGTTCTTTCTAGCAGTCCGCGGTACTTTCAGCATTCTTTGTCAACACCACAGCTCAAAAGCATCAACTCTTCTTTGGTCTTCTTTAAGAGCTCCTTAGTCAAGTCTAAATTTCTCTAAGCCCCTCTTTTGTAGAATGAGGATAATATTGTTACCATCTCATTGGGATTGTTTTAATGATCCAATGAGATGATGTATGTCAAGATAATAGAAAAGTCTACCTTTAAACTGTATAATTATAGATGGATGGGGGGGGGGGCAAGAGAGAAAAAGGGACTTGCTCCAGGTCACATATGGTGGCAGAACCTTCCAGGTCTCCTGACTTCCTACCTGGTGCCCTTTCTACAATGCCATCCTCACACAAGTTGTCTTCCCCCATTAACATTCAGAAAATCCAAATTCTCAAACTAATGAGGACAGAAGACATTTGTCCAGGATGGAAACCTTTTGAGAAGGTCTGTTTTGTACAGTGGACTCCTTACCCATCCTTTATGGGACACAGTAAAGGTGTAAGGGGAACATCTGGTGTAAGGGGGAAATCAAGATTTCTCTCGAGGGTGTGAGAAGAAATGAAAATTCTATTCTCGCTTTGCTGCTGATTGGTATTTGAAGAGCAAACAGAACCTCTAAGTATTAATTCTCGAAGGGTCTGATTCCTTCAATACCTCCAGACTGTAACAAGGGAACAAATTTCACTGGGAGTCAAACACCGTTGTTAAAAAAAGACACCATGGGCAAAAGCCCAAAAATCAGAGGCTTCCCCCAGAGTTCTTTGAATCCATTTTTCAAGCTGTTAAAAACACCCTTAAAATAAACCTGCCATCTTGCTAAGACCGGAAGAATGCTACCCATCTTCCCGCCGCCATCTGTGAGGCTAGCTCTGCTTCAGGCTTCCTTGAGCCACACGCCCCCATCTCCAGCCTATTTTTCATAAAATGTCTGGATGGAGTTGATGATAGTCTTTTTCCCTAACTGAGCTAAATAGACATCACAGTTCACTTCACAATGCATTTTGTTCCTGCCATTTCACATATCCTAATGATTTCTGACGTTGTGCTTGGCCCGTCTTTGTATTTATCAGTCTGAGCTTGAGTCACGTTAGTTTGTGACCAGGGTCAGGGTTCATGGAATAGCTAGGATTGGAGCTAGCCTGTTGCTGGGGTCATGGCTTAGAGTGTGGTTGGGACCAGGTTCACCCTGTAGCCGTGATTTGGGGAGTAAGAGCACACTCTGTGATTAGGGGCTGGCATCACAGCAGCATAGGACACTCTTCCAGGAAAGAAAAGGTAGGAAACATTGGTCCAGAATCCAAAGAACCAATTGAGGGACTCACAGATCAGAGGACCGAGCACATAGTCAATGAGAGAACAAAGAGGGGATCAAAACAGAGTTGGCGATTCCCACCAAACTGGCTACAATGAAAAAAACTGACAAGCCCAAGTGTAGGTGAGGATGTGGAGCATCTGGAACTTTCTTGTGTTGCTGGCAAGAGATTAAATTGGAAAATTCTTTGCCAGTTTATAAAACTAAATATATGTATCTCTATGACCCAGCACTCCTACTCCTAGAACAAACAAACAATGGTAGGTCTTCAGAAATAGTGTTAAGCGAAAGAAACCTGATCCAAAGAGTAGATACTATATGATTCCATTTAGATGAAGTTCGAGAACAGGCTAAGTTAATCTATGATGATAGGAATCAGAATAATGATTACATTTTGGGGGTGGTATGGATTGGAGAAGGAGCCTTGGTAGCACAATGGTTAAACTTTCAGCTGCTAACCCAAAAGTTGGTGGTTCAAACCCACCAGGTGCTTCATAAGAGAAAAGACTTGGCAATCTCCTCCTGTAAAGATTTCAACCTAGGAGCTCTCCTCTGTCCTGTAGGGTCACTATGATTTAGGATCAACTGGACAACGCATAACAACATGGACTGGAGGGGGCACAAGGGGGCTCTTTGAGAGACGGGTTACCTTTTCACCTGGGTGGTGAGTACACAGGTGTACAGACACAAAGATTCATTGAGTTGAACACTTAAGATTTGTATACATTGCAGTACGTAGGTTACAAAGCAACAGAAAGAAATGGGTGGTGAAGCATGGTGGCCGAAGGCGGGTGGGAGAGTTACTTTGTCCATCACGATTTCTGCCATGGCAGTTGTGGCGTTACTGCATGAGTTTGTTGAACCTGGGGGCTAGGGTTGGGAAGTGTTGGGAGGGGAGGCTGCAGCCCTTGAGCCAGCCTCACTGGGCAATGATACACTGTCATATGAAAAGCCACGGACCTGGAGTCAGAAGTCCTGAATATGAAACACAGTACTCTGCTTAGTGTTTAATCCAGTGAGAAGCACTGGTGTGTTGTGATCAGTCATGAGGTGAGTTACAAATTGTTCCCTGATAATTATAAATCACTGAAGCTTTTAATGATTTTCTTTTAATTTATTTAAACTTATAGAACATGCCTTTGCTTAAAAGCAAATCAAATTTGATAAAAGAGGATACGTGACAAGTCCATTGTCCTCCCACCTCTGACTCCAAACCCCTGTCCCCAGTCCTCCTCTCCAGAGGCAACCACTGTCATCAGCATCTTCCTTCCAGAGACGGTCTATGCATATTCATGAGCGACTGCTTTGAAGGAAAGAGGAGCAGATTCAAGGTATGCCTGCAACAATGTTGCCTGCATACTAATAGCTTTCATTACAAAAATAATACATGCTTATTTAAAAAGTGCATGCGGGAAAAATGAAAACCCCCTGCCCCCACCCACTCCACCCCCCCCACCCCCCCATGCCAGAGCTAGCCATTGTTAAAGCTTCCTATATGCCCTCTTCCGCAGCTTTAGCATGTGTAAATATACACAGAATGCTAGTTAGCTCTTCTTCGCTTCTGTCAAGACAGCCCCTGACTCAGAGCAACCGGTCCACAGGGGAGGGAAACAGCGCCCAGGCCTGTGTCACCTCCACGGGTGCCTGCAGACCGCACTGTTGTGGCTCGTAGGGCTTACAGGGGCTAGTTTTTGGCAGTAGATGGTAAAGCCTGTCTTTCAGAATGTATGAGCTTACTGTAAACAGTAAATTTACCAACTGATTTTCTGTCCACTTGCTCTTGTTTAGTAAAAAGTGAAAGACGTACGCGATATGAAGAGAGAGCCGAGTATGTACTTGCCCTCTGTAGTGGCTGCATAGCATCAAACGCTTCCTAGTGGGAGAGGGATGGGTGGAGACAGGCGGAAAACACACGGGGGAGTACGTCCACCTGTGAGCATCGTCTGCTGCATGGATTCCAGAAGAAATGTGGCGGAAGTGATGAATTTCACCCATCTGGGGACAACAGTGACAGTCCAGACTCCCTCACAAAATCGTGGTGAGGGCGACATGGACACAGAGAGAAAGTGGGTGGCAGAGAGATGGCTGTTCTTGGGGAGGGGTGTGGTGCTTCCAGGGTCCAGAGCCGAACAAGCAGCACTAACGGCAATAGCTTCTCCTGCCTCCTTAGCCAAGCGAATGTTCATGTTTGCCTAATAGTTGCCGGTGCTTCTGGAGCTCTTACTTGGCGGGGCATCCTTCTAAGCACTCTGTGTGGGAACGAGTCTTGTTGACAACTCTGAGAGATAGGTACTCTTATTACCTTCATTGGGAGCTCTGGTGGCAAGGTGGCTAAGACACTTGCCTGCTAACCAGACGGCTGGCGGTTCACACCCACCAGCCACTCCTCGGAAGGAAGGTTGGGCAATCCACTTCTATAGTGATACTGCCTCGGAAACCCAAGGAGGGGTCGCTATGAGTCGGGTTTGACTCGACGGCACATAACAACAACAACAACAACATTACCTTCATTGACTGACGAGGCAGCACAGGCTGGCACAGCCGGGCAGTGGCCCACAGTCTTACTCCTGAACCGCACCCGACTCTCTGCTATTTACTTTGGCGGCTTTTGCCATGTTTGCCAATCTGCCGGGGCAGTGACTGAAAGAGGCAGCTAGGGAGTGCGGGCAGGAAAAAGAAACGGCTCATTCCACGGGCACTAAAACATAAAAAGCAACAATGACAAAAACCCTGGGTCTCGGCGGAAGGCACGCTGCTGCCGGAACGAGAGGTTCCACGATTCCCCATGTCTGCTCAGCCAAAGCCTGCTCCTCGGCCTGCGGGACCGTCTCAGCGCGGTCCAACTGCCTTTCCAGGGCTTTGTCTTATGGTACAGGAGTGTCTCCGGTACCCGTCTTACCCAGCGTTTCATACTCGTCTGGGGGGCTCAGCCGGTGAACCCCAGCATCTCAGATCCAAGCCCAAGGTGCACGGGAGGGCCTTCTTCCTCCTGTCTCAGCCCAGTTCTCTCAGCTAGCACTTGCCTAGCACTCAGAGAAACACACCATGACCTTGCTCTGTCTCTCACGGCAGGCCGTCCACCGGTAGTCTGTTTCCAGGCCCCCTGCCCCGTCTCTTCCTGGCTCAGGGCCAGCCCAGCCCCTCTGGGGAGATGGTAGATTGAAGCCCCCTTCTGGGTTGCCTAGGCAACAGTGCTGTCTGAGTGCCCTGGAGCCAGGCAGCTGTGGCTGCAGGGGAGGGAGGGGCCGAGGGAAGCAGAAGGGGGGGGCAGGGAGGGAGACCAGGGGAAAGACCCAAGGAGAGTCCTTCAAAGTGGCTCTCGCCTGGAGGATGAAATGGTGAGGGAACCACAGCTCCACCATAACCGACATTATAAAGCAACATGCCAGACTTGAGACAGAGGACGTGTTCCACACGGAGCTCAGCCCGGTGGCTCTTTGACCCCAAACCTCATTCCCATCTATGCTCTGCTGTCCTCTGACAGCACGCAAGATTGGAAGACGGCAAAGCGCAGCCAGCAAGGACTGGCGTCTGCACACCAAGAGCAAGTCTCTTACAGACCACACTACGGTGCACGGGAGTGAAGAGACGGAGAGCGGGCAGTATTAGTTCACAATGAGCAGCGCCTGGTGGGCTCCGGGAAACATGCTGAGGGCTGAGCATGGGGAGCGGAGGTGGGAAAGACATGGGACACTGTGCGCGCCCTCAGGCTGCACATGTGCTTAGAAGGAAACATCACCCGGTCCTGCATCCTTGGGCCCAATGCACCTTAGGCATCAAAGTGACACAAGTTATTGTTGTTGTTAGTGCTGTCGAGTTGGCTCCGACTCATGGCGACCCTGTGTGCAACAGGACGACATATTGTGCAGTCCTGCGTCGTCTGTGCAATTGGCCCTGTGTTTGAGCCCATGGTTGCAGCCACTGGGTCAGTCCATCTCATTGAGGGTCTTCCCCTTTGTCACTGGTCCTCTACTTTCCCAAGCGTGATGCCCTTCTCCAGGGTACTTCCTTAACTTCACTCATGACTTCAACAATGAACTTCTGTAACAGCATCTCTGAACGCTCCAGGGCAATCCTCAGTCCTCATGGTTAGGTTTAGGAGCTCTGGTGGCACAGTGCCTAAGGCATTTGACTGCTATCCAGAAGGCTGGCTGTTCAAACCCACCGGCCACTCCTCGGAAGGAAGATGGGGCAATCTGCTTCAGAAACCTAATGGGGATCGCTGTGAGTTAGAACTGACTCGGTGGCAGTGAGTTTGCTTTGGTGGTTAGGCTAGGGCTGGAGGGTGGAGTGGGGAATGGCTCTCATGCAGCCCTAACTCAGTCAGGTTATCACATTGCCCTGGCCACAGACTGATACGGAAATAGGCATAAATCCAACCTTGGTCAATGACATTGCAGTGAGATTTTGCTAGGATTGTTGAGAGGGATACATGCTCTGTCTTCTGTGCCAGGAACTGCAACCGCCATCTTGCCACACTATGGAGTCTAGGTCAAAGCCAACAAAGAGGGTGAGCACAGCTCAGAGTTGGACAAAGTGTGGGGGTAGGTGACATCACTTGAACTCCTGAATTAAGCCATGCCAGATGCATGCCGGGAGCTCTGGTGGCATAGTGCCTAAGGCATTTGACTGCTAACCAGAAGGCTGGTGGCTCAAACCCATCAGCCACTCCTCAGAAGGAAAACTGGGCAATGTCCTCCCGTGCAGATACCACCTTGGAAACCCAAGGAGGGGTCACTATGAGTTGGATTCGACTCGACAGTAGTGAGTGAGATCCATCCCAGACTATGGAGTGAATGAGTCAATACATTCTATGGTTTTTTGTTTTTTTTTTTTTAAGTGGCTATGTTACTAGACAATGAGTGAGGAAGACTGAAGAAGATTTGATGCCTTTGAACCATGGTGTTGGTGAAGAATATTGAGTATACCATGGACCGTCAGAAGGAAGAACAAATCTGTTTTGGAAAAAGTGCACCCAGAATGCTCCTTAGAAGGAAGGGCAGTGAGACTTTGTCTCTTGTCCCTGCACCATGCTAGCAGGAAGGACCAGTCCCTTAAGAAGCACATCTTGATGGGTAGAGGGTCAGCGTAAAAGAGGATGGATTGACACAGTAGTTGCAACAATGGGCTCAGACACAACGATTGTGAGGATGAAACAGGACCAGGCAGGGTTTCACTTGGTGGGACATAGGGTCGCTATGAGTTGGAACCAACTCAATCCTTCCCAAGAACAGTGATAACATGTTACTTCAAACTCAAATCCAAACCCAACCCATTGCCATGGAGTCTGACTCACAGTGACTGTGTAGGACAAAGTAGAACCGCCTTATAGGATTTCCAAGGCTGTAATCTTTATGGGAGCAAACTGCCACCTCTGTCTCCCGCAGAGTCACTGGTGGGTTCTAACCACTGATTTTCAGGTAACAGCCAAGCACTTAATCACTGTGCCACCAGTGCTCCTTCCAATTCAAAAGGCTCTAGAAAAGCTACATTAGAAATGCCTTTTGCTGACTCATCAGTTTAACCAATGCTCACCATTTCCCATATAAAATGTACCATGTACACTGAATGCTCACAGCCAGTAGACTACCATCTGGTACTAACTGAGCCTATCGTTGGGAAGTTTGTCCCCAAATCTGGTTTATATTACTTGTTTTGTTATTGTAATTATCTGGTTGATCATATATTAAGTAAACTGTGGAAACACAGCACAAGAGGAAAGCTGGTTCTTGGTCCTACAAAAACTAAATGAAATACTTTGGAGAGATTTGAAAGGTGAGTATTTAAAAATTGCTTTTGGAGTAGATATGGATAAATGCATCGTTAAAAATAAAGCTGTAAAGACACGGATGGGTTGTATATTTAATTTGGCAGGGCCTTTAGATTCTTTTTCCCTCTTCAGAAACCAATGCTGGAAAGAGTGTGTGATGCCATTGGGTTAGGGACCATCAATTGTCCCCCGGTGTTCATTCTTTTTTTCTTCCCCATAGTAACCGGAACTCCTGACTCTTAGCTGGGCAGAAAGCCCCACAGGATACAGAGGACATCTCACACGCGGGCTGGTGTGGTCACGAACTAAGTTTGGGTCCCTGAGCTGAGAGCAGACATGACGCGGCAACATTTAGGTCCCGCCTTCAAAGAGGCGGCCATGCCTTCCCTTTCACCCTCTTCTCCTCCCGCCTTCTCAGAACGCAGACTTGATGGTGATTTCTGAGGCTCATTTCCTTCCCAGGCAGTGGAAGAGGAACAGAACACGGAGCCACTCAACTGCCCGCGAAAGCTACAAATTGGAAGGGATGTATCCCTTCTACTGACATTCCCACTAACAAAAACTAGTCAGCTGGTCCCAACCAAACTGCCAGGCAAGCTGGGCAAAGCAGAATTCTGGGCTCCCAGAAAGAGAAACTGGTGTGTTGAACATGCTATTTATTATCTGTGCCACATAACTCCAGTTGGAGTCTGTATAGACCTGGTCAGTGGATTCTGTCAATGTAATTAAGAAGACATGTATGGTTTTGGATGTAATTTTCATATATATATATATATATATATATATATGTATGTAAGGGAGCTCTGGTAGCATAGTGGGTAAAGCACTTGACTGCTAACCAGGAGGCTGGCGGTTCAAACCCACCAGCCACTCCTCGGAAGGAAGGTTGGGCAATCCTACTTCCGGAGTGATACTGCCTCGGAAACCCAAGGAGGGTCGCTATGAGTCAGGGCTGACTCGATGGCACATAACAACAACAATATGTATACATGTATATATACATATATATGTATATGTATATATACATGTATGTATATTGGATTTACAGGCGATATCTAGTTTAGTTTCTAAATATGGTCTTCCAATGAGCCATGGCTTCTAGTGTTCATGCCTTTCTGTAGTCCCTTCCTCTTGAGTCTGGACTAGCCCTGTGACTCAGCTTTCGATCAATAGAAGGTGGGGGTTGTGACACTGAGTGGTTTCTAAGACTATATCATAAGAAACCTCACATTTTCTACCTGGGATTCTTGCTCTGGGGCAAGCCAGCCACTACGTAAGAGTCTATTCACCATGAGACCACCATGCTATTAAGAAGCCCACGCTGGCCATGTGGTGAGAGAGATGGCCTGCCAACTGCTGTTTCAGACATCGCAACCGAGATGCCGCACATGTGATGAAGAGGTCATCTTGGAAGTCTAAACTAGTCAAGCTTTCAGGTAATTCCAGCCTTAGTCACCCTCTGAATGCAATCTCATAAGAAACCCCAAGCGAGAACCACCCAACTGAGCCCAGTCAACCTACAAAGTCATGAGAAATAATAATATGTTATTGTTTTAAGTCACTAACTATTAGGGTGGCTTGGTACACAGCAATAGATAACAGACTTTTGTAGGTGAAAGTAGAGAGTTATAAATAGATAACAGACTTTTGTAGGTGAAAGTAGAGAGTTATAAATAACAGAGAGGTAGCCTCTAATGTCAAATGCCATAACAAGATCATGGAGAATGAAAGAGAAAAGGCCATTGTATTTATCAATAGAGATGTCACCATTGTCCTTCATCATGCAATTTCAAAAAATGGAAGCAGAAAGCAAACTCCAAGTGTCTGCACAGGAAATGAGTGGTGAGAAATAGATACGATTGGTAAAGTGGTCTTTCTTCTTCCTTTTTTTATTGATGGTTTGACATTTGCCGATGATCCTTGCCTGAATCAATTATCTCATTGGAGATTGCGAAATGGTGGTTTTCTGATATATCAATCTTTATATGCTTAGAAGCTGACAGTCTTCTGTAAAGAAGCACTCTCCCTCATCAATTGAGCTGGACCTAATTTCTTCCTAAAAAGGCAGGCTAACTGCTTCATTCTTTCTCTTTAATTACCAGTTTCTTGAGAAAGGAATTGATATAATAGTACTTCCAATGATGGCAAATGAGTTTTTTCTCCTTTATCCCTCTCTTTTTGAGTGTCATTATGGATTCATGTGTGGACACATGTATCACATTTATTCAATGTGTTACAATCAATTACAGACTAAAGTAGTCTTTATATCGAAGGATAAGAGTATGATCAGAAAATTCACAGAAGAATACAACAGTTAAAAATACACACACACACACACACACACACAGTTGCTGTTGTTAAGTGCCACTGAGTTAGTTTCCACTCCTAGTGACACTGCGTGCAATAGAACAAAACCCTGCCTGGTCCTGAACCATCCTCACAATCCTTGCTGTGCTTGAGCCCATCATTGCAGCCACTGTGTCAATCCATCACGTTACGGGTCTTCCCCTTTGGCGACCCCCTGCTTTACCAAGCATGACATCCTTTTCCAGGGATTGGAGCCTCCTGATAACAGGAGCAAAGTACAAGAGACAAAGTCCAGCCTTATTGCTTCGAAGGAGCATCCTGGTTTCAATTCTTCCAGAGCAGATTTGTTTGTTCTTCTGGCAGTTGATGGTGTATTCAATGTGCTGCACCAACGCTGTGGTTCCAACGCATCAATGATTCTGCAGAGTTCCTTGTTCTAATTTTCACATACATACGAGGCTATAGGAAAGACAGTGGCTTGGGTTGGGCACGCCTTAGTCTTCAAAGTGACATCTTCGCTCTTTCACGCTTAAAAGAGGTCTTTTACAGCAGATTTGCCCAATGCAAATGGTTTCCTGACTGCTGCTTCCATGGGCATTGATTGTGGATCCAAGTCAAATGAAATCTTTGACAACTTTAACCTTTTCTCCATTTATGATGATGTTGCTTATTGGTCCAGTTGTGAAGGTTTTTGTTCTATGTTGAGGTGTAGTCTTTCATCCTCACCAGTAAGTGTACACGTCTTCTTCACTTTCAGGAAGGAAAGTTGTGTCATCTGCATACCGAAGGTTGTGAATGAGTCTTCCTCCAATCCCAATGCCTTGTTCTTCTTCATATAGTCCCGCTTCTCAGATGATTGGCTCAGCATACAGACTGACTAAGTATGGTGAAAGGACACTCTGATGCATACCTTTCCTGATTTTAAACCATTCAGTATCCCCTAGTTCTGTTCAGACGATTGCCTCTTGGTCTATGGACAGGTTTCACGTGAGCACAATTCAGCGTTCTAGAATTCTTCACAGTGTTATCCATAATTTGTTATAACCCTCACATGTGAATGCCTTTGCATAGTCAACAAAATATCTTACTGGTATTCTCTGTTTTCAGCCAAGATCCATCTGACATCAGCAATGATAGCCTTCATCCCACATCCTCTACTTAATATGGTTTGAAATTCTGCCAGTTCCCTATCAATGTATTGCTGTAACCCTTTTTGGATTATCTTTAGCAAAATGTTACTTGTGTATGGTATCAATGATATTCAGAAATTTCCACATTCTGTCAGATCACCTTTCTTGGGAATGGGCAAAAACATAGATCTCGTCCAGTCAGCTGGCCAGGTATCTCTCCTCCAAGTTTCTGGACGTACGTGAACGAGGACTTCCAGTGCTGCACCCGCCTGTTGAAAGATCTCAGTCGGTATTCTGTCAGTTCTGGAACCCTTGTTTTTCACTAATTCCTTCAGTGCAGCTCGGACTTCTTCCTTCACTACCATTGGTTCTTGATCATATGCCGCCCCTGGAACGGTTGACCAGTCATTGGCTCTTGATCATGTGCCGCCCCTGGAACGGTTGACCAGTCATTGGCTCTTGATCATGTGCCGCCCCTGGAACGGTTGACCAGTGACCATTCTTTTTGGTACAGTGACTCTTGTGTTCCTCCCATCTTCTTCTTTTTAAAAAGTTTTATTGTGATTTGTTGGGTGAACATTTACAGGGCAAATTCATTTTCTATGCAACAGTTCATATACATTTTGTTCATGAGATTGATTGCAATTCCCATTTCCTCACTGTGGTTATTTTTCCCTGTGTCCTTCTTTCCTGTGCGTTCCTGCCCTCCGAGCTGTCTCCCTGTGCACATACTATCCTTCTGATCTCCCATGATTGATCATTCTAAGGAGTGCACCTACCTGGTGTAAATGTTCACCTTATATACCTATTGTTTGGCTGGAAGCCACAGGAATAAGTTCAATTTCAGGCCCAAAAAGTGACTAGGGGCCATAGCCTCAGAGGTTTCACCAGTCTCTATCAGACCAGTAAGCCTGGTCTTTTTTTAGGATTTTGAGTTTTGTTCCACATTTTTCTCCTACTCTCTTCAAGATCTCCTATTTTGATCCCTTTCTGAGTGGTTGCCAGTGGTAGTTGTGCACCATCTGGTTCTTCTGGTCTCAGAATCATACAGGCTGACGTTCACATGCTCTAGTAGTCCCTTGGACTAATTGTTTCCACGTATCTTTGGTTTTCTTCATTCTTCTTTGCTCCAGATGAGGAGAGACCAGTTATTGCCTCTTAGATGGCTGCTTGCAAGCTTTTGAGACCCCTACTCACCAAAGTAGGCTGTGGAACAACGTTTTTGTGTAGTGTATGTTAAGCCAATTGAGCTTGATGTCCCCTGCAACCATGGTCCCAAGCCCAAGGGCCCAGTGACTTACTCCCTCAGGGTGTTTTGTTCTGGCTAAGAAGTTATCATAATGTGGCCCCTTTAGCTCTATTATGTATATGGACATTCTCATAGCACATACAAATATGTATGGTCATGAGTATATTCTCTTTTGCCCAGACATAATTGATCATTTAGTCTACCTTTGTATCAACCCATAGATTAATGTTTGTTATTACTGATAATGTAGTACTGTGTGTGTCAAAGGGCTTATCTTTGTTGTCTGTACCTCTGTGTCTTCTTTCTCCTTAGTGTTATTGTGTCAGTCACTTGCTTTTGGTATATTGCCTTTCCCTCACTCAGATCAATACTTGTCTCACCTATCTAGCCATTTTCCCTCCCTTCTCCTCCCATCCCTGGTAACCAACAAAGAAAGTTTCCTTCCATGTGTAAATCTTTCTTTGACTTTTTACAATAATGGACTAAAACAGTATTGGTCCTGTGATTGACTTATTTCACTCAGCATAATGCCCTCCAAGTTCATCCACGTTATGTGGTGCTATGCAAATTCTACATTATTCTTTAGTGCTGCAAAGTACTCCCTTGTGTGTACAGACCATAGTTTGGTTATTCTTCCACTCTTGGGCACTCAGGTTGCTTCCATCTCTCTGCTATTGTGAATAGTGCTGCGATGAACATGGGTGTGCATAGATCTATTTGTGCCCTGGGTCTCACTTCTTCAGGATATATACCTAGTAATGGGATGGAAGGATCAACTGGTATTTCTATTTCCAACTTTTTAAGGAATTGCCATACCGTTTTCTACACTTGTATGATTTTACAGTCCCACCAGCAATGTATGAGAGTCCCAATCTCTCTACATTCTTGGCAACAAACAAAATAAAATTTGTTGTTTTCTATCTTATTGTACTTTGCTATTATTGCTGGGGTGAGATGCTATCTCATTGCTGTTTTGATTTGTATCTCTCTGATGGCTAATGATCATGAACATTTCTTCATGTGTTTGTTGGCCACCTGAATATCTTCTTTGGTGAAATGTCTGTTTTTGTCATCTCCCCATTTTTTAATTGGATTGTTTGTCTTTTTGATGTTGAGATGGAGTTTTCTATAAATCTCAGAGATAGGTCCCTTGGCTGATATGTTGTTACCAAATATTTTTTCCCAATCTATAGGTTCTCTTTTACTCTTTTTCAAGAAGTCTTTTGATGCATGTAAGAATTTAATATTTAGAAGGTTCCAGTCATCTAGTTTATCTTCTGCTGTTTGTGCATTTTTACTTGTTTGGTAGCCTATTAATGCCATATATTGTTGTTGTTGTTGTTGTTATGTACCATTGAGTTGGACCTGATTAGGGCCTCTAATTTTGCCCCTATTTTTTCTTTGATTAACTTTACAGTTTTAGGTTTTACATTTAAGTCTTTGATCCATCTGGATTTAGTTTTTGTGTATGATGTGAGGTATGGATCTTGTTTCATTTTTTTGCGAATGGATATCCAGTTTTGCCAGCACCATTTGTTAAAGTGACTATCACTTCCCCATTTAATGGATTTTGGCCCTTTGTCAAAGATCAGGTGACCACAGGTGGATAGCTCTATTTCTGGGTTCTCAGTTCTATTCCACTGCTCTGTGTGTCTATCACTGCACCTATACCAGGCTGTTTCGACTCCTGTGGCTGTAGAGTAGGTTTGCAGATAGCCTTGCATCTTCTTTTGATGCTTCCTACATCAATCAATATTTTGCCTGTAGAATTCTTCAATATTGCAACTGGAGGCTTGAAATTTTTCTTCAGCTCTTTCAGTTTAAGAAATGCCGAGGGTTTTCTTCTTTTTTGAGTTTCTGACTCCAGATCTTTGCACGATTCACTGTAATACTTTACTTTGTCTTCTCAATTCACCCTTTGAAATCTTTTGTTCAGCTCTTGTACGTCTTCATTTCTTTCATTCTTTATTTAAGAGCAAGTTTCAGAGTCTCTTTTGACATCCATTTTAGCATTTCCTTTCTTTCCTGTATTTTAAATGATTTTTCACTTTCTTCATGTACGACATCCTTAGTGTCATCCCACAACTTGTTTGGTCTTCAGTCATTGGTGTTCAACGTATCAAATCTGTGCTTTAGATGGGCCCTGAATTCAGGTAGGATATAATCAAGGTCATATTTCAACTTGTTTAATTGTCTTCAGCTTCACCTTAAACTTGCATATGAGCAATTGATGGCCTGTTCCACAGTTGTCCCCTGGCATTGCTCTGAATGATGATACTGATTTCCGTCATCTCTTTCCACAGATGTAGTTGATCTGATTCCTGTGGGCATTTGGCACAGTCCATACGTATAGTCACTGTTTATGTTGTTGAACAAAGGTATTTGCAATGAGTAAGTCATGGGTCTTGTGAAATTCTATCATGCAAGCTGTGGCTTCATTTCTATCACCAAGGCCCTGTTTTCCAACTGCCGATGCTGCATCCTTGTTCCTAGCTTTCACATTCAGATCACTAGGAACTATCAGTTCATCTTGATTGCATGCTTGGTCAATTCCAGACTCTGCAGAAGGTGGTAAAATCTTTAATCTCTTCATCTTTGGATTTAGTGATTGGTGCGTAAATTTGAATAATAGCAGCATTAACTGGTCTTCCTTGTATGTGTATGGATATTACCCTGTTACTGACAGCTTTGTACTTCAAGAGAGATCTTGAAATGTCTTTGACAATGAATGCAATGCCATTCCACTTCAATTTGTCATTCCCAGCATAGTAGACCATATGATTAGCTGATTCCAAATGGCAAATACCAGTCCATTTCAGCTCACTAATGCTTGGGATATCAATCTTTAGGCATTCCATTTCATTTTTCACAACTTCTAATTTTCCTAGATTCATACTTCATACATTCTGTTCTGATTGTTAATGGATGTTTGCAGCCGCTTACTTCTCATTTTGAGTTGTGCCACATCAGCAAATGAAGGTCCCAAAGGCTTTACTCTACCCATGTCATTAAAGTCGAATATACTTTAAAGAGGCAGCTCTTTCCTAGTCATATTTTAGTGTTTTCCAACATGGGGGGCTCATCTTCTGACACTATATGAGATGTTTCTCTGCTACTCATAAGGTTTTCAATGGCCAACTTTTTCAGAAGTGGATGACCTCTTCCTTCTTCCTAGTGTCTTAGTCTGGAAGCTCCACTGAAACCAGTCCACACGGGTGACCCTGCTGGTGTTTGAAATACTGGGGGCATGGCTTCCAGCATCACAGCAACACACAAGCCACCACAGTGTGACAAACTGGCAGACGAGTGATGGAACTATATATATACAAAATTAGTAAATGAAAAGGCAAAGCTATGTAAAAGAAAAACAACTATAAAATAACTGACTCTGTTGGAGATAAAACCAAAGAAATTCCCATAAAGGGCCTGTATGAAGATATTTATGATGGCTTCTTTATTGGTTGTGAGGAGTTAGAGACAATTTAATTTGAATGTTCTTAACATGAAGAGGAGCACTGGTGGCGTAGTGGTTAAAGCATTTACCTACTAATCAAATGTTTCTTTGCTATTCATAGAATAGAATAGCAAAGAAAGGTGATCCCACAGAATGTGGAAATTATAGAACAATATCATTAATATCGCATGCAAGTAAGATCTTACTGAAGATAATTCAGAAACGTTTGCAGCAGTATATTGACAGAGAACTTCCAGAGGTTCGAGCCGGATTCAGAAGAGGACGTGGCACGAGGGATCATAGCTGTTGTCAGATGGATCTTGGCTCAAGGCAAAGAATACCAGAAAGATGTTTACTTGTGTTTTATTGACTATGCAAAGGCATTTGATTGTGTGGATCATGACAAATTATGGATAACATTGAGAAGAATGGGAATTCCCGAGCACTTGATTGTACTCATGAGGAATCTGTACCTTGACCAGGAGGCTGTCGTTCAAACAGAACAAGGGGACACTACATGGTTTAAAATCAAGAAGGGAGTGCGTCAGGGTTGTATCCTTTCTCCACACTTATTCAATCTATATGCTGAGCAAATAATCTGAGAAGCTGGACTATATGAAGAAAAACGTGGTATCAGGATTGGAGGAAGAATCATTAACAACCTGAGATATGCAGACAATACAACTTTGCTTGCTGAAAGTGAGGATGACTTAAGGCACCTACTGATGAAGGTTGAAGAATACAGTCTACAGTATGGATTACATCTCAATATAAAGAAAACAAAAATCCTCACAACTGGACCAATGAGCAGCATCACAATAAATGGAGAGAAGATTGAGGTTGTCAAAGAATTCACGTTGCTTGGTTCTACAATCGATGCCAACAGGAGCAGCAGTCAGGACATTAGACGACGTGTAGCATTGGGAAAGTCAACTGCGAAGGAACTGTATCAAGTGCTGAGGAGCAAGGATATCTCCTTGAGGACTAAGGTGCGCCTGACACAAGCCATGATATTTCCAATCACCTCGTATGCATGTGAGAGCTGGACAATGAATAAGGAAGACCAAAGAAGAGTTGATGCTTTTGAGTTGTGGTGCTGGCGAAGAATGCTGAAAGTACCGTGGACTGCTAAAAGAACTAACAGATCTGTCCTGGAGGAAGTGCAGCCAGGATGCTCCTTGGAAGCAAGAATGGCCAGACTTCGTCTCACCTATTTTGGTCATGTTGTTAGAAGGGACCATTCCCTGGAGAAGAATGTCATGCTTGGTAGGGTGGAGTGTCGACGAAAGAGAGGGAGGCCTTCAACGAGGTGGATTGACACGGTGGCTGCGATGATGGGCTCAAGTATAGCAGGGATTGTGGGGCTGGCGCGGGATCGGACAGTGTTTCGTTTTGCTGTGCATGGGGTTGCTATGAGTCGGAAACGACTTGACGGCACTTAACAACAACAACAAACTAATCAAAAGGCTGGCGGTTCGAACACACCCACCGCTCTACAGGAGAAAGATGAGGCAATCTACTTCTGCAAAGATTTACAGCCTTGGGAACCCTATGAGGCAATTCTATTCTGTTCTAAAAAGGGTCGCTATGAGTTGAAATTGACTCAATAGCAGTGAGTTTGGGTAACGTCAAGAAGTCCTTAGGCAAAATGTGGTGGATAGAGTACTATTTAGCAGTTAGAAGCAAAAGACACGATTTTTTTTAAAAATTGTTATTGTTATATACAGCTATATGTGTATATGTGTGTGTGTATAACCAAAACCCAAACCAAACCAAACCCACTGCCATCAAGTTGATTCCGACTCATCGCGACCCCCACTGGGTTTCCGAGGTGATAAATCTTCACAGATGCAGATTGCCCAGTCTGTTCTGCAGGGTGGCTGGTGGGTTTGAACCGCCAGCCTTCTGGTAAGCAAATGCCTTAGGCACTGCACCCCCAGAGCTCCTTTGTGTGTATATAGATGCATGTATGTGTCTAATGTTGGCCAATTTAACATTAGTTGCATGTATTATCTAGTGATACGTTAATCCTGTTGTTCAACCACCACCAATATCCGTTGACAAATTTCCCATCACCATAATGAGAAACAGGAGCTCTGGTAGCATAGTGGCTAAAGCACTTGACTGCTAACCAGAAGGCTGGCGGTTCAAATCCACCAGCCGCTCCTCGGAAGGAAGGTTGGGCAATCCTACTTCCGTAGTGATACTGCCTCGGAAACCCAAGGAGGGGTCGCTATGAGTTGGGGCCAACTCGATGGCACATAACAACAACAACAATAATGAGAAACGCAAGGCTTTCTAAACAATGGCTCCCTTTCCCTCCCCCCTGCCCCTGGTAGCCACCAACACACTTCTGTCTCTATATGTGCCTACTTCAAACATTCCATATAAATGACATCACACAGTATTTCTCCTTCTGTGATTGACTTATTTCACTCAGTATAATGTTTTCTAGGTTCATTCATGATGTTGCATGTATTAGGACTTCATTTCTTTGCAACAGACCAAGTCTTGAAAATATGTTACTGTGAGGAAAAGAAAGAAAAACATCTCAAGATTATTTCCTTAAATAAAAAATACATGGATCTAAAGCAATAATATACATTGTAAATGAACACCTCAAAACAAAAGGTTTACATTAAACACACTGGAATGACTGCCTCTGGTAGGAAAGGAAAAGAGATCGGAGAATGAGGATAAAAGGGAATAAATGAATAAATAAATAAGGAAGGTCTTGCATGCACCAATGATGATTTTGAGCCATTAAGTGAGGAATGTGATGAATTCAATGTATTTAGCCAAAAATAAAGGAGCGATTAACTAAATAAATTGCTACAATCTTTCTAGAAAGTAAAGGCTTTAGAAACATTGACCTAGCAATTCTCCTTTTGGGAATCCAGTCTAGATAAGCAGTCAGAAGGTCATGCTTATTAGGGCTTTAATAGTGAGAAAACAGTCAGCAGGTTGGCCCTCACCCCCTTCCTGCAACATAGATTGCTAAGCGCTTCAGGGAAACGTCAGAGATGTCTCATGTGTTCACGACGCGCTGGTGACCTAGCAGGGCTTGGGTGGTTTAACCCATCCTCGCCTCCTGCAGTCCTTCTCTTTGCTACTGCTAGTCCCCCTGCCTTCGCTGGGTGCAGTCACTTTCACTGGGTTCTACTGAGTACACCAGGCACATTGGCCTCTCCACTTGCTGACGCCCTGAAGTCTTTCAGTTGCTAAGGCTGCAGGTTATTAGCCTGCTTCCTTTCAGGTTTTGCATACTATTAGAAGTCAATCACTCTCTTACAGTTCTTAATGAAATAGCTCTTTCAGTATTTCCTTGTTGTCTTTTCTCCCAATCCCCCAAATGTGCAAGACAAATGGGGGAGACACATACAAGTAATACACATTATGCTGAGCTCAACAGTACAATGGGCAGCTGGTCTACCCTGATTTTCCTTTGCAAATCTTTGAATCTCTGTCTCAGAAGGACATTAGCAATTGCCAGTACTGACTTTCACCACCTGCCTTTGATGGAGCAGGAGAGCAGGGGGTCACAGAAAGGCGCCGATTTGACCAGGGTCATGGTTCTTTGCTTCTTGTCTTGTATCCCCCATCTTCAAGCATGGCACCACCATCACCTAGCTGCCGGAGTCAAAAACCTTTGTTATCCTGACTCTAGTTCCCTCAACGGTGATGTATGTTGAGTCCATCACCTGTCTCTCTGTTCCTACCGTCTCTCCCTGTTGGGGATCCCTTCCCTCTCTTTTCTGAATAGCTCTGTAGTCAGTTATCTTGCTTCTTTTGTTCTCCATCCCATTCTCCACACAGCAGCCAGTCTTCCCAGATTTTGGTCTGATCAGGTCATACCCTCAGTAACCCTTCGATGGCTCTGTTTAGGATTCAGGTTGCATTCAAATCCTTCAACAAGGCAGCCAAAGCTCTTCACGATCTCATTTCCTACTACTTGTCACCCCATGGTCCCACCCCGTTAAACTTGGGGTTTCCTAAACAGACATGCTTATCTTTCCTCCTGATCATTGCTGGAAGATGGAGATTTTAAGATGGATGAAAGTCTCAGCACGCATGGGCATAGTTGCTTCTTTGTCTTGCGTGTCTTAATTGGCGAGAAAGTATGGCCCAGGGCCTCACCTGGCCATCTACATAGTCATTTTTTATTTCTGTTTCCCTCTGGCCTGTAAGGCAGCTTAGGGTAGGAGAACCCCTTTGGTTATTGGATTAAACTCCTCATGTCTCCCTTTTCTTCTAGGGCTGGTGGGTGGGGCATTTGATCAAACTCCAATCTTAAGAGAGGAAATTGGGGTTTGGCTTTTGGGATGGAAATGGGGCTGCTTTGCCTGAGGCTGTCGCAACCCATCAAAGAGGGAAGAGTCCCCCATACAATAGTTTATGGATGTTCTCCACTAGGCATTGGGACCAAAGTCCCAGCTAATAATATGATGTTCTCTGTGACCCGAAAGTCAAGGATGGGATCCAGGAAGCTCAACCTTAATGTCTTCCCTATCCATTATTTCCCAGCTCATTCCACCTGTCCACCTTCTACTCACTCATCCTTTAGTTCTTAATGTCTAGGAACATCTCAAGGTCCTCCAGGGAGGTTGTATGTAAACTCTTTGAAGGCCAGAACTGTTTCTTCCTCATCATTGTGTCTAGCGTTGCTGATGACAGTGAACCAAAGCTCATGTTCCTAGGAAGCCACAGGGTAGAATCGAAGTGTCTGTCGCCGAAGATTCCTTCATGCCCATCTTATAGGGCCCAGCACTGTGCCTTGTCACTGTGTGTGTGTGAAAGATTTGCTCCAGCCCCAGTCAGTGGCTGCGTGGGGCAAGGCCAAGGATAATTTTATTGAAATAATCTAGTTAGCCATTTAGCTGAACCCTAAGCCGCGTGCCTAATAACGGCCAGCATTTATTTTGATCTTGTACGGCTTTGATATGAAGCAGAGAAACATGACAAGGAAATGGGTTCAGTGACCAACATAGCGCCCAAGGAGAGGAGAATGGCCAACGGAATCATGGATGACAGGCTTCTTTCTCATAGGAAGTCTGTCGGCACAGCTCTGCAGCCCTGCCTGGCCTCCCAGCCTCACCCTCTTCTGCGATTAGGCCCAGCGGAGCCCTGTGGTTTCCTGTAAGTCTTCCACCAAGGGTATTTAAAGTAGGAAAGAGGACGAAAAACCAGAGAGGCCGAGAGGGCAGGCTGGTCTCTGTTCAGCATTCAGCACGGGTCTCGGAGTGGAGGCAGTTCATGTTGACCTCTTTCGTGTAAGCCTTTCCTGTCCTGTCTGGGTCCCTGAGGTCTGATGTGTCACGGAAACATGGCCTAAGAAGGGGAAGCAGAGTTTCTTTCCTAAGTGGCTAAAAGGGAAAAACTTTGAGGAAGCAGCCAGGAGAGGGAGAGGAGGCTGTGGCTAGAGTGTGGGGAGAGGAAGAGGGAGGCAAGGCGACACAGCCGGTGGGAAGGGAGCTCGGCGGGCCCGCAGGCAG
>NW_006921761.1:2693685-2701801 GCF_000298275.1 Orycteropus afer afer
GCCGGGCCCGGGGCCCCCGCGAGCCGTGCGTCGGTGGCGCGGCTCCCGGCTCACAAAGCGCTTCCCGCTGGGTGGCGCCCCCTCCCCCAGGGTGGGCAGGGCAGGAGTTCCCTGGGGCTCCGCTGGGCGGCGCTCGAGGAAACCGAGGCTCGGAGGGGAAGTGACTTGCCCAAGGTCACAGAGCCGGGGAGCGTGGGAGCCTGGCCGAGACCCAGGGGCTCCCTGGGCCCACGCCGGCCCCGGCGCAGCAGCCTGCGGGGAGGCGGTGCCCGCAGCCACCGGGCCCCGAGAGAAGCCACCTGGAGGAAGGGGCGCTAGGCCCTGGTGCCAGGCACACCCACCCGAGCCTCGGAGCGCTAGCGGGGGGGGGGGAGGGAGGAGCTCGGTGGGGCCCTGGGAGTCGAGGGGCACAGTCGCAGAGGGGAAGACCCGGGCGAGGCGCTGGGCTTTGGTGCATGGGGAGAGCTGGACTGAGGGGGGGCGGGCCTTCGGAAACTTCTTATCGTGGGGCCCTTTTGGTCTCTGCCAGGCCACCTTCCCCAGCGCTGCACGGACTAAACCAGTCCCGCTGGAAGGAATGGCAGAGCGGCCCGTGTGTGTCTCTTTCATGGTCCGCATTTCGTTCGTGCCAGCCCACACGTGGTCCTGAGCGAGGCACTTAGGCCACAGAAGGCCGTGTAGGTCCTTTTCCGGGCGCTCTGGACCTACCCGCGTGGAGAATCCCCAGAGAAGGGGCAGTTATCCCAGCGTGAAGGCGGAAGGACGCTGGGAGCATTGAGGCAAGGCACATGCCTGCCTGGCATGTCACGCCTGGGATTCCCCGTTTCTATTTGGGGTGTTGGGTCAGGGAGCCGCTTTTTATTGGGAGGTGCGTTTTGGAAGGGGGAGGAGTAGGGCACTTAGCTGTGGAGCAGCCTCTCACAGGCGGGTGGAGGGAGTTAGGAACTGCGGCAGACAAGCGGTAGAAAGGGGAGGCTGTCCAGTCATTGTGGGGAAGGGAGATGAAGGGATTGCTAAGGGAGGGGACACTGTCCAGAGGAAAAGAGTGGGATGTCATCAGTGAAGGAGGGAACCAAGGGAGTCAATTCGACGTGGATGGTGTCTTATCAGTTGAGTCCTCTGTACTGGTGTGAAGTCAGTTCACTTTCTCCGAGTCAGGACAGTTGCCTTACTTTTTATAGAAATGTTCTAGCTCGAGCACCCTGTCCTCCATCTCCTCCTGTTCTGAGACCATGGGCCCAAAGTGCCTGTAATACTGTCTTGGAAGGAAGGCTTGACAAAAGAGGGAAGGGAAAGACTAATTAGCAAATGCATTAATGAGGGCCCTTTGTCCAAGATAATCCCTTGTTTGGATCAGCTGTGTTCTTGCTGGCCTCTGCACCTCAGTTTTTCCAGCTATGGCTGCTTATCCCATGCTTTGGAAGAACTGTCGGATTCAGACAAGATGGATTGGATTTTTCTAAAATATTGTAGGAAACAGCTCTTGTTCTCTCTCCCTCTTCCTCTTCCCCGCCCCACCTCTCTCTCTCTCTCATTCACTCGTGAGCACATGCAATTTACTTGTCGCAGACTTATAATCGGAGAAATGCAAATTCAAACCTCAGTGGCATACCATTTCCCATCCATTGGACTGGCAGAAAGTTAAATGCTGTGCTAACCAAGTGTTAGTGAGATTATGGGGACATCACCTTGTTTGCTGTCCTGTGGATAGGAGTGGGAAGCGATGCAGCCACCCTGGAGTGTGGCGTGGGGGTGTCTGGTTGAAGGTAGACAAGTACCCTAAGACATCCTGGCACACTCGTCCAAGGAGGGAAGGTTGAGGGCCTTCACTGCCGCCTGAATGTCCAACAAGAGGGGAGTGGAAGCACGAATTGTGAAGTAATCATGCAGTTGAGTGTGATAGCGCTGTGAACAGAAATGAACAAACATTAGCCCACAGCTACATGCATCAACATGTATGAATCTCGGACACGAGGGTATGGGGGGCGAGCCAGAGAAGAATTCTTACAGGGTGTTTCGATGTGTTTGAGCGAGAAAGTGCCAAGGAGCGTGGTCTGGCACTGTAGTGATACTACTGATGTTAAGTGTAGTGTATTATGTACGTAGTAATAGTATAACAAGGAGCTGGTAGCGTAGAGCCTAAGGCACTTGACTGCTCACCAGAAGGCTGGCAGTTCAAACCCACCAGCCACTCCTCAGAAGGAAGGTTGGGCAATCTACTTCCGTAGTGATACTGCCTCGGAAACCCGAGGAGGGGTCGCTATGAGTCAGGTCTGACTCAACGGCAGGTAACAACAACAATAGTGTAACAAGATGCATGGGAACAGCTAACACCAAGTGCAGAGCAGTGGTGGTCTTGGGTAGAGAAGGTGAGAAGTGGATTGTATAGGCGCACGCTGAGGGTCCCTTATACCAGTAGTGGTCTATGACTTAAAAAATGCCACTTAGAGCCTATATGTATGTTTTTTTCTTTTTTTTCTTTTTAGGTGCTCTGCTGGTGTAGTGCCTAAGGCATTTGACTGCTAACCAGAAGGCTGGCTGGTCAAACTCACCAGCCACTTCCACCTCTGAAACCCAAGGAGGGGTCGCTATGAGTCGGATCCGACTGCATGGCAGTGAGATACATATTTTTAGATGTTCTCACATGCGAAAAAAATTTTCTTGTGTCTAGAGCACAGAGCTTTGGTTTCGCAATAAGGAAACTACGTGCAGGCCTGGCCGAGCCCGGTGGGTGTGCAGGCGGGAGCCCCTTCTCTCACCACTCTGGACCTGTGATCATCTTTGCTGTCGGTGACTTTTCTTTTTAATTGTGAAAATATGCATAACAAAACGCACAGCAGCAGTCACTGACTTTTATTTTGAAATTCACAGGCCCGCAGGATTCTCTGTCTTTCTGAACTTTCTAGGGGTCCTAGCTTGGCGGTTTGGGGCTTTGTCATTGGATAGGTGCTCTAGGACAGTCCGATTTATCAGCTCTTGGGAGGGACCCATCCTTCTGCCTCTGAAAGAGCTCCCGGTTGATTCCGATGCCATTCGAGTTCACGCCGTCCTGCCCTCGAGCCCTTTCTGATTCGGGGTTAGCAGCTCTGTGCCAGGCTAGTCCCAGGCTCCTCCTTAGGGTGCCCTCTGCTGCTCCTCCTGGGTGCCTGGGACTGATGGGGACTCGTGATACATGGCTCTGTTGCGGAACACAGAAGAGTGATCGGGTCCCTCATTGAGTGTTAAGCCTTCTTAGTGCAGGTTGTCTGCTCCTCTTATTTTCATGCAGGTTGCCAAGGGCCCCTGCCCACCGGGGTGTTGAGGAGGCTCTCCAGAGTTTAACCACTGTGTTACTGTATGTGTTTTATAGTTAGGCCTGGAGCAGAAAGGGTCTTGCAGAGAAGGAGACCTGGAGGGTTTGGAGAAAGTGAACTGCGGTCAATACAATGGTGGAGGTGTCTGATCTCCTCTCCTCCACAAGGAGGAAGGAGAGTCAAGATCAGCAGCCAAGGCTGATTCCTGTGAGGTGGGGGTCGGGCGGGCCTCTCTCCAGCCTTTTGATCACTTCTCACACCAGCCGTCCCCCCAGTGGCACCCACTCCTCTGCTGGTGCAAGAAGTCATCGCAGCGGCCACACACAACTCCCAGACGGTGCTCCCGATCCCAGGGCTTATGAGGGAAGTCAAACCCAAACAACCAGACTCACTGACATCGAGTCAATTCTGACTCATAGCGACCCCTCCTTGGGTTTCTGAGACAGTGTCTCTGTGGAAGTAAACTGCCCAGTCTTCCTTCTGAGGAGTGGCTGGTGGGTTTGAGCCGCCAGCCTTAGGTTAGCTGTCAAATGCCTTAGGTGCTACGCCACCAGAGCTCCCTATTAGAGAAGCAACAGGTTACAATTCAGGATCAGTAGTGACTCAGGATTTGGTCAGGACGTCGTCAGCCATGCCTGCAGACAGGCCTCTCTCTGGCCGTGGCGTCTCAGCCCCTCGGCCCGGCCTCTGTCCTGTGGAGGCGGGTTCCCACAGCTCTTTAGCTCCCCTGACAAGTGCCTGGAGGCTCTTAGAGCTCTGTCTGGGGTGGGCGTGCGCTCTGGGCCGGGCAGCCCACTGCACCTTCCCACGTCGGGCTCCTGGTCCCACGTCGTTGTTAGCTCTGCTGCCGCTTCGTGCCTTCTTGTGCCTTCTGCGGTGTCACAGCTCTGTTACCTGTGTCTCAGGTGCTCAGCGCAGGGACCCAGGGTCTAAAGGACGTGCTCCGCTTCTTGGTGGTAATGAGGCCCCTCCTTTCCTTCCCTTGGATAGCTCATTTTAAGTGTAGTGGGATGGCGGAACTGAGCAATCGCCACGTTACGGCTCTGTACACCTTGTCTGCATGGTCCCATCCCCACAACGATTCTGTGCATCCCATTTGCATTGTTAGCAAGCTGTCCAACCCCCCTGGTGGGCCAAAAAAAAAAAAAAAAAAGCCCACTGCCATCGAGTTGATTCTGACCCATAGCGACCCCCATTGGGTTTCTGAGGTGGTAAATCTTTACGGAAGGAGATGCTCGATCTTGCTTCTGCGGAGTGGCTGGTGGGTTTGAACCACCAACCTTCTGGTTAGCAGGCAGATAGATGCCTTAGGCAGTGTGCCACCAGAGCTCCTTCCTGGTGGGCCACCTTATTTACATAGTCCCACCCGGTCATTTGGTGGATGTCACAAGGCCGCGGTGAGAAAGGTTATAGAACCGTGATCCCTCATTGCCTTGCAGTCACCAAAAGCAAATGGCTATGACCACGTGTCCCTAGGGGCTACGTTTTGCTCCTTAGGCCGTGTGTGTGAATCTCGGCTATTAGATCAGAGCACGGGGACTGGAGGTGACAGCCGGGCGGACGCGGGGACTCCCCTCCATTTGCTGGGTTCCCTTCTCTGCTCTACCCTCTCTGTCCTGTTGCTGAGGTGGTTAGGAATGGATTTGTATTGACAAACATGAGGCTTTCTGGCAGCGGAATCTGTGAGGTGCCTGTGTGTCTGTGGTGGGCTTCTCTCTGGGAAGCGCTTGGAGGTGCAGTGTCGCTGCAGGTAGACCCCGCAGGCCTGTTCTGGGGGGATGTGTAGGTTAGGCCCGGCTCAAGTGCCCGGTTCACGGGGCAAGTAGGGGCCACATGCCTTCTGGGCTCCACTCAGCGAGCTGAGCGCCTCGTAGGGCACTGTCCTCTCGGACGGAGGACTCCTCTTCTAACTCTCACAGGGGCGCCGCATGCGCTAGCCCAGGCCTCACAGCTGTCCCAGCCGCAGCTGTACCGTCGTCCTCGCTGGGGACTCGGGGCTGGGCCTCCGCATAGTTCCCCGTGAGGACTCGTCACCCTGCTGAGCCGCACCAAAGAGCTGAGCTGCACGTGCCAACTTGGCCGTGGAATTGGAGAAATGCAGGGTACGCTCGGCAGAGAACACCAGCGTTTATGGGGAGAGATCGTGGAAAAGACGAAAGCGGCTGGCCAGCAGGCCTAGAGAGGAGCTGGGTGTGGCCCGTGGTGCCCCGTGCGCACGTGGGGGCAGGGCTGTGTCCTTTTGCTCTTCCTGTCACCCCTAGCAGTAGTGACTTTCCTAAAACCTGAGGCTTTGCAGCCAGTTTTGAAAATATTTGCCATTTGTATTTTCCATTAAGTGGTTGGTTATAGTTCTGCTGTTTCATTTTTTTCTTGTAGAGAGGAAGGGGGAGCGCCCAGCCAAGAATAAGACTGGACTTCCTCTTGCGTTTGCGAATAATGACCAAGTGGCTTTCCCGACAGTTGTCATGGGAAAGTGCTGTTCTGCTGGCCCCACGGGGGGGGCCCCTCAGAAGTCGCTTCTGTTGTGTTTATTAGGGTTTTTGAGCCTCATTGAAGATGATGGGTAGAACCCTGTTATAGTTTTGCTTGAAGGAGTTTGTTGGTTTGAAAAAGATGGCATATAAGTAAAACTGGAAATGTTTAACAAAATGGTCGTCTGCCCACACTGGGAGAGTCAGCGGTTTGTGCTGTGGGCCGCCCAAACCTGTGGCCGACTCTGCCCTGCTTTGCTTCGGTGACGTGCATGCCATCGTGGGACTGCTTGGAACGGTTGCTGGGTGGTGCTGGCGGGTGGAGGAGGTGAAGGGCGAGCCTAGACCAGGTTTGTCCGCTGTTCCTCGGTTCCGGGTCTGGACGGCATTTCCTGCTTTAGTGATAAAATCGGTCTGCAAGGAAGGGAGTGAGAGGTAGGTGGTGGGGTCTGATACCTCGGGTCAGTTGGCTTTGTTGGAAGGCAAACGGGACAGATGGTTAGAGGAAGGAACACGCGTGCGGGAGAGTGACAGGCTGTCAGCCGCTGGGCGCCTTGCAGGGCGTGGGGATGTGCTTGGGTTGGAGAAAAGCCACCTGCCTGCATCCATTGGGCTTCAGCACCTCTGGTTTCGGGTGTGCGGATGGCACTTGCTGATCTTCAGTGGAGAGCTGCCCTGTTGTCGCCGAGCTGGGAAGCAGGCCGCTTTGAAGGCTGACCTGGGCACCAGACCAATCCAGAGCCAGGTAGGGAGGCTGAAAGTAAACCAGGATTTTCCATTCCACTCACTTTTGCATAGACAGAGAGTTGGGAGTCTCATCACTGACAGAGAAGTACTTTTCCTTTTGCTTATGGCTGTAGTCTTTAAAATCTTTCTTATTGAAAGGTTTGTCTTCCTTCGTAGATTTTTATCTCGTCCTCAGCGCATGGAGCCTTCGGGGGGCGCACACCATCACATCAGGTGCCAGGCACCTGGCAGACGGGCCGCGGCTCGGTGTCGAGACACCACGTCCTGGAAACCTGGGCAGCCGTGGCCTGCTCTGCGTGCGGGGTCGCCGCGACGTATCGGAGCATCTGCTGGGGCTGGCAACCCGCTGCTGATCGCTCGTTTGTCGGGGCCCTGCTTCGTTCCACTGCTTCGTTCCACGCGGCCAGCAGCGACCCCAGGACAGTTCCTGGCTTCTTCCCTGTTTGTCTTGCTTCCTTCTGCTCCCTGGCTTCCGGACTTGGTGGTGACGGCACCTCTATCAGGACAGGCTTTGCCTCCTCTGTCGCCCCTCCCTCTGCATGGGACGGGGCGCCGAGGCTGTGCGGGACCCTGACTGGACACCCACACGTAAAACCCCATGAGCAGTGATGAGCCGGAGCTGAGGGCCACCTGTTGCCGCCCGTTGCCCCATCCCTTTCCCGTGGAGCCTGGAAGGTACCCCGCCCCCGCAAAATGCAAGGAGGCTTTGTGCTCTGAGCGCGTTCTCAAGGCAGGGGCACTGCGATTATAAGTCCCTAAGCACAGCCAGGTAACGGGGCAGGCGGGTAAGGATGGTATCCACGTACTTGTTGATGGGGAAGAGTCAGGCGGGAGTAACACTCATCCAGAGACGGTACCAGAAGTGGATGACGGAGTGTTGTTGGTGACACTGACTAGTAAATGGTTAATGGACTGCTCTTCGGTTTTGAAGTCTGATACTTGTAATACGCTCGAGGCTTTAAAAAGCCCATGACTGAGCCGGGAACTTGGCTTTGCTTTTTGAAATTGTAGCTGAAGAATATTCGATGAGGAATTACAGCTGAAAGGACGGAAGACAGTACGTAGGACTGGGGGCCTACTTCATTCCCTTCGTGTTTGTTACCAGACGTTTGGTGGCCCGAGGAAGCCCAAGAATGACCGTCGAAGGCCGCTCCTCCTCAGCCAGGGCTTTTGTACGCTCCTGAAAGTAAGCTGTTTCCCCCTCCCACCGCCAGAAAAATCAGTCGGTGTGTGGATGTAAACTCTTCCCTCGGTCAGTCAGCCTGTGTCGGTGTGCTGTCCAAGCTCTGTTGGCAATCTTTGAGTGAGAACTTAGTACCAACTTGGTTAACTATCACTGTGTTATTCTTAACAGCATCCCTAACAGACTGCTGGTTGGGTTTTTTAAGAAGGCACCTGACAATTGATTACAAAGACCATCTTTAGACTTGGGCGGCATGAACTCCAGTTGTCCTCACTCAGGGTGGCGGAAAGAGTCGGCTTGGCTGCAGCAGTTAGTGCTGACGCCGCGAGAGTGCAGCAGCCCGGTGCGTCGTGTGTGTCCCGGGGATCCCTACGGAGTCTGCGAGCCAGGCTTGCCTGTAGTGACTTTGTAAGTCAAGTCCC
>NW_006921761.1:2701979-2718797 GCF_000298275.1 Orycteropus afer afer
GATACCGCCTCGGAAACCCAAGGAGGGGTCGCTATGAGTCGGGTCCGACTCGATGGCACATAACAACAGCAACAATCTAACTTTGGCCTAGTTTGAGGAAATCTACCTTAAATCTGTGTCCATGTAAGACTACTAGGTTGTCTATTAAAAAGGTAAAACCCAGCCAGTCCTTTGAAATCCTTTGTACCAATTTGACAGTCAACTTTTAGGATATTTAAAAAAATATATATAAGGATCCATTTTATTTGCTTTTAATGAAGAATAAAGTTGAATTTCCCCCTATTTTAGTCAAGTCTGTTGATCAGCGGTGACTTACGTTTCAGCTTAATAATCCGTAAGGTGGGCTACTTCATTTGTAATAAGTGAAGCCCGTGAGAGCCGGATCTTAACAAGGCTGCCCCGTTTTTCCAGGTCTCGCAAGTTTCCGCCTTTGACGGGTGCCATTTTACCACTGTTCTAACGCTCCTTTTAGTGGAAAATAAAACCTTCTCTGACAGGTTTTCGCCTTACACAGGCTGCGGCCATCACAGGGTTTACAGTGTGTATCTCCTCTGGGGACTAACCCGACTTTTTCTACCTCACTGCTCTCTGTTGACCGTCCAGTGTCTGAAGTTACTGCCGTCCCCCAGGAGTGCTGTGGCGTAGTGGTCACGTGCTTGGCTGCTAACCGAAGGGCTAGTGGCCCCTGGTGGCTCTGCAGGGGCAGGCCGGGTGGTCGGCCCCCATGAGGGTGACAGTCCGTCACACGGGTTATGCGTGGCAGCGGCATGTACCAGGCACAGCGAGGATTTCAGAGGCGGTTCTGACAGGTGACACTGTTCAGCGATAAATTCTGATTGTGTGTTAACACAACAGTACATTTACTTGGGGTCGCAGGCTCTTAATGAGAGGACAGAGAATATAAAAACGGCATTAATCATAGCGATACAGTACCGCGATAATTAACCTTGCTGAAGCATGGATCTAATCAGATCAGAAGTGTATGTGCCTGATTTCTAAGTGAAAATCCTGTTTTTTGGTTTGTCATTCCGGCCAGCAAACCGGTGTCTTCGTTATTGCGGTTTCTTATTTTTTTTCTTCGTGAGGATTGCTCTCCGTGGCCCGCGTGTGTTACTTCCTCACCTCAGCTCTTCTCCTTCGACGGTCACTTCGGCCTGGACGGCCTGTCTTCCTTCAGGTGCTGCTCCAGATCCTCTGTAAGATCCAGGTAATGGTGGTCCCTTGTAGTGTTCCTGTTCCATGCCGGGCTCTGCGTGAGTGTGGCATGTGCGTGATTCGTAATTAAAGGAGTTAATCCACGTACCGCACTCACACACAGCTTACCTTAGAGGTAAGGTGAATATGATGATTGTCCTTCCTGTGCAGCTGAAGATCCCAGAGCACTGAGAGGTTAAATCATTTGCTGCAGGTGGCACAGCTTGTACGTGTTAGCTGGGATAGGAACCCTGGCAGCCCGCTTCCAGAGTGTGCGTGTCTCTCACTGTGTAGACAGCCTCAACCAACTCAGCAGGTGTGGTAAGAAGGACTAAATAAGGAGTTGATTTGTAGGGGGAATACATTGATTCCATAAGGCAGGATGAAAGCTCTGAGTAATCCAAACAGCTGAAGAATTTCTACCCATTTACTGGTGTGAGTTGGAGAACCTCAGCCTCAGAATTTCTGTTGCTGTTATGTGCCGTCAAGTCATCTCTGACTCATAGCACCCCCTCTGGGTTTCCGAGGTGGTATCTCTATGGAAGTAGATTGCCCAGTCTTCCTTCTGAGGAGTTGCTGGGAGGGTTTGAACTGCCAGCCTTCTGGTTAGCAGTCAGGTGCCTTAGGCACTACATCACCAGAGCTGGTGGTGCTGTGGTTAAAGAATTGGGCTGCTAACCAAAATGTCAGTGGTTTGAACCCACCAGCTGCTCGGTGGGAGAAAGAGGAGGCTGTCTGCTTCTGTAAAGATTTACAGCTATGGAAACCCTCTGGGGGTTGCTATGAATTGAAATCAACTCCATGGTAGTGGGTTTTATTATAATGATGATGATGATGATGATTTTATGGTCGCCATCTTTGCTGTGTAGCAAACATGGGTCATGACCTCTTGTGACCAAATGATCCAGATTTTCTATTCAAAAACGTGCATGTACTGATGAAAACAGCTGACAATCACTCCAATCCGTGATGATCTACCTGAACTTCAGCTTGAACTCAGTGCGTTTGGTTTTGGTGTCAGGTGTTGAAAAGACTCCCCTCAAACCCGCAAGGGCAGCCGGTCAAAGGTTTGACTTCTTAGAAGGAATTTACGTACAGCTCGTCAAGTTATTAATTTCTGAGTTGGGAGCAAAACTAAATTTAGAATCTGGCTCTAGAATGTTTAGATAATACATATTTTGAGTCTAACTTGTGGCAGAACAAAATGTTTAAAAAACTGAGCTCTGACTATTGATGGAAGTGGGATTTTAAAGGGTTGATTCTGGGGCTCCTTTGGAGCAGTCTCTGGAGGGGCGGGGAGGAAGGAAGTCTAATCCGTTTTAGCCAAACCAGATTCGTTTTATGTACAGCTGAGATGCGAGCATGTTTTCTTTTGAAAAAAGAAATCGTTTGATCAAACTGGTTGTGTTCGTTTTTTGATGCTATGTAATTAACAACTCTGAGTGCACCCCTCTTTCTAGGGAAGAAAGAGTGACCTCAGAAACTGTGATTGCATGGCTGTGCTAGAGTGGAGAGAGGCAACAAGTTGCGTTCGGGCCCGCGGACTGGGCGGGACTGGGGAGCGGAGATAGGAGCACTGGGACTGGGCCGAAGCCTGTAGGCACTGGAAGTGAAACTGGAAGTGCCTGGAAAAAAGTAGGGCGTCGTGCTTGTGTTAGGCTGGGGTCTGGCTGGCTGTAGCTGTAGGCGTGGGTCCGTAGGTTGGTCGCCGGAGGTTTCCTGAGAGTTGGTGTGTTTGCACGGGACAGACGGACCTGAGACTCGGAGGAAAGAGAGATGGGGAGGGGCCGGCGGGGCCTTGCGGGGGGAGTTAAAGGGGGAATGCTGGGAGAGTCCCTGTCCCCCAGTTCCGTGGAGTTGGGGGAGTAGACACCCTCGTAGGTAGGTGTCTGTAGGTACGTGCTGTGGAGACAGCCTGAGGCTCGCTGGTCTTGTGTTATTTGAGCACGCCTGGGGTGAAAATTGAGATCCACTTTCTTTGTGACTAGCGGTGACACCGGGAGGAATACAGCCACGCTCAGAGACGACATCGCTTGGGCTCTCTCTGGGGTAGACAGTGCTGCTGTTTTCCCACCAGAGTGTAGTAGAGCCAGTTTCCGACAGGCTGAAGACCACTGCTCCTTTTGCTGACCCCCCCATCCCTGGAAAGTACTCGTGACTCTGTGAGTGTGTGTGGGGTTGCATGGGGTGGGGTTGTGGGCTGTGGCTCTGGGGTAGACCAGCGTGTCTCCCGTTTGAATTTGCGTGTGCGTCACCTGGGGACCGTGCTCGGTGCTCGTTTCCAGCAGGGCTTCACGGGGCGCTGAGCGTATTTTGAGCAGCCCTGAACGATGGGATGGTTCTCCACCTTCAGTAGGCTGGAGAACCGTGGGGGCCCCCATCTCCCGCATCGCATCCCTCCAGATTGGTGGGGCCTGAGAACTGGCATTCTAAACAATTCCCAGGGGGTGCTGCTGCAGCCAGTGAGGGCCGATGAGGCCGGCTCTCCACAGCCCTGCGGAGGGAGAAGCCCGTCTTGGCCTCTTGAACTTTAGTCCCTAACTGAACTGAAAACATTTGTTAGGTAAAAGGTTGCAGAAGGTTAGAGTAATGCCATCCTTGTTAAACAAAACAGACAGACCCTCACTGTATTATTGTGGTGTGGATGTGTTCCTGTCTGGAAAAAAAATCAACAGTAAACCCCACCGAATGGTTGATAACAAATGATGACTTGTGGAGAGAAAGGTCCGTTATTATGGCAGGGGAGGAGTCTGTCTTTCTGAATAAGGTTTTAATTTTTAATGAAGAGATTGAGTTGTTCCTTCATAATTCATCTTAGAGAAAGTTGGAACAACTCTTCTGGGCCAGAGATCCTCCACCTGGCCACCCCGCTCT
The DNA here is from genome assembly GCF_000298275.1 of Orycteropus afer afer. Lineage (NCBI taxonomy): Eukaryota > Metazoa > Chordata > Mammalia > Tubulidentata > Orycteropodidae > Orycteropus > Orycteropus afer. Next base: position 2,706,048 of record NW_006921761.1, read on the forward strand.
CCTGGCTGCCTCAGGGAGGGAGCCCCGGGCCCTGGCTTCCTGCTGGTTCCTCCTTAAGAGGAGGCTGAGGGATGGGAGGTAGTGAGCAGTACGTACCCCTCCCTTCTCAGGGTGGCCTGCTGGGGTCTGGGAATCTGTCCCCATCATCCGTTGGGGCCTAGGAATGGTAGCAGTTCTGGTCCTAGTCCTGGGTCCTTTTTCCCTCCCCTGGTTAGATCTCTGTAGGGCCTGCCTCCCCCTTAAGGAGCTCTGATGGCACGGTGTCTAAAGCATTTGACGCTAACCAGAAGGTTGGCGGTTCAAACCCACCAGCCACTCCTCAGGAGGAAGATGAGGCAATCTACTTCTGTAAATATTTACCACCTTGGAAACCCAGAGGGGTCACTATGAGTCAGGATCGACTCAATGGCAGTGAGTTTGTAGTTTGTTTTTTTATTTTCCCTCCCCCTTGGTAATTAGTCTTTTTATTGGGGGGGGGGAGGCACAAGTCCACTGCTGTCAAGTCATTTCTGACTCATAGCGACCCCTGTTGGGTTTCTGAGGGGGTATCACTACGGAAGTAGATTGCTTCATCTTCCTCCCGCGGAGCAGCTGGTGGGTTTGAACCGCCAGCCTTCTGAGTAGCAGTCAAATGCCTCAGCCACTGCACCCCCAGAGCTCCTTAGTCTTCTTACAAATAAGCTTAATTTGCGTTGGCCATGGGTGGTGGGCCCTCCTTTCTTCCTCTCTTCACTATAACCCTGTAGTGGTAGTAACTGGTCCTGCTGTGGTAAGGGTGCCCTTCCAGACAGTGTCGCCTTAGCGTGACTCAAGTCAGTACATACTGATACATACTGATACATGAGGGGTCCTGCTGTGTCCCTGTTCTCTGTCTTCACTTCACACTGTTGCACTGTTTCCATATCAGTATGAACAACCCACTGTGTTCTTTCTGATTTTTGTCATTAGTTGCCTCTGACTGACGATGACCCCGTATGTTACAGACAAGAACTGCACCGTGGAGTTGGGTTGGGTGAGTGCTCCGCTGCCAGCCAGTAGGCTGGTGGTTTGAACCAGCCCAGGGGCTCCTGGAGAGAAGGGCCTGACAGTCTGCTGCCCTGAAGACACAGCCAGGAAGCCCCCGTGAGGCAGTTTTAGTCAGTCACGTGGGGCTGCTGGGTCGACACTGAGTAAGCCCACCCAGCAGCAGTCTTTATGGCCGAGGTCCTCAGGCCCGTCTTCCGTGGAGACGCTGAGAGGGTTTGAGCCGCCGCCCTTCCGTTGGCAGCGATCGCACACGCTGGTGCCGCTGGGGTCTCTCGTTCCTCTCACTGGTTGGGTTCCAGTGTACGTGATGTGGCTGCGGCCCAGTCACCCTCACCAGGTCCTTAAACCTCTGACGTGACCCTCTGCTCGGAGAGTCTCACCAGCACAGCTGCCTGTCCTCTGGGCTCTGTCCTGTGCATCTGTCTCTTACCGCCCCAGCGTCACGGGCTTGACTTACTGTGCTTTTAGACGATCAGTGCCGGGAGGGAGAATCCTTGTACTTACTCTTATTTGGAAAAAGACTTTAGACTTCCATAATAGTTTTCCTTCAAATAGAGTTTTTGTCAGGATTCCTGTCAAAATCTCGCTGGTATGCAGATTGGAAATGCATTCAGTTGAGTAAATGGGAAATAATCGATTTCTTTTGCAGTATTGAGTCTTTTCATCTTTTAACGTGATGTCTTCCCACTTATTTGTTATTTATTTATTTTATAACCTGCCTATTTTCTGTGCTCTTTTAGTTGTTTTAGTAATTTTCTGCGGGTTTTCCAATTGAACAGCTTTCTTATTATTGGCTCCTCCAGGTACTGCTGATACAGGCACCTCTTTGATACTTTCCTGGTGTTTTTCTTCCCTCCTGCGTTGGCTCCGTTATAACATCCAGAAGAGCGTACCCCTACCGACTGTAGGTAGGGAGGCGGCCTCGGGCGCTTCGCAGTTGGTTGTGGATGTGGCTGTGGGGCTGGAACCAAGCAAGTCCAGAGTGCGCCTTTCCTTATTGGGTTTTGTCGGCCCGACAAACCATTCTGTCAGAGACCGTTCAGCCAGCTCCCTGCCCCTGTTAAGTTGCCGTTGTCTGCCCAGCACGCCACACGTGTCCTGAGTCTTCCTGTTGGTAGCCCCTTCTCCTTCCCCGTCTGTGTCCCCATCTATTTCCTGTGCTCTCTCTAGGTGATGTCTTGTCTAGATTAATTTATTAATTGATCACCAAATCTGTGCTTTACCAGGGGCTTGAAGCTTACATGTACAAAACTGAAGTTACTGGCCGGCCAAACTGGTTTTCCCCAGCTTTTTTGATCAGAAAATGGCCCCCGTGTGGTCCAGTATGGGCCCCGAGGAGCCAATTGTGGCCCCTTCGTTTCTGTCATGCCCACTTGCCCCCACACGCGCCCTTCACCAAGGCTTCCCCAGCCCCGCCGAAGTGTTCCTGGGTCTCCCACTGAGGCCGTCTTGTCTTCCCTCCGAGCTCCTGCCAGGGCCTCTCAGCTGTTCCTTGCGGTCTTCTCCCGGCCCCTCCTGTCCCCAGCAGGGGTCGCTGTGAGTCAGAAATGACTTGTTTGAAAAGCTCTGTGCTGCTGCGCAGAGCGGGGCCAGGAGGCCCTGTGGCTGCCGTCTAACCCAGAGGCTGTCAAGTCGACCCCACCTCTCGGCGACCCCGTGTGTGGCAAGTGGAACTGTGCTCCCTGGGGTTTTCAGTGGCTGAGGCCCCTCGGGTGGACTCGAACCATCAACCGTCAACTTTTCAGTTAGTGGTGAAGCTTGTTAAGTCACTGACTAGGGTGGGGGTCACGCATTAACTTGTGTGAAAGGAAGGACAGTGCACGGTATGGGGGAGTCAGCACCTGACGATCAAGGCAGAGGAAGACCTGGGAGCAGCATTCAGGCGGCACAGCTGACCCGAATCACCGTGAGCTGGGAGCGGGTAGCAAGGCCTGTGAGGACGGACTGTGAGGACGGGTATCGTTGCGTCCGTCGTACACGGGTCGCTGTGAGTTGGGCCGACTCAGGGCACCTGACACCACCACCAATACGAGAGGATACATAGACACGCAAGCCGGACAGGCGTGGGAAGGCAAGAGGGACTACATCCACAGATGTATGTAGGTCCTACCTACGCATTTACGTGCACTGCAAACAGCCGTGGCTAAAGTAGAGCATACAGGGGGCAAAGTTATGAAAACTTCTTGGCCACAACCAAACACCTTGAGGAAATGAGTGGCTGGGCCTGGGTGCTCAGGACGGTCGTCGTGGGGGGCATCAAGGTCAATTGTCATGAGCTAGTCCACAAAGACAGTGTCCTGCATCCTGTTTTGGTGAGTAGTGGCTGGAGTCTTCCGAGCTGGTGAGAGCCGTCTAAGGTGCAGCTATTGGTCCACAGCAGAGAAGAGTGAAGAAAATCAGTCACCAGGAAAACAGTTAGTCCAAAGGACTGAGGGACCACAGGAACCTCTAGGACCCTGAGACCAGAACTAGATGGTGCCCAGCTACCACTGCTGACTGCTCTGAAACACCACCATATGAGGTCCTGGCTAGAGTGGGAGACAGTAGTGGAACAAAGCTCAAAAAAGGCCAGGTTTACTGCTCTGATAGAGACTGTGACCCTCAGTCAGTTAGGAACTTAGTCAACCTTCAAGTGTACAACTGAACCTTCCCCCATGGCTCAACTTCCAACCAAATAGAGAGGCTTATAAGGTGAACAGTAACAGTAACACCAGGGAGGTAAGCACACCTGAGAGCAATCAGCCGTACAGGTCAAAAGGGCAGCATTTGCCTAGAGATAAAGCTCAGAAGACTGGAGGGGATGGAAGGAGGAGGAATGGGGCAGTAAACACAGGGAGGGAGTGGGAGGAGTGCTGTTACATCCTGGGGACTCTAGTCAGTATCAGAACAAAATGTCAGATTTGTGGAAAGGGGACCAACTTGCCCTGTAAACTTTTACCCAAATTACTATGTTGTTGTTTGCCGTCGAGTCGGCCTCGACTCATAGCGACCCCTCCTTGGGTTTCGGAGGCAGTATCACTACGGAAGTAGGATTGCCCAACCTTCCTTCCGAGGAGTGGCTGGTGGGTTTGAACCCCCAGCCTTCTGGTGAGCAGTCAAGTGCCTTAGTCACTATGCTACCAGAGCTCCTAAATTACTATGTAAAGTTTAAAAAACAAAACAAAACCCTGTACCAATCCTGCCTCTACTGATTTGTAGATTTCAGAAAATTTCACTTTCATCTTCTGTTACTGTTATAGATTGAACTATGTTCCCCAGAAATATGTATTGTGAAAATTAACATAGAAAGAGAACCTAGTCCCAAATGGGACTCTAACCACAGACGTAGAGGTTAGGATTTACAGCAGCGACCTCTTCCTCCTTTTTGTGTATGATTTGGGTGAAAGTTTACAGAGCAAACTCATTTTCCGTATAGCAGGCCATACACATTTTGTTTCATGGCGTTGATTGCAGTCCCCATAATGTAACGGCCCTCTTCCCACTTCCTCCCTGTGGCGACCTTTCCCGTGTCCTTCTTTCCTGTGCATCCCTGCCCTCTGAGCTGTCTCCCTGGGCAGATGCTGATAGCCTGATCTCCCATGTTCATTGTTCTAGGGAGTGCGCCTGCCTGGTGAAGTGGTCACCTTATGTGTCTGTCTCTTGTTAGGCTGGAAGCCACAGGAGTCAGTTTCATTCTAGGCCCAAAGGGTGACTAGGGGCCGTGGTCTCAGGGTCTTACCAGGATCTGGCAGACCAGTAAACCTGGTCTTTTGTTACATTTCGAGTTTTGTTCCACATTTTCCCCACACTTTATCCAGGATCTCCTATTTTGATCCTTTTCTGAGTGGTTGGCAGTGGTAGCCTGCACCATCTAGTTCTCTTGGTCTCAGGCTGGAGTTCCGATGGTCCGCTAGTCCCTTGGACTAATTGTTTCCATGTGTCTTTGGTTTTTTTCATTCTACTTAGCTCTGGATGAGGAGAGACCATTGTTGTAATCTACATGGCCGTTTGCAAGCTTTTAAGACCCCAGTCACTACTCAACAAAGTAGGAGGTGGAACAATATTTTTGTGTAGTATGTTATGCTTTGTTGTAATCTACATGGCCGCTTGCAAGCTTTTAAGACCCCAGTCACTACTCAACAAAGTAGGAGGTGGAACAATATTTTTGTGTAGTATGTTACGCTACTTGAGCTCGACGTCAGTTGCGACAGTGGTCCTGAGCCTGTGGGCCTAGTGACTCACTCCCTTAGGGTGTTTGGCTGTGGCTAAGAAGTTACCATAACTGTTGCCCTGTTAGCTCTGTTATGGATATGGACATTTTTATAGCAGCTCTGGCTGTTGCCCTGTTAGCTCTGTTATGGATATGGACATTTTTATAGCAGCTCTGGTAGCATAATGCCTAAGGCACCAGCCACTGCTCAGAAGGAAGACTGGGCAATCTACTTTCATGGAGATACTGCCTCAGAAACCCAAGGAGGGGTCGCTGTGAGTCAAATTCGACTCAATGGCAATGGGTTTGAGTTTAGTTATACAGATACGTGTGTAGAAATGTCATCTGCCAAACTTACACATGGTCATGGGTGTGTTCCCTTTTGTCTGCACATGCTTGATCATTAGCCTGTCTACCTGTGTATCCACTCGTAAGTTAATGTTTTACAACACATATTTCTGGGGAACATAATTCAATCTGTAACAGTAACAGAAGATGAAAGTGAAATTTTCTGAAATCCACAAATCAGTAAAATAAACGGTTAATAGTATTTAGTGGTAGTGGAGGGAACGCAGCATTATTGTAATAATTAGAGTTAATGTTTTGTGTGGGCAGTGTGTGCTGGTGTACGTACGTATACACACATCCAGTGTGTTACAAGTAAAGGAATCCTTCAGTCCTGGAAAAGACTGAGAGGAGTTGTGACCAAAGCTTATAAAACCCTTCTTAAAATACCAACGTGGAGTCATTACCCCATCCCTGATGTCTGACGGAGAGGTTTTCTTTTTAGACAAAGAAAGGGAGAATACTGTAAGAGATTAGTAAATTTAAACAACCCTAAGAGGCAGTGGTGCTAATTGCCAGTTGACAGATGCCAGAAGACCGTTTATCTTAGGGACACCCCCATCATGTCGTCTTCTTTCCCTGCCCCCATCTTTCTGGTGTCTGGCCCACGCAGGGCAATCTTGATTTCTTACAAAGTGTCCCGATGGTGTATGGTTAAGAGAGCAAATGTGAGAAGACGTTGGCTGTGATGTGCGGTGGACTTGTCTCCCTAGCTTGTGAGCAGTCAACGTCTGGTCCTGTAGTCCACTGCTGTGTTGAAGTCCTGGATTCCCAGAGTGTCGGTGCCGAAGAGACCAAGCCCCTGGCCTCCGTGTCTGAACGCTGCACAGCCGTCAGCCAGCCGCCCTGCCTCCGAGACTGCCTGAAAGTTTTATTCAAGTAGCTTTTCTTAGCCATTCTTGAGAATCTGATAGAAGCTACAGAGCTATTTCCTAACACGTGCATACGTGCACATACGTTGGGAATTTTGTGTCCAGTTTTAGGAAGTTCACAGACCACCTGTTGTCCATTGACAAAACTTTTCTAGGGTCTGTGGGCTTCAGTTTGGTAACCTGCATCTTAAAACTTAACAAAAAGCTTATCATAATGTATACATGAGGGTTATACACAAAGTTATTTCAAACACAGACTTTTAAACTATTTCAGTACATCTCGTGTCTGTGCCCATTTGCAGGCTTTCAGAATCTCGTGGTGTGAGTGGAACTCTAGTTGACGGGAGAGATGCGTGTCCTGCTGTTTTAACTCAGTACAACAGTTAAAATTAATAGATTGATTGCCAGTTAATGGTTTTATCTCAATCAGAGAAAGTCTGTCTAAGGCATGCCCTGAACTGTTATGTGTATGCAGTGTGTGGCTCTGTGAGATGGTTTTTTTTTTAATTTTTCTTTCTTTATTTTTTTTAATTAGGATTTGGGTGAAGATTTACAGAGTAAATTCACTTTTCATACAGCAGTTCACATACACTTTGTCTCATGTCATTGACCAAAATTTACAATGCAGCAGCTCCCCTCCCACTTCCTCCCCATAGTTACCTCCTCCCAGTGTCCATCCCTCCATACTCTGCACCCTGAGCTATCTCCCTGTGCATAAGCAGCCCTTCCTTCTCCATGATTGTTCTCTCCAGGGCGTGTGTCTACTTGAGGTAAATGTTTAACTCACATGCCTGTACTTTGTTTGGCTGGAAACCACAGTTGTGGGTTCAATTCCAGACCTGAAGGGCAACTAGGGGCCATAGTCTCAGTGGTTACACCAGGCTCTATTGGACCAGCAAACCTGGTCCCCACCTTCTTTTTTTTTTTTGCCTCTGTGAGATGGTTTTATCTCATGTTTGCTTTAACTGTGATGTGTGACTTCCACCCCTTCATGTTCTGGAAGAAGACAAGCACCTGTGATACAGCTAGTCCTGTGAGGAGCTCTGAAGGCCAGCGGTTCAAGCCCAGTAGCTGCTCAGTGGGAGACAGTCTACTTCCGTAAATATGTGCAGCCTTGGAAACCCAGTGGGCGTTGCCATGAGTTAAGATTGACTCAGTGGCAGTGGGTTTGGGTTTTGGTTTATACTAACTCTGGTAGCATAGTGGCTAAGGCACTTGACTGCTAACCAGAAGGCTGGCGGTTCAAACCCACCAGCCACTCCTCAGAAGGAAGGTTGGGCAATCCTACTTCTGTAGTGATACTGCCTCGGAAACCCAAGGAGGGGTCGCTATGAGTCAGGGCCGACTGGATGGCAAATAACAACAACAACCACCACCTTAAATTGGTAACGTAGTGCCTAAGGCACTTGACTACTAACCAGAAGGCTGGGGCTTCAAACCCACCAGCCACTTCTTGGAAGGAAGATTGGGCAATCTACTTCAGTAGTGATACTGCCTGAGAAACCCAAGGAGAAGGGGTTGCTATGAGTCGGGTCTGACTCAACGGCACATAACAACAACAACAACAACCTTAATTTACTTCATCTATCAGAAATCAGATTTTAGGCTATCATTGTCTTATTCCTTGAAGGATAAATATCCATGAATTTAAAGAATTTGGGTAAGATCTGGCTCACTCAGTGCTTTTGTCAGCCCTGTCTTCCGTACGATAACTCTGCAGGACGTGACCGAACAGTGCAAAAAGCACGTGGGCTGGAAAGCGGCGTTCCTGGCCTCAGTGCTCTGCGGCTGCTAAACAGCCCTCTGACTTTGGGTGGGTCACTTACGGCCCCTGGTGGTGCTGTGTGCCTGCCTGTGAGTCAATTCCAACTTGGAGTGGTCCTGCAGGACACCGTAGAACTGCCCCATAGAGTTTCCAAGGCTGTCCGTCTTTACAGATCTTTCTGTCTGTCTGCCACATCTGTCTTTCCCAGAGCGGCTCTCAGTTGGCTGCTGAGCATTTAACCCCTGTGCCACCAGGCCCCTAGCAACCATGTAAACCGAACCGAACCTGCCTCACAGCAGCTGTGTAGGCTAGGGTGGAATGCCCCAGGGTGTGCAAGGCTGTGAATCTGCACGGAAGCAGCCAGCCACGTGGCCGCTGGGTTCAGACTGCTGACCAGCAGAGCTGCGCAGCCCGGAAGTTCCCTGTACAACAAGGAGATTGGACTCATCACTTTTGTCCACTAAGATTCTCATCTCTTAGGATCCTAAAACACGTGCACCATTAACCCGGGTCCACAGAGTGGCAGCCCAGTGTGTTGATCTGCACACCTGGCACATCGCAGCTAGAGTGTCTGAAACCCGGAGGCTTTGGTGTTTGAGCTAGGGGAGTGGAGAGCAGTGAAGAGGCGGAGATACCCTCGGCCCAGGAGGGGAGTTGCCGGAGTTTTCAGTGGCCAGTCAGAGCCTGGGGTGCAGGAGAGATTGTTCCGAGACAAACCGAGAAGAGCCTGCGGTTCCTGAAGCAAGTGGCGTGCGCGCCTGATCGGGCAGCAGTGAGCGTTGGGAGGACTGATGTTACTATGTATTGGGGAAGGGTAAACATTTGGATTTCTGTTAGCTGCCTCCAGTGGGCCCAGTGGAAACGCGGCTACCCAGGCCCGTGGCAGCCCTGTGACAACTGGGGCTCAGACCGTTGTGACCCGTGGGCTTTTCCCTGGGTGGTTTCCTGAAGCAGGGCTCTGGGTCCGCTCTTAGATCCCAGCCCGTCTCGGCCGGGAGGCTCCAGGGCAGCCTGTTGAGTGTCATGGCGGCAGACGAGTGCCACTGACTGACAGGCGGCTGCTGGCTGTGCGCCGTGCTGGGTCGGAATGGGCTCCGGGCCTCTGCAGGGAGGCCACCAGTGTCCCCTGGAGAAAGGCACGTTGGACTGGGGAGTAATTTCAGTAAAGGTGGGTGCAGTCAAAGAAAGTTAACTGTCCTCAAGACAGTTCAGGTGGCATGTCTTACTCTATTAATGTTAGAAAAACTAAACGGCTGGGATAACATTCTGTGAGTCGGTCAAATAGCACTCTGTGGTAGAAAAAAGGGAATTAAGGAAAAAGAATGCATTTGTAAACTAGTTTGACATATTTATCCTTTAGCTTTCTTCTACTGGAGAGAATTCAGAGCTAATTCCTTTGTGACCGTGCTTACTGTTGGAGACACACGGTCTTCTCAACTGAGATAAAGTTCACCTCAGGAGACATGGAGTTGAATACTGATAAACTGTATTTTTTCCATTTGTAGCTAATGAGTTTAGTTGGATACAATGCAGAGTTTTTGTTAACTACATAAATATGTAACCTTGAAAATCAGCTCTCTGGCTACAAGACTTAAATAATACATAATTAATACTTTTATAGGCATAAAATACTTTCTCAGGTTTTAAAAAAATACCTGAAGGAATACAATATTCGTGTATGAAATAATATAACAAGTATAATTTTTAAAAAGGAAATCTAAATATGTGTACTTTTACACAGATTCTTTCATCATTCGGATGAAAAATGTCAAAGATAGGCAGCTGTGGCGAGCTTGCACGTGAAGCCCTGTGTGCCTGTTGTCCAGCCCCGGCAGTTACCGCCTGATGGCAGTTTGTCACACCTGTGTTCTCATCTGTCTCCCAGCCCCACCTTTAATGAGTTGGGAACAATTCCAGGCATCTCCTTTATCTAGAAATAGTTCAGTAGTCTCTCTGAAAGTGTATGTAATTACTACACTGTTACCACATTTGAAAAATAAATACTTCAACTTCATACCCACTAGGATGGGAATCATGAAAAAGATGGACAATATCAAGTGTTGGCAAGGACGGAGGGAACTTAGAACCTTCCTGTGTTGCTGTTGGGACTGTTAAGTGGTGCAGGCACCTTGGAAAAGGGTTTGGCAAAAGCTAAACATCGAGTTAGCACATTGTTGTTGTCAGGTGCTGTCAAGTTGGCCCTGACTCACAGGGATCCTTGTACCACAGAGCGAAGTCCCACCTGGTCCCGTGCCAGCCTCACGATCATCACTGTGCCGGAGCCCATCGCTGCAGCCACGGTGAGGCAGTCCATCTCATTGAGGGCCTTCCACTTTTTCGCTGACCCTCAGAGGCTCTTAGGAATATGCCTGAGGAAATGGAACACATCTGTCCACATGAAAACCTGTACACAGATGTTCATAGCAGCACTGTTCATGACACCAACAGGTAGAAACCACCGAAGGGCCCACTCCCGATGAGGGGGTAAGCAGTGCCATGTCTGCACAGTGAACTCCTGCTCAGCCCGGCGAGGAGCGTGGGCTTACACACGCCGCAGCCTGCATGGACTTCTGAGGACGGTACGCTGTGAAAGAAGCCAGGTGCTGCAAAGCTCACATGTTGTCTGACTCCTTGTCCGTGGACACAGGAGGCGGAGTGGTGGAGCCCGGGCCACAGGGCACTGGGAGTTGGACTTGGTGGCGATGGGTGGGGCTATGGGGAGAACCCGGGCAATGCAAATGGCTACACGCCCAGCTGCTGAGACGTTGGAGGGTTGAGTCCACCCAGAGGCACCTGGAAGAAAGGTCTGGAGATCTTCTGGGAAAAAAAAAACCCCGAGCATTTGGGACCCCTGCTGAGTGCAGCTCTCTTGTGACACGGGCCTGTCCGCACAGGTCAGCAGAGAGCTCTTGGTCTGGTGAGGGCTGAGAAGGGAGGGATGGGTGTGACCGTCTTTGGGTGTCAGATTTCCTTTTGGGGTGATGAGAATGTTCTAGCATTAGATAGTGGTGAGTGATAAACAACTCTGGGGGAAAATAAACCCAAACCCATTGCTGTTGAGTCAACTCACAGTGTTCCTGTCAGACAGAGTAGCCCCCCGTGTGGGGCTTCCAAGGCTGCAGTCTGTGCAGGGGCAGGTCACCAGGTCTTTTCTCTTGAGCAGCAGCTGGGGGGTTTGAACCGCAGGCCTTTTGGTTAAAATAAATAGCAGCTGAGCACTTAACCACTGTGCCATCGGGGCTCCTTGCCTAAGTCCGTGACTACAGTAAAAATCACCTTAAGAGAGTGCATTTTATGGTATGTGCATTACATCTCAATAAAACTGCTTTTTTAAAAATTAATGCATAGACTAAATACCCAGTTACTGTTTGTTTATTCTTATCGTCTCAGAAAGGTTTTCTCAAGAAAGTTGTTTGAGTCAGAAGCCGTGCAAGGGCCGCGTGTGGTTGCCGGTGTTTCTAAGTCTCTTCAGTGTACGTGGGTTTCCTTCGTATTTGAAAGGTTTCTGGTCTTGGAAGGACCCGCCGCCTGCCTCTCTGTGTCCTGCGGCTTGGGTTCTGCCACTTGCGCTCCTGAGGGGGGTGTTACCGTGCCCCTTGGTTTTCTTTTGAGTTCTGCGTTGGTGGCTAGGACTAGAGGTTGGTCAGTTCAGCCATGCTTTCTTTTGGAGAGGGAAAAGGCAAGAATACCCCATAGGGGTGTTGCGTTCATTCATCAGACCTGGGATGGCTGGTGCCTCAGTTTTTGATGAGATTAAAAGCATTGACCATTGTCTAGATCTGTTAATTTACTAGGGTTGCTAAGTGGGATATGCTAATGCTCTTTGTTCTGGAATTAGGCTTGTTGTTGTTGTGTGCCGTCCCCCGTTATGTGTTGTCCAGACTCATAGTGACCCCTCCTTGGGTTTCCAAGACGGTATCACTATGGAAGTAGAGTGCCCAGCCTTCCTTCCGAAGAGTGGCTGGTGGGAATGAAGCATACTGTTGTTTTAAAAATGTTTATTGTGATTTGGGTGTAAGTTTACAAAGCAAATTCTTTTAAACATGAATTATTTCCAAGAAGAGATTGTAAAGCTATATTCTTAGAATATTTTTATGGAACTGATAGAGCTAGACCATTAAAGAATTTTCTTGTGAAAAATAAATTAGTTTGGGGATTTATTATAAATTGTCATTGGTTTTGGTGCCAAGTTAAAAATTGAGGTTGATTTTGAAGCTGAAACAGTTACAGTGATGATTATGACTTACCCACTGCCATTGAGTCCATTCCGACTCACAGTGCCCCTAGAGGACAGAGTGGAACTGCCCCTCAGCGTTCCAAGGCCCAAACCAAACCCACTACCATGGAGGCAATTCCAACCCCCAGTGTCCCTAGAGGACAGAGTAGAACTGCACCACAGGGTTTCCGAGGTTGTAGGTCTTCAGGAAAACAAAGCCCAAAACCAACCCCCTGCCGTGGAGTCCATTCTGACCCACAGCGCCCCTGGAGGACAGAGTGGAACTGCCCACAGGGTCTCCAAGGCTGTCAGTCTTCACAGAAGCAAAGCCCAAACC
>NW_006921761.1:2718929-2726153 GCF_000298275.1 Orycteropus afer afer
AACCACACCCACTGCTGTGGAGTCCATTCTGACCCACAGCGCCCCTAGAGGACAGAGTGGAACTGCACCACAGGGTCTCCAAGGCTGTCAATCTTCACGGAAACAAAGCCCAAACCACACCCACTGCCGTGGAGTCAGGTCCAGCTCACAGCGCCCCTAGAGGACAGAGTGGAACTGCCCACAGGGTTTCCAAGGCTGTAATCTTTATGGAAGACGACTGCCTTAACTTTCTCCCACTCAGCAGCTGGTGGGCTCTGCATGCTGTACCCACTATGCCACCACAGCTTCTTGATGATGGCTTCTTGTTGTTGTTATGTGCCTTTGAGTTGGACCCGACTCACAGCGACCCCTCCTTGGGTTTCCAAGGCGGTATCACTACGGAAGTAGATTGCCCAACCTTCCTTCCGAGGAGTGGCTGGTGGGTCTGAACTGCCAGCCTTCTGGTGAGCATTCAAGTGCCTTAGCCACTATGCTACCAGAGCTCCCTGATTACGGCTTAGGAGGAAATAAATACCAGGTTTCACATAATTGGGTTTTTAAATTTTGCCTTACAGGTCTTTAATTGAAATTTACTTCAGTTTCGTTATTGTCTAGCTATTTTTGAAAAGAATTGAAATGTGTAGAAATGTATAGCTTTGTGTGTACAGGTGATTCTGGTGAGTCAGGTTACCATTCTGAGTTTTGGTGGCAGTACTAGTGTTCCCTGCCCTCCCCAGTCTCAGACGGCTATGACACTGTCTTGCCACTTGGTGGCAGCATACCGTAGTTTTGATGTTACTAAGCTGCCTGGGAAACCCAAGGAGGGGTCGCTATGAGTCGGGTTTGACTCAATGGCACATAACAACAACAACAACAAGCTGTGAGAATATATAAGAAGTAAATGACCACTCATCCCAGTATAGGGCAGCATATAAATAAGTGGTGGGATTAGTATTTTGAAAAGAACTACTACGTGGTTGTCATACTGTTTCCTTTCTGGGCAGAAATTCCTAGGCCGTTCTTTAAAGCAGCAAGCTTCCAAAATTACTCTGAGCAGCAAAATTGGTAGGTAAACCGTTGGAACTCCTGCGGTATTGTGAGAAGCCCAGGCAGCTATCTCCTGGTTCGTGCCCCCATTATAACCAAAGCTAGCCCACTGCCATCCAGTCAATTCTGACTCATTGTGACCCTGCAGGACAGGGTAGAACTACCTCATAGGGTTTCCAAGGCTCTGACTTTATGGAAGCAGACGGCTTCATCTTTCTCCCATGGAGCAGCTGCTGGTGGGTTTGAACCTCCTACCTTTTGGTTAGCAGCAGAATGCCTTAAGCACTGCACCACCAGAGCGCCTTCCCTCCATTATGGAGCTCTGGGGACGCTGTGGTTAAGGCGTTGGGCTGCTAACCAGAAGGTCGGCAGTTCGAGCCTACCAGCTGCTCCAAGGGAGGAAGATGAGGCAGTCTATTTCCATAAAGATTTCCAGCCTTGGAAACCCAGTGAGGGTGGCTATGAGTTGGAATGTTGGTGGCAGTGGGGAAATATTTTAAACCATGGCAACTTTCAGTTCTTTCACAAATGATGATCTAGGAAAAAGAATTCTTTTTTTTTAGAGTTTAATGAGTGTTGAGGCATTTGCAGGGGAGACCTGGGTGTCAGTTGGGTGCTTAACTGGTTCATCGTTCAGGTCTGTTCAGCCTGGGACAGTCGTGTGCCCGGAGCGTTTCGGGAGGTTGTGGGGTGCACGCCCCAGCGCTTTCTGGAGAATGTGACAAGTCAGAGGAAAGCATTCCTGGTTCTCAGGGCTCCAGGCTTCAGAGCTGGAAGTGACCTTAGGCATCACCTGGTTCAGCCTCTTCATTTTAGGGACGTGAATACCGAGTTCCAGAGACTGACGTGACTAATGTCACACAGCCAGTCAGTGGGTCGGTGGGGCTGGCCTGTTGGGTACACCACAGCTTTACCCTAAACATTCAGGGGAAAGGAAAGCAAAGAAGATGTTCTGCATGTGTCGGGGCAGGACGGGTGCTCGTCCCTTCCGCCTTTTCCTCTTCCCCTTCCGCCTTTTCCCTCTTCCCGTTCCCTTTCTCCTGATGATAACCGTGAGGGTCGGTTATCAAACCCAGCTCCAGTAGTGAGAAGTGCAGTTGACTGGAATACGCAGTTCTGGTGGAATCTCCGGTGCAGTGCCTAAGGCACCTGACTGCTGACCAGAAGGCTGGCGGTTCAGACCCACCAACCACTCCGCAGAAGGGAGGTTGGGCAATCTACTTCCGTAGAGATACTGCCTAGGAAACCCAAGGAGGGGTCGATGTGAGTTGGTTTGTTTTTTTTTTTGTCGAGCATTCTGGCTAAAGTTTTGCTGTGTTTGATAATTTCCGTTGGCATTTGCAGTCGCATAGTACTTTGGTCTAGTTTATCACAATGAACAAATAGAGTAACGGCAGGGAGACGATTTGGACCTTAGGGTCCGAGCCAAGATGAAACTGTAGATTTCAACACTTGAAAAATATATTAACTTCATTAAAACTTGGCCCAGGTCCTAATGTCATTGCATTTGGAAGGAAAATAAAAAGCAAATGGTAGTTGGCAAGATTGTTTCCTTTCAGTGTTTACATTTCTGTTACTTATTCAGTAGTTAATTTGAATACTGAGGATGCTAGATTTGACTGCTAACCAGAAGGGTGGCAGTTCAAACCCATCAACCATTCCATGGGAGGAAGATGGGGAGATCTCCTTCTGTAAAGATTTACTGCCTTAGCATAACGTACTACACAAAAGCATTGTTCAACATCCTCCCTTGGTGAGTGGCAACTGGGATCTTAGAGGCTTGCAAGCGGCTGTCTAGATGCATCTATGGGTCTGTCCTCATCCAGAGCAAAGAGAAATGAAGAAAACCAAAGACACATGGAAACTATTAGTCCAAGGGACTGGTCCACCATGCCATCCTCAGCCTAGATGACCGTAGGACCAGAAGAACTAGATGCCATCCTCAGCCTATATGACCGTGGGACCAGAAGAACTAGATGGTGCCTGGCTACCATTGTCAGCCGCTCAGGGGGGATCGGTGCAGGAGATCCTGGATAGAGTGGGAGAACAATGTGGAACAAAGCTCAAAATCATTAAAAAAAAAGACCATTTTTGCTGGTCTGATGGAGCCTGGTGAGACCCCTGAGCCTATGGCCCCTAGTTACCCTTCAGGTCTGGAACTGAACTCACTCCTCTGGCTTCCGGCCAAACAACAGACAGGCACATGGGGTGAACATTTATATCAGGTAGATACACTCCTTGGAGCGATCAATTGTGGGAGAATAGAAGGGTAATGTTTGCACAGGGAGACAGCTCAGGGGGTGGAGCAACAGGAGTGCACGGAAGGGAAGGACACAGGGAAGAGGTAACTACAGGGAGGAAGTGGGAAGAGAGCAGTTACATTGTGGGGAATTGCAGTCAGCATCACGAGGCAAAATATGTATGAACTGCCGTATGGAAAATGAACTTGCTCTATAAACTTCCACCCAAATCACAATAAAAATTAAAAAACAAAAAAGGACTGCCTGGGACACCCAGTGGGGTTCACTGTGAGTTGGAATTGACTCAGTGGCAGTGAGTTTGGTTTGGTTTGAAGAGGGCTCAGGAGTTCAGAACATGCAGGAAAAAAGGTGGTCTTTCATTTAATTTCTTTGGGGATTTCACCCTTTCCCTAGTAGCAATTTTAGGTTGTTGGTCACTGAACTTTTACTAGTGTCCCATGTCACAGACACCACACAGCTAGGGCTGGGGGTGTGTAGCTATTTCCTGCCAGTTTGGAATCCCTGAAAGGTAGCAGAATTTGAGTTAGAAATTGGCCTGCGTGAGTCTCTGCATTCCTCAGCCCTGCCTCAAAGCCGCCTCTGCCTGGCACTGTGCCGGGCATGGCAGCGGGTCCCGGTTTCTGTGTGCATGCAGCTCTTGGTCTGCAAGGAGAACAAGGCAGGGTGGCTGACAGAGGGACACAGAGCCCTTGGGAACAGAGGAGAGCCATCTAAATTGGGCTGTTTGGTCACTGTGAAGAGACTGTGGGTCAAAATTGCTCACCACACTGAACCAAGAAAGCTTAATCGCTCTAACTCGATGTATCATTACACTTAATAAGCAGTTTTTTTGTGTTCAATTTTTCTCTTAACTCAGAGAGTTCCAAACCATTCCCTTGTCCCTGATTTTCCTTCCAAGAAGCACAGGGAGCAAAAAGCATTCCTGCAAAGTGTTGTACCGCATTTCTGTTGTCCTCGACTCTTGGAGGTTGTTGGGTGAATCCTCACTGCGTAGGTGAGTCCTTATGTTTACTCCTTCCCCTCAGACTTCAGGAGCAGAAAATAACCCTCCCTGTTACACAAGTCAGAGTCTGAACTTAAAGGACCAGAGGGCCTGCCTGGAGGTTGTAGCACGGTCAGGGCTTTGGCAGGACTGACCCTGGCGGGAGTGAGGTCCAAGTGTTCATGTGGACCACACAGAATAGTGCGTCACAGGGTTTGGCGAGCTTTCCTATGCAACAGCCAACAGTTTGTTTGGAGGGAGGGATCGGGAAAAAAAGCCCTAGATTAACGCAGAATGAGTGTGGGAGAACCGGAAAATTCCAGTCCTGAGTGAGGCACCACGTGGAATGGCTCTCACGTTCCAGCTGTGGGTGAGGAGGCTTCAGTCTGGATGGTAACTAAAAGGGAGAAGAATTTCACTACATCTTTCCCTAGGACGGCACTTCAGGTGACATGTAGAGGTTGTGAGTTGTTTTCGTAAAGAAGAGTGTTTGCTGTGGGGGTTGTTGATTTCGGCGGACAGTCTAAAGCACTCAACTGAGGGCCCGGGCTGAGGAGCCAGCTGCCTCGTCGCCTTGGGAGAGTCTGCCATCACCTGGCTCTTTGTCCCTGTCAGCAGCCCAGGTCTTTCCGCTCTGTGGTCGGTCCCCCTGTCTTAGCATGGACTCTGCTGAACGGCCTCTCAGCAGAAAGTTTGGGATTTCCTTGTCAGCATCGCTTTGCTCTGTGGGCATCTTTACCTCTGTACATACGATGACCAGTTATCCAGCCTCCAACTCTTTCCAGTCTGAAAAAACATGTTTGTTTCCTAATCTATAAAATAGTAACACGAAAAAGAATGGAACGAAGGACAATTAAGTCTGCTTCATTATGCAGTTAACAAATAATCACTACTTTTTCTAAATTACATGGAAGTCTGGTATCTCAGAACCAAGGACACTGACTGTGAAATTGATCTCATATGTCTGTTTTCAGTTGCCTCATATGATGTGAGCACTGGGCACTGACTAAGGAAGGCTGCCGGTTGAATGGCGGTGCTGACGGAGGAGGGTGAGTGGAGCACGGACTGCTCCAGGATCTGTCTTGGGGAAAGTCCGTGGGGATGCTCCTTAGGGGCAAGGTGGCCTCCTCTCCTATGCTTTGGTTACGTTGTTAGAAGGACCCGCCCCTGGAGAAGGATGCCGCGTTTGGTAAAGCGGGGGGTCGGTGAAAGAGGCAGGCCCTCGAGGAGATGACTGACACAGTGGCTGCGGCGGAGGGCTCCGGCGTGGCGGCGAGCGTGGCACAGGGCTGGGCAGCGTTTCCTTCGGTTGCACACACAGTCGCTGTGAGTGGGAGCTGACTCGCGGCACCTGAGAACAGCAGCAAACAAATTGTCCATTTCGCTCGTTTCCGTTCATTCTCTGCTGCGCTCAGTTTGTTTCAGAAAGCATGTCATGATTTACTTCATCCTCCTGGAATTTTTCTGTGCTCTGCTTCCAGTAACTCATTGCCGTTGAGTCAGTTCCGACTCATAGTGACCCCACAGGCTGGAGGAGAACTGCCTCAGGGGTTTCCCAGGCTGTCGTCTTGGCAGAAGCGGACTGCCTCATCTTTCTGCCATGGAGCAGCTGGTGGGTTCGAACTGCTGGCTTTCGGTGAGCGTCAAATGCCTTAACCACTGCACCACCAGAGCTCCTTTGGTTTCCAGTGCTCACTGTTGCTCATAAGTTGTCTTTAAGTGTCCCTAAGTCACTCATGAGTGTGTATCCTCTGTCATTCCAAGGTAGAGGCATCCTGTCCCATGGGGGGAGAGGGAGGTGGTCGACCCCAGTGGGTACTGAACCTTAGTGAAGCACCATGCATCCTTGCTCTGCTCGTGAGTCTGGGATGTTTGAGTGTGGGGTTTGCTCAGGCCTGGGCCACAGTGTACTAAGTGGGGTGACTCAGCGGTGATCTCAAGAGACAGCTTTGAAAGGAAAACAGCCCTCAAAGCTGGGTATGAAACTCTGTTAAGTTTTCAGGCTGGTAAGGATCATTAACAGCATTTTTATTCTTTTGGCATTCTCTTCATCATTAACATTTTACTCTGTAACCTTTGCTTTTTTCTTTTTTTCCCCTGAGAAGCTGAACTATTTCTAAAGCCAGGGTCTGCTGGGTTTCAAGGAGGGATATATAGGTAATTTTGTTAGTTAATTTAGCCTGATTTTCTGAAATCTAAGTTCCTTGAGTTCTCACAGGTAGCAGTTTGCTGAAGTATTTTGCTACATAGTAGCTGTCTGCTTATGTTTCTTCTGGGCCTTTCGTGAGTGAAGTGCTAAGATCCAGTCCTAGGACGCTTTTCAGCCCTGATTTGTCATCTGAGTTGAACTTCCCGTTTATCCCCGTTTTCTTCTGGAAGTTCTCCGCTCTTGGCATCAGTGAACCATTTTGTCCTGACCGTCCACCGTCCCTGTCAGTGTTCTTTTCCTGGGGTTTTTGTTGCCTTTCCTTCCTCTGTCCACCTCTTCAATGGGCAACAGCACACTGGCAGTGCGTGTGTCAAGCCTGGTTTGCAAACATGGATTGTTGGGCCCTCACGGTGTTTTGAAAATGTCTGTATCAGTTGCCAACAATAAAAATGCAGCATTTTCCGTAACACACGTGGACGTGTGGCTTTCTGGAGGAAACATGCTCCGGCTGTCCTGGGTTGGCCCACAGCTGGGCGGTGTCCCCAGAGCTGCTGCCCTGGGAGGGCACCTGCCCGCCCACTGCAGTTTGCTTGTCTCCCTGCAGCCCACTGCCCTCATCTGTTCACCTGCTGGTCCCTGTGTGTTGAGTTGCACCTGGTCTTCCGTGCTGCGTTGGCTGGGTTCACATCTGGAACCTCTTCTCTCCACACCCTTTCCTCGAGCACCTCTGCCCCCATCGGTTACTCCGGCCAGACGGCCAGGCCCGTTTACATGGGGAGTAATTGTTTTGTCAGTTCAGTGGCTAC
>NW_006921761.1:2726828-2727761 GCF_000298275.1 Orycteropus afer afer
CAAGCAGTTACCCAAGGGGCGGCACCTCTGTCCACCGGGGTTCACGTTTCCACGTGGAGGGATGTCACAGGATCCCCTTGGGTGCTCATCATGTCGTTTGGCCCCAGAGGAAACTGAGGCAGGAGTCGTCTAACCAGAGACTGTGGGAAGACTAGTCGTCTTGGGGAGTCTAAGTGAGGAGCGAGGCAGGGCCTGGCTCTACCTTCAGTTGGGAGTCAGTCTCCCACTGTCTGCAGGTCCCCGAGGCAGACCTCTGTGGGGGAGGCTTACGGTTCCCGTGTCTGCCTGGGGGAGTGAATTGGCCCCGTTCTCAGGTGTCATGTCAGGAGGCCCTTGGTTGCTGTGCCCTTGTGGTGCGTATTAAAATACGGGCTTGTTGATAGTGGAGCTGATGTTTTAAAAACTAACTTAGTTTCCTTGTCATCTTCGGGCAGGTACCTGCCAGAACGCGCGTGGCTCAGCGGTTTCCCTGCACCAGCTCAGGGACGGTGATGGCGTTCTCCCAGCCGGGCGGCCACTGTCGCCCTCCCTTTCTGAGTTGTTCCGCCCTCATCAGCAGAAGCTCACTGCCCCTGAGAGTCCTGTCTGACCTCTCGGGTGGCTGCTGTCGTCCGTTTGAGCCCGTGTCTCCGGCAGTGGTTCATCGAGCCTCCGTGGTTCCAGGGAATCTGGATTCTGTGAGAACTCGAACTTCCTTCCTGCAGTTCCTCGCTTTGGGCCAGACTTTCTCCTAGAGACTCTCTGACTCTTTGGCCAGAGTGTCCAGTAACAGTAGCCGGGCACGGAGGTTGACCCCTTCCTCTCCATCGGCTTGACTGTTTCATGGTATCTCTCACTTGTCCCAGAAGATGGGTGCGGGTGAGGGGTTTTATTTAATGATTTCTCTAAAACCTCTCAGGAGTCACTGTCGCTAACATGTTCACAGGGCAGGTG
>NW_006921761.1:2733621-2734709 GCF_000298275.1 Orycteropus afer afer
GTTGGTTGTTGGAGCCTGTTGCGTCTTTGTGCTCCCACCATGTTGTTGAAGGGTTCCCTCCTTTGCTGACCCCCCGCTTTGCCAACAGGATGTCTTTTTGTGGCGATTGGTCTTTCCTAACGACACGGCCGAGGTGAGCGAGCCAAAGTTCCGTCATCCTTGCTTCTGAGGAGCTTCTGCTTGTGTCTGGTCTGAGACCAGTTTGTTCGTTTTCCTGGCAGTCAGTGGTTACTTAATATTCTTTGCCAACACAGTGATTCAAATGATCAAGTCTTTTTTTGTCTTCCTTTTCCGATTTTCCGTGTTCAGCTTCTGAGAGCATATGAGGTGATTGAGAAGACCATGGCTTAGGGCAGGTGCACCTTAATCATCAAAGCACAGCTATGCTTTCCAGAACTTGCGAGAGGTCTTTCGCAGATTTCCCCAAGACGATAAGTTAGTCGATTTCTCGACTGCCACTTTCATGGTTGTTGGTTGTTGATCCGAATGAGATCACGGACGACTTCGTTTCCACTCACAGCCTGAAGCGAACCCTTGACAGGCCACTGTAGAGCCGTTCTCTGATACCTAGGTTTTGTTTGTGTTCTAGGTTCAACGCTGCCTGAGGTAGAGACTGTATTTTGGCTTTTGTCCTCTTCCTAGCACCTAGCTCAGTCTGCTGGCTGGAAGCAGTCTGACTGGTGCATCCGTTTACTCACCAGTTGACCCTTTCTCTTGTATCTCAGCCTTACCCTTAGAAAGCTGTGAGCGCAAAGTGAAAGGATGAATTCCCCAGGTGGGGAGTAAACAGTCTACAGCCAAGCACGTGCGAGCCATTTTCAGCAAAATACCAACCTTCACCCCATTACCGACCAAACTGGGCAGGCTTTTTCTCAAGTTGATGTTACCGACTGCTCTTTACGTTGGAGTCATCTGCATGATCATAGGCAACTGAAAGTTGATAAGATACTATACTAGTAAGATTCATTGAAATACACATCACAGGACATGAGCTAAGACCTAGGTGATGCTGGGTGGGGAGTGGCGTTTTTGACAGTGACATTACCATCCAGGAATTCACTCGCTACTCCTGCCCTGCTCACCGGGGC
>NW_006921761.1:2736899-2765983 GCF_000298275.1 Orycteropus afer afer
GGCACCACTGTCTCTGTAGGATGAAATCTTAGAACTGGAACTTCTGGTTTAAAGGGTATGTGTACCTTTCATGTGGGTAGTTACTACCACATTGTTCTGCAGAGATGCATTGGTGTGGATGTACCAGTTTTCATAGCTACTCCTGGCAATCTCTGAGTGTCATTCTCCAAACTCTTCTGACAGGGCATGTAATCAGATGTTCTGAGGAGGGTACCTCAGTGTACATTTCATTTTTCTTTGAGGGAAACTTACCGTTTGTCTGTACTGAAAAGCTATTTGTATTTTATTTTTACAAAACTTTTTGTGTCCTTTGCTCATCTTTTCAGTGGAGTTCGGATTTCTTATTTGTAGGGGTTATTAATAAGCCATTGTTCTTTAATGCATTTGTGTGTGTGTGTGTGTGTGTGTGTGTGTGTCTGTTTTTGTCCCTGGAAATGTGAGGGTTTTTTTTTTTAAATCAAGTCTTTTCATATTGTTCAATGAACATTGGTATTTAACATCTGAAGAAATTACAGCAGTAATTGAACTTCTCATTTCACTTGTTTTTTAGGGAGGCTTTCAAGTACTTTAATCCAAAGATATGAATTCACATAAGAACTAAACTGAAATAATTGGATCACATTGTCAATATGTTTGGCTATTTTGAATAGCTGTTAGATGATCACTCACGCTGTATGTGTACCTGGCATTTTCTACTGAACGGCTGCTGGTAGTATTTGTAGAATTTTACACTTACCCTTCAGACATTGAGAGGTACTGAATGGATAAGGAAAATCCATAGTAGATTCATTTTCAGCTGTGGGAGACTATCCAGAGACCACTAACTACATTCCTTAGTTCACAACTCAAGAAACAGATCACATTAAGACCAATTTTTGTTTCAATTCATAATAACTTCTGTCTTCTTTTTATCTCCCTTCAAAAAGAGTAAGATGACGCTCTCTGGAAATGCAGTCTTCTCTGTCCCTGCCTGAAGCTTCGTGTTTCCATTCACGTTCAAAGAGTAAAAGGAGGAACTGGCCTCTCGTTGATACTTAAGAAAAACGGTTCAACCAGATGCTTGTCCCTCGTTGCTCTTGCGTGGCCCCAGATGTGCCGCCTTGTCTTCATTCCTCCTCCTGGCCCCTCCTTTTCCATCTGCTTTGTTACCCTACACCCTGTACATTTCACTATTCAGAAAATTTAAATCTTGACCTTTGACTTTTCTCTGGTAAGACCTCTCCTGCCAACCAACCAACCAATCAAACAAACAACCAACGCACTGCTGTCGAATCATTTCTGACTCATAGCGACCCCTCCTTGGGTTTCCGAGGCAGTATCACTACAGAAGTAGATTGCCCAACCTTCCTTCCGAGGAGTGGCTGGTGGGTTTGAACTGCCAGCCTTCTGGTTAGCAGTCAAGTGCCTTAGGCACTGCACCACTATCGTCTTGATACAAACACAAAATATGACAGTGATGTTGGAGGAATGGATGGGGGAGGGACGGTGAAGTTGGATGAGCGGAAAAGTTTAGTCCTCTGATGTAGTATGGCAGAATGTCAGGAAATGATTCATAAAATGGAGAAGAAATTGCCATACAAGCATATTCCTTAGAAAGATTGAGGTCAGTTCTGGAGGGCACTTGCCTCTCGGAAGGGAGACTGTATCTATAGGGTAGAGTGGGACTCTCTTTTTTCAGCGATTTAATTATTCCATACTTCTCCCCCCCCCCTTTTTTTTTTCCTCCACATGATTTTGAGTTTTGTTCCACATTGTTCTCTCTCTCTCTCCAGGATCTCCTACATAGATCCCCTTCCAAGTGGTTGACAGTTGTAGCCGGGCACCATCTAGTTTTGTTCTATACTTTTAAACCCATATACATGTGTTACTGCAGAAAGGCCGGGGAGGGGGATGGTGTCATCATCCAGCCTCCTCAGAGTTCAAGACAGGAAGAGGGAATGAATCCCTGTCAGCATCAACAGGCCAAGGCCGGTTCCTGTCGGGTCAGTCATGTTGCCACCCTCGAACCCTTTTACCAGTTCTGGCACCAACCGTCTCTCCCGCAGCACTCTCTATTTCTCTGCTGGGTTCGATAATTCGTTACAGTGGCCACACAGAACTCTCAGATAATACTCACAATTACGGGGTTTTTTAGGGAAGTAATAGGCTACAGGTCAGGATCAGAAATAACTCGGAGCACAGTCCTTCAATCAGGATAGCTGCTGGTTAGCCTGCCACAGGCACGCTTCTCACTGACGTTGCCCTCTGCCCTGCTCAGGTCAGTGTTAGGAAACTCTTGTAGCCCTGCCCACCGGGGCCCAGAGAGGCATCCCGCTCCAGCAGCCAGCCTCCGGCCCAAGGCAGGCAGTTGTCTTGTGCTGTGGCCGAGAAGCCCACCCTGCGGAGCCGGCTCTGGTTCCGCTGCCCCTGCTGCTGCCTCCTGCTGTTTCTCACCATCTCACTAAGGTGTTACAGCTCTGCCTCCTGGGTCGAGGAAGTTCAGTGCAGGGGTCTCACGTCCAAAGGACACGCTCCAGTCCTGGCTCTTCTTTCTTCTCCCCTTTCTGCCTCTGGGAGGGCTCCTTTTCAGCCCTGCAGATGGCAAAACCGACCAGTCCCCACATTAGGGTTCTGTACACCTTGTTTGCACAGTCCCAGCCCACAAGGGTTCTGTGCTCCTTATTTACGTTACTAACAAGCTGTCTAGTCCCCTTGGTGGGCTACAAGCCCCTCACACGTGCAGAGTCCCACCCCGTCATCTGCTGGGAGTCACAAAGCCTGTGACTGGAAGGGCCATATTAAGTCATTCTCTGCACTGCCGTAACTTACAAGATGTAATTTTAAAATGATGGTGTACTGGTACACGTAGACTTCTTGACTGGGTGGTGTGTCTTTGTAGACTTGGTTGAAATACAGGCTTTACGAAGGTAGGGACATTCCTATGTCTCTAGAATTGGTCTGGCACATGGTTGTGACTTGATAAATATTTAATGAATTAGTGAAGCAATTACAGAGACAAAATATCTGGATTGGGAGTGGGATTGGAACTCTTGGGCCAGTGGGCAGATGCTCTTCATTGGACGGTAGGCTCCATAAAGCGGGGGCCTTGCTTCCTTTCTGCTGTGTCTCACACACACATGTCTGATACAGAATGGACACACTGTTTGCTCAGGCTCTGTAGCATTGGGCCGTTCAAGAACTGTCATGTCCCTGAGTGCAGGCAGAGAGAGTGCGCCCCCCACTGCCACACGCTTCCTGCCTCGCTTGGTTAATTCCTTTGTTAGGCATACAGTCAGACTGACTCAGTTGCTGAACGTCTTCATTTGGTAAACTTTTTACTGGGGCCTACTATGAACACAACTTGGCAGTAGTAGGCACTACAGAGGTGAAAAAAAATGAATAAGGCCGAGTCTGTGACTCCAAGGAACATGTGGTCTAGCCGGGGAGACTGAATTATGTCGTGATTGTAGTGTC
The DNA here is from genome assembly GCF_000298275.1 of Orycteropus afer afer. NCBI lineage: Eukaryota > Metazoa > Chordata > Mammalia > Tubulidentata > Orycteropodidae > Orycteropus > Orycteropus afer. Next base: position 2,740,353 of record NW_006921761.1, read on the forward strand.
AGCAGCTGGTGGAGAGGGGAGGGAGCTGTAAGGTCACCTCATGCAGGGGTGGGTGGGTGAGAGCATCCCTGGAGTGTAGAGCCGAGAGGGGAAGGAAGGAATCAGGCAGACTTTGTTTTCTGCTTTCCTTCGTTGCCAGTTTACTTAGTGCCTGATGCGAGCCAGGATGTGTGTTTCATGCTGGGAGACCAAAAGGTAAATTAAGGAGCTCACGATCGGTTTGGAGAGACAGTGTCTCACAGACGTATCAGCCGCGTTGGTTTGAATAGAAGTGTTCGTTTTCATACCGTTTCTTCAGTTGTGTGCCAGACACTGCTGAGCGTTTTCCTACCTTTAATGTTGATGATAGCACTCAACTCTGTGAAGTAAATGTTACCCTTCCTGTCTTACAGATGAGGAAGGCATGTGACATGCCTAGAGCCACATAACCAGGCAATGACTGGACTGGACCCGAGTCCTATTGGGAGGCTCATCCTGCTCAAAAATTGCCCCAAAGCCCTTATCCATTGTTGGGGGGATTGTGGAATGGTGCAGCCACTTGGGAGAGCATTTGGACAGTTCTTCAGAAAGTTAAGTGCAGATTGGTCACGTGACTCAATCCCAGTCCTGGATACAGGTGGCCCTTGGGTCCCAAACAAGATCTGTTCCTAAGTGTGTCTTTAAGGTGAATGGTTGTAAGTTAGAACAGGTGTGTTTTGTTCTCAACTAGCCTTACCTTGGGAGCTCTGGGGGCGCAGTGCCTAAGGCACTTGACTGCTAACCAGAAGGCAGGCTGTTCAAACCCACCAGCTACTCCTTGGAAGGAAGATTGGGCAATTACTTCTGTAGTGATACCGCCTCGGAAACCCAAGGAGGGGTCTCTGAGTTGGATCAGACTCGATGGCAGTGCATTTGGTGTTTTTGGTTGAGCCTTACCTTGGTGTGAGAGAAGCTTGAAGCCTTTCCAGTGACTTAAGAGCTGTGTATGCAGCAGGTGAAGGTGATGGTGATCAAGAATTTGCTAAGTAGTGCAGTGCCTAAGGCATCTGACTGCTAACCAGAAGACTGGTGGTTCAAACCCACCAGCCACTCTGCAGAAGGAAGACGGGGCAATCTATTGTAAAGATATCCTACCTTGGAAACCCAGTGGGGTCGCTGTGCGTAAGAATCAACTTCATGGCAGGGGGCTTGGTTTCTGCTGGAGGGTGGGTTCAGACCCGCCGGAGTGAGGGCAAAGTGAACACGTGGTTCAGTATGTAGGCAGGTCAGCAGTCGGAGTGGGAGAGCCGACAACAGCAGCAGTGATCCCGTGGAGAAGGCAGCGCAGTTCAGTTTGGAAAGAGCTAAACCATTCAGCTCTTTGTGTGAAGAATGACTGCCCTGAACATCTGGGATGTTCATAACCCAGGGCCATAGAGTGCAGCCCGAGAGAAAACATGCTCCCACACCAGAACCTGTACCAGACTGTTCATAGCAGCACTGTTCACAGTAGTCCGGAGGGGGAAGCAACCCCGATTTCTACCACCCGCTGTGGGGATGGGTAAACAAGATGCGGTAGACCCACATGGTGGCGTATTTGGCCGTGAGAAGCAGTGAAGGACTGGCACCTCCCATAATCAGGGATGACACATTATGCAGAGTGAAAGAAGCTGGTCCCAATGACCACGTATTTCAGTTCTAGCTGTCTGTCTGTCTGTCTCTATTACTGGGACTTGGGTGAAAGTTTACAGAGCAAATTCATTTTCCTTACAACAGTTCATACACATTTTGATTCATGACATTGACTGCAATCCCCATAAGGTAACGGCTGTCTTCCACTTCTCCTGTGATTACCTCTTCCCTGTGTCCTTTTTTCCTATGCATTCCTGCCCTCTGAACTCTCTCCCTGTGCAGGTACTGCCTTTCTGATCGCCCATGGTTGATTGTTCTAGGGAGTGCAGCTACCTGATGGGGATGTTCACCTTATACTCCTGTCATTTAACTGGCAGCCGTGGGAGTGAGTTCAATTCCAGGTCCAAATGGTGACTAGGGACCATGGCTTGGGGACTACCCAGGCTCCACCAGACCAGTCCACCTGGGATAGGAAATGTGAAGACTAGGCAATAAACAGAATGTAATTGAGAATTGTCAGAGACTTTTGAGGGTAAGGGAATGAGATAATGGGTGTGGGGTTTCATTTTTGGGGTAGTTGATGAAAATGGTTGCCATGATGGTTGTGTTATCGGATCAAGCGTGGGTTCCTGCCTGGTGCGCAGTCAGGCCAACACAGTTTACACACCGAGATTGAGAGGAGAGAAAATTATTTATTGCAAAGAAGCAGTGCACGGAGTTGGGGTAGTCTGTACCCAGATCTTAACTCCCTGAGATGCCATCAAAACACAGTTTTTGTAGGTTTCAGGAGCGGGGGTTGTGCATATTCACAAAAGGTTGAGGAATTTGGGGCGTGAACATGAAATGGGTGAGGGATGAGTCTCTAGTTTCTTGTTATCAGCTGATAGGGGCTTGGGCAGAGGGGAGAGGGTCAGCAATGAACTTTTGTTCCCTTCAGAGTTCATTTCCCTGGGTTACAAATGAGATCTGTTCCCAAATATGTCTTTAAGTTGAATTTTAGGTAACTTGAAACAGGTTCATACAGTTCTGATTTAGCCTTACTTTAGTGTCCTGCTGGTACAGTGGTTAAAGTGCACAGCTGCCAACTTAAAGGTCAACGGTTCGAACCCACCAGCAGCTCCACAGAAGAAAGATGTGGCAGTCTGCTTCTCTCAAGTTCTATATATAGTCTTGGAAACCCTGTGGGCAGTTCCACTCTGTCCTCTAGGGGCGCTGTGGGTCAGAATCAACTCCACAGCAGTGGGTGTGGTTTGGGCTTTGCTTTTGTGAAGATTGACACCTTGGAGACCCTGTGGGCAGTTCCACTCTGCCCACTAGGGGCGCTGTGAGTCAGAATTGACTCCATGGCAGTGGGTTTGGTTTGATGGGTTAGTAGTGTTAGAAAAGGCTCGAAGCCCTTTCAGTGATTTAAAAGCTGCATGTGCAATAAGTGAAGGTGATTGTGATGAAGAATTTGTTGCAAATGGTTGGGTTCATTTGTCTCACAATGAGGGCAAATTTACATAACATTGAAGGGCAAGTAGGAGCTGTCTGCAGGAGCTCTGGTGGTCAAGGAAGTGCCTTAGGCACTATGCTACCAGAGCCCCTTACATTAGACTGATTTTTTTTTTTTTTTTTTAATGTTTGTGTCCCCAACTAGAAGCTCTGGTGGCGTAGTGCCTAAGGCACTTGACTGCTAACCAGAAGGCTGGGAGTTCAAACCCTCCAGCCACTCCTTGGAAGGAAGATGGGGCAATCTACTTCCATAGTGATACTGCCTCAGAAACCCAAGGAGGGGTCGCTATGAGTTGGGTCCCACTCCACTGCAGTGGATTTGGTTTGGTTTGGGTAGGAGCCCTCTGTAGATGGAGCTGTCCGTGAATCAGACACTGATGTTGGAAACTCAGGGACTGACTAACAAGCAGGAGCTGTTGTAATGTGATCGTCACTTACAGAGCAAGATTGGTTTTTACCTCATGAGTTTCGCCAATGACTGCCTAACGTAAAATAATCGTACACTGTATTATCCAATAGTCAGTAGTTTGTCTTATAAATGTTGGGTAAGATTTCTAAAAACAGTGCAGTCTGTGACGTTGTAAGTTCATTTGGAGAAAGCTTTGAACAGTGAGACTAGATGAGTAAATGAAGTGGCTCTACCAGTTGGAAGACGCTTCAAACCCTTGGCGTGGAATCTGGAACTTGTGTCAGTAGTTAGGACTCACGGGCCTTTCAGTGCGTTTCTCTGCAGCCACGAACCCTGTTGTAGGAACAGCAGCCAAAGGCAGCTTGTCTGCAGATGAGGCTGTTAAAAGCGACAGATCACACTCCGGAATCGAGCAGCCGTTGGGCCAGGTACTGGACGAGGCTCAGCGTGGTCCCCCGCCCTGCTCCAGAACCAGCCACTTGAATGTGCCCTGCTGAAGGGAAAGGAAATGAGCCCTGAAAGAACAGAAAATGGGGACAGAACCAGCAAACTGAAACTTGAGGCCTGGTCTCTCATTTGGACAGTAACTGCGGTGACGACCACTTTGAACGTACAGGCAGGGTCCCTGGGCCTAGACGTAAAAAAACCCACACAACACAGCTCTCCCCTGGGCGCTCAGTGTGGAGTGACCCAAACGGCAACTTGTTCGGGTTCTTCTTCGTGTTACTGATTGTGACTTTGCTGCTTTTAACATTTATATGTCAGGTATTTGGACTGTCATGACGGGTCAAGTAGTTTTCAAAAGGCTGCTTTGGGAATGGCTATACTTGGGAAAACAGGACGACATTTCAGAGTTATCAGACACATAGAGAATATCCATTATGGACAAGGGCCCGTACCAGTGTTGGAAAGACTCTAAAAGCAGTGTTAAGACTTGTTTCTTTCATCTAAATCTCACAGTCCACCTGGGGAAACTTACATGTCCCTGTGCTGAACAGTGACTAGTTGAGGTCCACGTTGACAGCCTGTTTTGGGATTGGTCAAGGATTTGTCTGACTTCCCACGGATCATGGCCCACGTGTGAGACCAGCGTGACTCCATGGCTCCTCAGGATGTACTAGCAGCCGTCCATCCGGACTGTGAGCATCAGCGTGTGGACGTAGTTGGCGTGTGGGAAGGTTGTTGAGGCGGGAGGTGGCCTCCTTACCTTCGTGGTGGTGCCTTCCTAGAGCCAGCTCGGGCCCCAGTTCTGTGTCTTTGTTCTCTGACCTCTTTGTGGGCTTGGGGGGTGGGGTGTGCAGAGGAGAAAGAGATGGCAGCAACATACTCAGAGACTGGTCTCAGCTGCCTTCTCTGAGGAAATTTTGTCGGAATCTAGAAAACTCCTCCCAACTGGGCCAGCAGGCAGCATTGTGATAAATGGAGAAAAGACTGAAGTTGTCAAGGATTTCTACTTGGATGCACAATCAGCACCCGTGGAACTAGAGTCAGGAAATCCAACAGCATAACGCGTTGGATAAATCTGCAAAAGACCTCCGCAAAGTATTAGCAAAGATGGCACTTTGAAGATGAAGGTACACCCGTTGCAGGCCATGGTATTTTTAATAGCCTTGTATGCATTGTGAAAGCCAGACAGTGAATAAGGAAGATCAGAGAAGAGCTGCGGGGTCTGAGTTGTGGTGATGGGGTGGAATATTGAATGTCCCGGTGTTCTCTCTCCCAGACTGCTGGAAGAAGGAACAGCTCTGTGTTGCAGAAGTACTGCCCGGACGCTCCTGGGAAGCGAAAATGGCCAGGCTGCCCCTTGTCCTTTGGTCACGTTGTCAGAAGGGACCAGTCCCTGAGAAGGACACCGTGCTGGTGAAGGAGAGGGTCAGGGTCCGTGCGAAAGCAGCCAACTCTGGGCAGGATGGAGCGGCACAGCGGCTGTGACAGGCCAAGCAGGCAGTGATCGGGAGGCGGACGCAGGACCGGGCAGCGTTTCGTCCTGTTGTTCGTACGGTTGATGTGAGTTGGAACTGGCTCGACAGCCCCTAACCACCACAATGTTCGGGAGTTTTGTTTGTTGGACAGAACTCATGTGCTCAGCCTATCTCCGCCTACACTCCTGCTCCCCGTTGCATCCTCGCAGAGCGCTGGTTGCCACTGAGATTATTTTGTGGGGAGAGTCCCCAAGGAGAGAGGGTGAGGGGCAGCTCGCCTGAAGGCTCCTGCTCGTGGTTGTTGGTGGTACTCTTAGGGCGTTCTGTCTTTCTTTCTGAGGCTAGTTGCCCCTCGCCCAGTATTCCTGGAAATAGTCGCCTGAGAGCAATGCCCTGTTGTTCACGGGCATTATGGAAAACCAGACTAGAAGAAATAGCAAACTGAAAACATTTGTTCTCGTCACTTGGATAACCGTGATTGGTATCTTAGCAGATCTAGTCTTTTGCGTGTTTCCTGTCTGTGTCCGTGTGTGCGTCCATGGCCTGTAAAACATGAAGTCATGCTGTTCATACTCTTTTGTACCCTGCTTTTTTTAGATAACATTTCATTTCAGTAAGTTTTTATCTCGTCGGATTTTACTGTACTAAAACTTCCTTAGCTCTTTCCCAGGTATGTTTTTTACTGGTTTACTCAAACAGACAAACAGTCTTGTACGACACAATGCACCTGTTTTCCTTAAGCCTCTTGTAGTTCAGCAGGGTTCCCCGTCTTGTCTTTTTCTTTTAAAAACAACCCTGACTCCGTGAGGACTTGGTTGGTTGGTCTACAGAGCATCCCACCTTTTGGATGAGTCTTACTGCTTCCTTGGGATGTTGTTCATCTGTCTCTTGTATTTCCTGTAGACGCAAATCCATAGCCAGTGGTTTGATGGATCCAAATAAAGTATTTCTGGCTAAAGAACCACACGGGTTGTGTTGCGTAGTTGACAGTGTATTGCATCGGAAGACATCTGGGCAGCCTGCTGTCAGTGATACGAAAATTGAGCAGCGGATTAAGATGACGACAGCTGATATCTTTATTGTGTGGTTAGGTCCCTTCTGCAGCCAGAAGTCATCTGTGTGGTGTTACTTCGGCACTTGAGAACTCTCCATCAGCCGTTTAACTCATGATATTTTAGCCCAATTGATAATCTTTACTTGATCAGTAATTTTTGTAGTTTGCAAAATGTTTTCTAATTGTGAAATCCCTTCTGCATTTATTAGGTGGCATTCTTTAGTAAAATGCAGGTTACCTCATCAGCTCGGGCTGGTTGGCTACCTTGAAGCTAGAGTGAATACATGATTTGGGGTTTTAGCAGTTTTTAGAGTAAGGAGCTGTTTTAATACATCCCTCAACAAGTGACAGGTGAAGTTGCCACTTTCTCTTTTTCCAGTACGTGGGGGATTCGTGGCTTTTTGTGGATAGTGTGTTTCAGTCAGCTACAGTCTTTTTTTTTTTTTTTTTTTTTTAGTGTTTAAATTGTTAAAACTTTGGCCAGTGGGAGTGCCTTACTGAGTCTTAAAGGTCTCAGAAAGCATGTGGGGTCTGGGTTCATGCTGTTACACTGCCCGCTGCCCAGCTGTATCTTTCAAGACCTTCCCTTTAAACCCTTGGAGCCTTGCTTCTGAGGTGACAGGCAGCTGTTGGGTCCAGGAAACGCCTAAGAGGGGCCACTGTGTCTTTCTGTCATTGTTTCGGTGCCAAGTTCATCTCACTTGTGCATATTGAGGGGTGGTTCTACCAGTGCTCAAGACGCCCACTGTGGAGACGACTTAAACAGCTGCCTGCCTTTACAGACGCTCGGTGGGCAAGTCTCTGAGGGGCTCGTTTTATGCCAGGCTTTCAAGGAATGCACATACATGTCAGTGTTTTTCTGCTGATGTTTATATAAGAAGCTTGCATATTTATGTTTGACAAGCTCGATGGAACATTTTTCACAGGTGTTACACAAAGAGCCTCGCTCACAAGAGCCCCAGGCTAGGGGGCGGGTCATTTTTGGAAAGCGTGCTGCCTGCCCACAAGGGGCACAGGGGTTCTGGGTAGGGATGGCAACAAGAGAAGCTGTATTACTGCACACAGGGAGTCGACGGAGGTGTTGTTGGGTCGTTACACACTAGCATGACTAGCATGACTGCTTGATGTGAGTGTGTGTGTACTAGGTTGCAGTTTCCTTCAGGAAAGAGAAGTGGCAGGAGACCCAAGCAGAAGGGTATCAGGGAGCTAGGCCTGTAGACTGAGGGGAGGACTGGGAGGACTTTGGCCTTTTATCTGAGAGAAGGAGCTGTGGGGAGGTTTTCAGAGGAGGGCATTCGTGCTACTGTGTGGTAGGTGGACTGGGGAGGAGAGGAGGGTTCACAGGGAAAGAATGGAACTAAGGAGACCAGTTAGGAAATGATGACGTCATTGCAGGCTTTGACTTGGGCGCTGGCAGTAGAAATGAGGGGTTATGTTCCAGACATGATTTGAAAGTAGAGTCAACAGGACTGAGCTAATTGCTCCAGAGTGGAATGTGAGTGAGAGAGGAGTTGGAGGTGATGCCAAGGGTTTTGCCTGAGCAGCTGGTAAACGGGGCTGCCATTTACTGAAACGGGGAGGAGCAGGTTTGGTGGGGAAGATGAAGAGCTCAGTTTTGGACATGTTATGTGTGGGATGGTGCTTGGCTGTATCTAAGTGGAGATAGTTGAGTAGGTGGTTGGATCAAGAAGTCTGGATTTCAATGGACGTCAGAGCTTAGAGATAGAAACTTTGGAGTCATCGGTCATTGTGATCACCAGAGAACTGAGTAGAGATGGAAGAGAGAAGCCTGGGGGTTGATCCCTGGGATGCTCCAGGCCTCAGAAACTGGAGAGATGAGGAGAATCCAGCAGGAGAGGCAGAAGTTGTGGCTTGTGATGTAGAAAGTTTCCCTGAGGCCAAGGGAAGAAAAGGTTTTCAAGAGATGAGAGATCAAACAAACAAACAAAACGCTAAAACTCATACTGCTGGTGGGACTGTAAAATGGTGCAATCGCTGTGGAAAATGGCATGGTGCTTCCTTAAAAAGCTGGAGATAGAAATACCGTGTGACCCAGCAGTACCACTACTGGGTGTGTGTCCTAGAGAAGTCGTCGTCACACGAGCAGACAGATGCACACCACAATTCATCGCAGCACTGTTCACAAAGCAGAAAGATGGAACAGCCTAGATGCCCATCAAGATGAATGGCTAAACGAGCCATGGTACAGGTATACGATGGAACAGTATGCAGCAGTAACAGACAAGGATGCATCTGCGAAATCTAACGTGGATGAGGCCGTTACCCATTGCCACTGAGTCAGTTCTGACTCCTAGTGATCCCCATTAGGTTTCCAAGGCTGTAAATCTTTACAGATGTAGATTGCCTCGTTCTTCTCCTGTGGAGCAGTTGGTGAGTTTGAACTATTGACCTTCTGGTTAGCAGCCAGATGCCTTACTCACCATACCACCAGAGCTCCCTTAGAGGACGTTGTTGTTGTTGTTGTTATGTGCCGTCGAGTTGGTCCCGACTCATAGCGACCCCTCCTTGGGTTTCCAAGGCAGTATCACTACAGAAGTAGGATTGCCCAACCTTCCTTCCGAGGAGTGGCTGGTGGGTTTGAACCGCCAGCCTTCTGGTTAGCAGTCAAGTGCCTTAGGCAGTATGCCACCAGAGCTCCTTTAGAGGACACTAGCTGAGTGAAATTAGTCAGTCACAAAAGGACAAAGGTTGTATGAGACCACTGTTGTGAAAGCTCAATAAAAGGTTTTCACACACAAAAAGTATTATTGGGTTATTATCAGGGATGGGAGGGAAAGGGAAAGTAACCCACTTATCTGGAGGGTAGACACATTCACTTGGGTGAGGGAGACGGCAATATACCATAACGGGGAGCAACACAAAATGACCAAGGACAGGAAGACACTGGGAGGGGCACAAGAGTTAAAGACAACAGAAGTAAGTACTCACCCACTAGTCCATACCCAACCCCGCAGTCACAGTAATAACAGAATCTGTGAGTGATTCGTAGACACCAAGCTGAATGGGCGTGGGGAGGCGAATGGGACTATTCCCCTGAATCCATATGTGTGTATGTATGTTTGACAGAGGCTACTTCTACGTGGGTATTTATGTATGTTGTAAACATATCCATGAATATAGAAGACTATATTGGAGGCAAAGTTAGGACAACTTCTTAGCCATTACCAAAAACCCTGAGCAAGTGAGTCACTGGGCCTGGGGACTCAGGGCCATAGCCTCGGGGGACATCAAGATCAGTTGGCACAACACAGTCCACAAGGACAAGTTCTCCATCCTACTTTGGTGAGTAGTGACTGGGGTCTTAAAAACTCGTAAGCAGCCATCTAAGGAGCAAGTATTTGTTTCTCTGCATGTGGAGGAAAGAAGTGTGAGGGAAAACTGGATGCAGTCAGTCCATGGGAACCTCCGTGACCTGGACCAGGACAGATGATGGCGGCTGCCCCTGCTGGCCACTCTGGAAGGGGTCACATTAGAAGGTCTTGGGTAGAGTGGGACAGAAAGGTAGAGGTCGTGATTATTAAAGATTATTTCGAAGACCTGGCTTACTGGTTGGCCAGAGACTAGGGGAACCCCTGAAACTAGGGCCTTTGGTCACCCTTTGGACCCGGAACTGAACTCACTCGTGTAGCTGAATTTTCAGTCAAACATTAGGTCTACAAGGTGAGTGGTAACTCTAGAACGTAGACATTACTTAGTGCAGTCTACCACTCAGGGTCAAGAGGGCAGCACTTCACCACGGACAGATTTCAGAAGGCAGGAAGGGTGAGGAGAGGAGGAACGGGAAAGAGAAACACGAGACCGTGTGGAAGGACTGGGTTACTGCGAGGGGACAGTCAGTGAGTGAAACAAAGTCTGAATTGCTGAATGGACAACCGATTGACCCTATAAACTTACTCTGTAAACCTAGATCACAATAAAATTACTAAAAAAAAAAAAAAAAAAACCATGAGGGACCCAGTGGGTCAAATGCTGCCGTAGATCAAGAGAGAAGAGAAGTCAGAGCTGACCGTTGGCTCTGCAGTGTCGTGGCTTTGCGCCAGGACAGGGAGTGCCTGCATGTGCGTCACGGCCTTGTCCCTGTGGACCAGAAGCACCAGCTCCTAGTCTGCCGAGTTACCCGAAGCCTCCCCACTGCCCACCCGCGCCATCCTGGACCCGTTGCGTCCCCTCATTCTGGAAGCCGGTTTTCGTCTCATTTCTGCCCAGTCCCTTGGCTGTGACACATTCTCTGGCTCTTCCCTGGATGCTGCATGCCCGTCCCGTCCATGCTTCTGCTCCAGTTGGTTCCCGCGGGCCCAGTCTTCGCTGGTTAAGGCAGTAGGGCTTTAAACCTGAGAACTGGCGATTTAGGAAGCTTCTAGACCTCGTTGGAGGAGAATATTTCCAGTTGCATGGCATGAAAGAGGGTGTGGTCCTCGGGAGACGGGTGCAGGGGAGGCTCTCTTCCTGGGCTGGTGGAGTGCTGTGGGTACTTGGTGGGCGGGAATGCCACCTGGTGAAACCTGCTTGGGGAAGTCTGGGTGGTGATGTGTGGCCACCTCTACCGTGTCACGCACTTTCTTCTCTGCCGGTTTCTTCCGCGTTTCCAGATCGGCCCTTGTTCCAGTGCAGAACGCTGCTGCTTTGCCTGAAGACTGGGGTTTGACGGTTTGTCAGTTTGGGTTGGGCCCCGTGTCTGCATCCTGTGTCTTACGGGGCAGGAGCAGCTGCAAAGGGAACAGGCTGTTTGTGGGCGTCCAGTTCACTCTGAGGATGCTCTCTGCGGTTTCTCAGCAGAGGACCAGGCCCTTAGTGGCTGGGTGGTGACTTCTGAGCCTCAGGCCTCAGGCCAAAGGCCAAGGAGAAGCCCTGCTGCAAGGAAGACATTTCTTTGTTGGTCAGAATTTATCTTGAACATTCATACAACTTCTACATTTTCTTCCATCATATGTACTTATTTCTTTTAATAGAAAAAAAAAAAAAATCTTAAAAGGCACCTACAATGGCCTTGAGCGTCCCTGTGCACAGCCCAGTGTTGCACAGTGACCGCGGCTGGGGCGGGTTGTTGGAGAAGCAGATCCGACTGTGCCAGGTTGGTGCCGAAGTGAACGAGGTACGTGATTCCTGTAGCAGGCGCTCCGGTTTGTTGGGAGACAGACAGACGTGTGACCAGATAATTGGAGGACAGCAGGATTGAGCTTTGGTGAGGCTCTGATGGCATCCCCACAAGGAGAGCCAGGCAGTTTAGGAGGCGGAAACTATGACTTACTATTTGGGGTCATCGTTGCTCTTTGATTTAGTTTCTGGGAATGCATTTGACAGACTTGTTGTTGGTACCAGGAAGTCCTTCGATGCTGCCATCAAAATTAACATCGATAAGATACAAATCCTGTCATGTTACTGCCCCGCTGAAAGGCATCTCTCTGTCAGCAGAGGATCATAGGAAAACTCCGGGTAGGAGCCTTCACCGTCTTGCTCTGACTGGCCCCGCCTTCTTACTTGCCACCCCGCTGCCCAAACTGAGTGGCATCCTGTAGTCTCATCTTGCTTCCTTGCCCACACTCCTTGCTTTGTCTGGCGGATACGCCTCCTTACTCAGCTGAGAGAGGGGCTGTCTGGGTTCTCTGGTGCTGCCACAGGCATACCATAGGGGGGTGGCTTTAACAAACCGGAGTTTATCCTCTCAGAGTTTCGGAGGCTGGAAGTCTGAGTTCAAAGTGCTGGCCGTAGGGGCTGGGTGGAGTCCCCTTGACCTTGAGCTTCAGCTCTGCCTCTTGTTCCAGGCCCACTGGAGCTGGAGGTGTCTCCTAACTCAGGCAGCTGCTGGCTGCTGAGGCCGACAGACCCAAAGTCTGCAAGTAAAGTGACACGACCCCAAGATCAATGGGCAACACAGCAGGCCGCTGGTTCAAGTCCGGGCACAACCCCAAGATCGGTGGGCAACACAGCAGGCCACTGGTTCAAGTCCGGGCACAACCCCAAGATGGGAAGGCAATGCAGCAGGCCACTGGTTCAAGTCCAGGAGCTGGAGATGAAGGCTTAGCCAGATGCAGGATCCAGATTTGCCAAAACTAGACACTTTTCCCAAAGCTCTAACATGTGTACTAGAAGCAAGCAACTCTCCTTCAACTGATTAGGTGTTTATAGCAGATTCCACCATGGAGGTGATTACGATCTCATCATGGGGAAAAACTACATCCAGCTTCCAAACCAGCCAAAGCCAAAGTTGAGCCAAGTTGACCTTAACTGCCATAGGGGAGTAACTGGCTGGCACCCTTACTGATGTTCCTTCTCCTTTCCCCTCATACCTCCTCCTCTCGACTGAGCGGAGGTACTCCTCCAAGGAGGCCTCCCGCAGTTCCCTGTGCATGCCTTATCTGTGTGTAGCTTTGATTTGCTTCTCTGTCTGTCTCACCGGGCCTGGCTTCATGAGGCCAGGCACTGAGACCGATTACTGGGCCTAGCACAGTGCCCAGAACATTGAGTTGCTGCTTGCTAGGTTGTTTTTTTGGAAATGAAGATAGTTAATGTGTAATCAAGCTATATGAAACTTCAGTATATTATGATTGTAGATGTGTGAGTGTGTGTGTGTGTGTGTGAGGGGGTATGTGTGAAGAATGAGGTGGGGGGGAGTAGAATTGCCAGAAGGTATAATTATGAATAAGAGTGATATGATCCATAGCATTCCCTCTGGAACCTACAGGTATCAGTTAACCATCATTGAAATGCCCTAATCCATGCTATGGAAGAAAGAATATACAGTCATGTTACCAAACATCACAGTCTCCCAGGGTAGTGGAATAACATGACAAGCAGCCATGCCAAGGGACCCGGTTTTCATGACTTAAGAGGTCAGAGTCTCACATGTCAGGAGAAGGGCTTGGTTAGCCTCACTCCACAGTCATGTGTGTGACTTCATTACTGCTTCTTGTTTTCGTACCTTCTTTTGATACCTTTTTCTTACCCCAAGATTATAAAAAAATTCTACATTTTCTTCTAAACCTATGGTTTCATTTTTTACAGTGACATAGATAATTGAGCCACCATCTTGTATATGGTGTGAAGTGTAGGAATGTCAATTTTTTCCTCAAGTGACTGATCAGTTGCTCCAGTCACTGGTTGAGGGATCACTGTCTCCCTCTGGCTGGAAATGCACTGTCTTCATAGAGCAGTTATTAGGAGATCGTTGTTCAGACTGACAAATGGTGGGTGTATTAAAAATGTGTTATTTATATGCTGAGAATTTACAGGGTCATCTTTTTTTTTTCTCTAAGAAAGTATTGTGTGGTCTGAAAAAGACTGTAATTGCCTTCTTCATAAATCACTTTGCCTCATGGAAGGTTGTTGGGTCTATTTGGGTGGTCTGTGAAAGCAGACTGCTCGGTATAATGCCAAGCGGTGAAATAGGGGTTGAACCCCACGAGTTCTGGTTCAGACCATCACGGACAGCGTCGTGTGCTTGGTTCTCCTCACCTTGGATACATGACGAGTGGTCTCCCCCGGGCCTGCTAGAGAGGCCGGTGAGGACTAGGGGGGACGGTGGAGGTGAGAGCACTGTGCGTTGTTGAGCACTTTGAATGCCGGGAACTACTGCGCCTTAACGTCTCCTCCTTTCTCTTGTAGGTAGTGTTGGTGCTTCTTTTCAGTGCCAGTCCATCCATCACGACCACATTTGTCATGATGACAGTGACAAGGTGAGGTCCGTGTTGCTATCTACCATGGTGAAAATGCATGTCATCCGATATTGTTGGATTCACTCACATAACTCTGGACCCAGGGCCAGGAGAGGCCGGCCGAGGGGCTTGGTGTGGGGCTGCACGGGGTCTGGCTGGTTTGCGCGTCAGATTATCAGACTGCTCCAGGACGTCTGCGGGTAATTCCCAGGAGGTGGGCTGGATGCTTGAGCAGTCCTCATTCCTTCCCTGTCCCTGTCCCTGTCCCCGCCCCACGCTGAGAGCTGCTGCAGTCTGCGTGGACTATCTTAATACAAGAACACTTGCTCCCAACGCCGCCAGCTTATCTCAGAAACACGTGTTGGATTCCAATGTAAAATATCTTGGACATTCCAATTTTGTTCATTTTTGGAGTTGATTAATTCCATTTAATTATGTTTTCCTCTCAGACTGTACCTTTTTTGGACTCTGTTTCCAAATTCTGCTTTAAATGTTGAGAACCAAGAAGGAAAAGTATCTGATTCATAAAGAAGCCTGCTTTGGGCCTTGTTTTCCCTTTGGTTAATATCTCTCAGGCCCCAGATTGTGGTGGTTTTGTTTCATTTTGTTTCTGCTTCTGCTCTTTTTATCTCCAGAGAAACCTGGCCTGTGGGACTGGCCCGGGCTCATCAGCGTGGCGACGTCCCAGCCCTTGCGGGCGATGATTGTGTGGGGCTGGGTGTTGGCACCACCTGGCTGCTGGTGTCCGATGGGCTCACCTTTAGCCCTCTGCACCTCCGGCTTCCAGCGGCTTCCCTCCCACTGCCTGTGTCTCTGTCAGGAATGTCTCCCCTGCCACCGTCCAGTCCCGACCAGTCCCGACTGGTCCCAACCGCTGTGTTCTCTGCTGTTTGCATCAAACGCTCCTCCCTCATCCTGCTGAAACTAGGTCGAGAAGTTGGTTGATCATTGAAATTCTTCCAAGTGGCTTTTTTGTGCTGTTTGTTGGTCTGTCTGTCTGTGTGAGCTTTGCTCAGACAGATTCCAGTCTGTTTACAGAGAGTAGTGTTGCCTGTAACATTCCAGGGATGTAGGTTTCACTTTTAACTTCTTTCAGACTCCAAGCCCCTGAAAGAGACTTCTAGAACATACAGTTGGGTCCATAAAATGCGGTATATCACAGACTTTAGAAGTGGATATCTGAAAATAAGGGAAAAGACAAAACCACATTAGGTCGGTAACCTTACAGACAAAGATGGTTTTTGGCGAAATGTCTTTCCTGGCTTTGCATGATCAGCTCCTGCCCATGTGTTGGTTACGGTGGAGCGCCCACCTGTGCCCTGTGCTGTCTACAATGTGGGTCTGCAGCAGCCACTTCTGCCCACCTCTGCTGCCGCTTTGCATTTCCCTTCCGCTGGTTTTCCTCCTCATTCGGAGTCTTTGAAGGCCTCATGTTGTGTGTCAGGGAGTGTTCCGGAACTGCTTAGGGGGGAGAGAGAAGTGTCAGGGGTCTTGTCAGGGGTCTTGTCATTTGATGAGCAGCACCTGCCTCCTTTCTTCCCTGCCTACCGTGCATCTGACGCTGGTTGATTCCTGGAGGGAAATGGACAGAATGGGCCAGGGTCTCTAACTCTTGTGTTTACTTTGTATTCAGCCAGTTCCATCCACAAATACTTACTAACTGGCAGCCATGTGTCTGGGCTCTGAGGGGATAGGGCAGGTCAGGATACAACACAGGGAGAGGTTCCTCTCTTTGTGAGTTTCCTGTCTAACTCGAGGAGACGGGTAGTAAGATGAAACACAGTAAGTGAGGTCAGTGACAGTAAGCGCAGTGGAACAGAGTGGACCCAGAGCGGGGTGAGTGTGAGGATGCGCACCGAGAGCGGATGGTGTGGACTGCAGCTGCCATGAAGTGTGACCATCCGTACCATTCCAAGGAGGGCAGTCGGTGGTGGAGACTGTGTGGGAACTCTGGGGCTGCCTCCCGGTGTGCCACCGCGCCCTGGGCCTCCGCTTTAGTGCATGCTGCCACCTGGTGGAGGCCTGTAGCACTGCTTAAATCTGAAGAAACGGGCCTCATCTGAGCAACCCCAGCACCAGAGAGAGCTTTCCAGACATAATGTGTCCCACTAATTGTATCAAAATCCATATTAGCTCGGGAAAATTTTTTTTCATTTCATTCTAAATTCCTTCTGTTACTGAAAACACATGGTTTCAACAAAAAACTCAAAGCAGAAAATAATTTGGTCTTGAAATGGTTGAAAATCAGCTCTCTCTGTTTGCAGTAGATCTGCTTTTGTGTAGCTAATGGGCATTGGTTTTGCCAAAGCAAAACCAGAAGGAGACCTGTTGCCCCTGCGTACCACTCGAACGTGCGTATGTGGACACAACCCACTCTGAAAGCCAGAGGGGTTGTGGAGCACGTCTGCTGCGTCCCTCCTGCCCCCTGAGATAGACTCAGAGGCTGCAGCCTCAGTGGGTGCCACCCCACAGAGCTGGGGCCGGGCCAGATCTCCGTCCCCGGAGCAAGGCCTGGAAGGGGCTTGCTCAGCCGTTGGGAGCTGTCCCCCCGGCATTGCTGACGCTTGGCTGCTTTACTCCTAGTCGGGGCACAGAACGGTGGTATCTGCCCAGACCGGGTCCGCGTCTCAGATTAGGCAGCAAGTGATGTTTCCTGAAAGTTGCCTCCTTTTTAACTAATCCATGTAAGACGGGATGGAAACAGTGGTCAGGCAAGGAGAAGGGCAGTTCGTGTGGACGTCCCTTAGACCCTTGGGATTCCTGGCAAGCTCCCAGATCTCTCAGCTTGGCCTGTCTCCAGGCTAAATAGTTTCTCAGCTGGTGTGCATCAGCTTGTAGCCTGTGGTGCTGGGAGAGGCAGATTCCAGCTCTGAGGCTAACTACCACATACTGGCAGTTGCAAACTCGCATGTTACCAGTTTATGTGGGGTACAGTGATTCACACAAGCCTGCCAGCAGTATCTTTATGATCACTCATAAAGTTCTACTCTGTGGCTTCCAGGTAGTGACCACTCTACTCAGTCATTAAATACTGGAGTACCTGCTGTGGCCCAGACACTGTTGCAGGTGCCGGGGAGGGTGCACTGAACAAGACAGCCCCAAGTCCTTGCCCTCAGAGCTTCCTTCCTGTGGGCGGCTTGGGGCGATGGCGAGACAGTCGTTAGCAACACTGTCCCTGGATGACTTGTGCTGTAAAGAAACAGAAAGCGGAGAAGTATAGTCAGGAATGGCGAGGGAAGGACAGTGTTTCCAACAGGGTGTCACGGTACCCTCTAAAGTTGGGACTGTTGTGTCCCCGTTTCGTGGATGGGGAATTTGAGACGTGGATGAGGAATTTGCCCAAGGTGAAGTCGTCGCACAAGTGGTACGAGGCCCAGCTGCCGTGCCCCACAGTGGGCCTGCACTGTCTGGAGCCCATTCCCAGGTTAATAGCCACTCGGCTTATGACACGTTCAGAGAGAAACATGCCCACGAGTAGAGAGGGTTCTGGAGAACCACAGTGAAGGCAGGCCGGCTGGCAGCCCGTCTCCGCCTGTCAGTTTTTCCGTTTCGATTCAGGACGATATTGTAGGGTGCTCTCCCACGGCACCCCTGCCCTGCTGTGTGTGCAGAACCTGTGCTGCTTTATAGGACCCTGAGTGTGCATCGGTGCATCGCACTGATCAAGTGTGATGGTCACGTGGATGCACCCTTACAAGTGAGAGCATGACACGCGGTGTGATTGTGACAGCGTCTTTATGTTTCCCTGGGTGTCGAAGTGAACTAACTTGGCTACATCAATTTGGGAGTAAAACCAACACCAAACCCACTGCCATTAAGTGGATTCCGACTCAGAGCAGCCCATTGGGGTTTCCAAGGCTGTAGATCTTTACGGAAGTAGATTGCCTCATCCTCCTCCTGCAGAGCAGCTGGGGTTTGAACCACCGACCTTCTGGTTAGCAGCCAAATGCCTTAACCACCGTACCACCAGAGCGCCTTAATTTGGGAATAAGTAGTCACAGTTCCGCAGCCTCGGGACACAATTCTGACCTGAGGACCAGCTGGAGCGTTGAGCCGACTGATGCGGAGGCTGTCCCCTAGGCGGTCGTGGCTTGTTCAGAGTACCTTGGTCCTCTTCCCGGAGGACTGGTCATTTGCAGGAGGCAGCAGGAGAGGCCTTTCTAAAGGCTCGCATGGGAGCGGCTGCCCACAGCAGAACCGGGCCATGCTCCCTTATGCAGACGGCCTCTGGGAAGACGGGAGATGGGGTGCTGGGTTTCCTTCCATGGCCACAGACTCTGATCTTGGTCTTTTAAATTTTTCCTTCTTTAGCATGTTAACAAGTTGGGTTGGTTTGTTGTTTCAAATGCAGCACTTCCTTCCATCCGTTCCCCAGAGGTTTAGTTACAGTAACTGGAATTTATTAACAGGACTTTTCTGGTTATCATATTTCTAAGAATTTTTCTTTTCTTTTATTGGAAAATGAAAAAGCTGTTTCTGTATATTTTTTTGGTAATTTTTATTGTGATTTGGGTGAAAGTTGAGAGCAGATTCTCTTTCCATCCAGCAGTTCCTCTGCCCTGCCTCCTGACAGTGACTGAGTTCCTCACAGTGTAAACAGCTCTCTTCCCCCTCCCCCTGTAGTGACCCCTTCCCTTAGTCCTTTCCCGTGCACTCCTGCCCCCTGCGCTGCCTTCCTGTGCAAACACTGCCCTTCTGATCTCTCATGATTGGTCATTCTAAGGAGTGTACCCACCTGGTGTAATCGTTCACCTTATATGCCTGTCTGTTGTCGGTTAGAAGCCACGACAGTGAGTTCAATTCCGGACCTGAAGGGTAACTAGGGGCCATAGTCTCAGAGGTTTCAGTAGGCTCTATCAGACCAGTAAGCCTAGTTTGTCTGTGTGTGTGTGTGTGATTTTGTGTTTTATTCCGCATTATTTTCCTGCTCTATCTAGTCTCCTACACTGATCCCTTTCCAAGTGGTTGACAGTGGTTACCAGGCACCGTCCAGCTCCTTTGGCCTCATGGTCATATAGGCTGAGGTTCCCATGGCCCACTAGTCCCTTGGACTGATTGTTTCCACGAGTCTTTGGTTTTCTTCATTCTTCTTTGCTCTGGACGAGGAGAGACCCATCGTTGTATCTACGTGGCCACTTGCAAGCTTTTAAGACCCCAGTCACAACTCACCAAAGTGGGCTGTGGAACAGTGTTCTTGTGTAGGATGTTATGCCAGTTGAGCTCGATGTCCCCTGCAGCCATGGTCCCAAGCCCACAGGTCCGACCACTCGCTCCCTCTGGGTGGTTGGCTGTGGTCAAGAAGTTACCATGAAATATTTTTTATCTTTGCAAACAGTGTCTTGGGAACAGACATGTATGTACAAAATACACGTCCTTGAAAGACACAAATGTACAAGCACATTTGACTTTAAATTCTGTAAAATAGGTAACTTATGTCTTGGTACATGTGAGATCATACTGAAGAGGGAAAGTCAATGAAATCGGTAGAAAACATCCCCCAGTCAGATACCCCGTTAGGCCACAAAATGGCCTCAAGAAGCAGCATGGAAAGACTATGTGCTTTGGAGTCAGGGGCCCGAGTTCAAATCCCAGGTCTGCCACTTATTTAAGCTATAAACAAAACCAAAAAAAAAAAAAACCCAAACTCACTGCCTTGAGTTGGTTCCAACTGATAGCGACCCCTCCTTGGGTTTCCGAGATGATATCTCTATAGAAGTGGATTGCCCAGTCTTCTTTCTGAGGAGTGGCTGGTGGGTTTGAACTGCCAGCCTTCAGGTCAGCAGTCAGATGCCAGATGCCTCAGGCACTGTGCCACCAGAGCTCCATTTAAGCGCTATGACTTGTTTCTTCAGTCTGTAAAGTAGGAATGACAGATAGATCACACGATGCTTGTAAGGAATCGGCAACAGTGATGCAGCAGGTCTCGCTGAGCCCCTGCCCTGTTCCAGGTGAGACAGGACCTCTGCAGTCCACCCTCCGCCTCAGAAGAGGTGCTGCTGTTGTCCACATTCACAAACGAGGAGCAAGCTCATGAACAAGCTGACGCTCAAGGTCATGGAACTCGCAGGCGGTGGCACTGAGATTTGAACCCAGGCAGTTTGCATTCGTAGTGCAGACGGGTCGTGTCTCGTGATAGGCCTGGCCTATTCTTGGTGCTTAATAAATAAATGGTAGTGGTTGTTGATGATAAAATTTTATATTAAAGAAATTAGGGAGTTTTGTTTAAAAATGAAATGCCTGATGACTTACGGAATTTTCAGGTTCAAGTGCCTCATCTTTGATAACCAGAACTCTGCGTTTTTTCGTTTTGTTCTATTGGACCAATGTGCTCTTTGACCCCCTTAACTGTGTCTCAGGTTCTGTCACTCCTAGCATTTTTAACAGCTGGCAGTTGTTCCACATGCCAGGAAACAAGCTTGTGCAGTCAAGTGCGGCTTTGAACCGATGTTGGGGGCCGCTGGGTAAAAGCCAGAGGCCTTTGTGGTCCTGATCGTTCACTTGTGCGTTTAGAGTTGGGGGTACTGGGGGCTGGTAGACCAGAGGACGGTCCTGGGTTTCTGGCCTGAGCTTCTGTCTTCCCTGCCAGCTCACGCTGGTTCAAGTACCACCTTCCTGGCAACCTGACATATTCTCCAGACCTTCTGTCTCAGGCTGGCTCTCTAGAGAAGCAAAACCAGTGAAGCTTATTTATATATGTGTCTGTGAGAGAGACACTTGCCTCAAGGAGATGGCTCACACAGTTGTAGAGGCTGGCAAGTCCCAAGTCTGTAGGCCACATGTCAAGCTGGAGGCGTCTCCCGACTCAGGCAGCTGCAGGGGCTGAGGAACCCCAAGTCAGCAGGCAGTACAGCAGGCTGCTGGCTTTGGAGGCTGGCAAACCCAAGCTCCGCAGGGAAGTGGCGGCCACTGGTCGAAGTCCAGGGACTGGGGGTGATGAGGAGCCAGAAGCAGGATCCAGATCCAGCAAAGTCAGAGAATTTTCCCAGGAGGCCCATGTACATACTTGGGAAGAAGGCTACATCCCTGAGGAAATTCTTTTTCAACTGATCGGCTACTTATAGCACTTCTTATCGTTGTTGTTCTTATGTGCCATCGGGTCAGACCTGACTCATAGCAACCCCTCCTTGGGTTTCGAAGGTCATGTCACTATGGAAGTAGATTGCCCAACCTTCCTTCCAAGGAGTGGCTGGTGGGTTTGAACCACCAGCCTTCTGGCTAGCAATTGAGTGCCTTGGGCACTATGCCACCAGAGCTCCTCTTGTTATCATGGAGATGATTATATCCCATCAGATGTCACCCTGGGGGATGACTGCATCGTGACCGAGAGCCACTGAGGACCGTGGCCCAGCCCAGTTGACCCAGAACCTTACGTATCAAGCCTTCTTGATGTGGCTTTCACAGTAGTCAGGAGCCATACAGATTGTGTACGTGTGAGAAAACAGCCTATTGGTTATCCCTGGATTAGCTGATCTCCTTCCCGGCCCCCCTGTTGGATTAGGGTGAGGGGAGAATAAGTGTCAGGTAGTAATCAGCCTCTGAGGCACTACCAGTCCAGAAGGCATTCGGTGAAGGACCAAAGACACCAAGTGAAGAACGTAGACCACTTCCCAGGACCTTCCTCTGTGGGAGGATGTGCACCGGAGTCCCTGGGTTGCACCAAAAAACCAAACCACACTTACTGCCGTCGAGTCGGACCCGACTCATAGCGACCCCTCCTTAGGTTCCCAAGGTGGTATCACTGTGGAAGTAGATTGCCCAGTCTTCCTTGCCAGGAGCAGCGGGTGGGTTTGAACCGCCAGCCTTCTGGTTAGCGGTCAAATGCCTTCGGCACTACACCCCCAGAGCTCCTACCTGGATTACACCGAGAACAGAATGCGATTTCTGAAAACGGAGTGGCGTTGATCCGTTTCAAAGTGGTGGGACTGGGAGGCAGTGCTGGAAGCGTGTTCTTCTTCCTACTGATAGAGAAATAGACTTCAAATACGGCCGATGAAAGTTCACGAACAGCGGAGCCCAGCCCAGATACGGCTTTGTAAATTGAAAGAGGAGCGGAGATGGTCTACCCCCAGGCCTCTCTCTCGCTGCCTTTTGTGGCCCCATTTTGCTTGAATGCTCAATTCTTGGTGGTTTGAGTGTGTGTTCCTCTTAACTGCAGCTGCCCAGATCTGCCTGGCTTTGCCCAGGGTGCTGGACAGTTCTGGGACGCTGGGCATCTGCTCTGTGGTTGTTGGCCTCTCGGCCAGCCCCTCAGCCCATGCTTGTCGCTCACCAGCTTCCGCGAGCTGCTGCTTTCTCGGTCCTGTCGCAGTGGCTTCTTGGGCCTGATTCCTGGGCTGTTGCATCCAGTGAGGCCACAGGAAGGGCTCAGGATTTCCTCGAAGGCATCAGAACAGAGGGGCCTTGCAGCTGGGTATTAACCGTGGCTGCTCTTAGCGTGCACGGGTCCGAGTTCCCTCTCGAGGGCTCCTTGACCCTAGGATTTGGCCAAATGCTGTTGACAGGGTCAGCCTGGCTTCCTTCAGAGTGCCCACCCCTGCGTCAGCACCCAGCCACTGTCGTCTAGAGCTGTTGGGTTGCCAGCAGTGAAATACGTCCGCTGAAAAGAGTAACCTTGATGACAGTGTGACTGACTGTCACTGTGACTGACTGCCCTCTCTGCCCCTGGCTCCCTGCACCTTTGGTGCCACCATAGTGTCTGAACGCGGCAGCCCTGAGACTGAGGAGCTGACGCAGTAATCAGAGTGCGCGTCCCAGCAAGCAGCGTGGCCGCTGTGGTGTGCTTGCTCAGCGGGGCGGGGCGCCTCTCAGGGCTCCAGGAGCTGATCTGGTCTCTGCTTCGACGGGTCGGCCTTAAAGCCAGCCACCAGGACAAGGCGTGCCTGCCTCATTCAGCTCCTGCCCAGATGCCCTGCTCAGTTCTGATGGCGCAGTGATAAGGCATTTGGCCGCTAAGCAGAAGATCGATGGTTCAAACCCACCAGCTGTTCCATGGAAGAAAGATGAGGCAGGCTGCTTCTGTACAGCTTTGCAGCCCTCGAAACCGTATGGGGCAGTTCTCCTCTGCGTGGAGGCTCACTGTGAGTTGGAATCCA
Source organism: Orycteropus afer afer (assembly GCF_000298275.1). Taxonomy (NCBI): domain Eukaryota; kingdom Metazoa; phylum Chordata; class Mammalia; order Tubulidentata; family Orycteropodidae; genus Orycteropus; species Orycteropus afer. The sequence continues at coordinate 2,763,587 of NW_006921761.1, forward strand.
CTTGGTGGCAGTGGGCTGGGTTGGTCTGTTAGGGATGGAATGACATGGTGTTGCAGTGTGCTTGTTCGGCACCGCGGGGACCGTGGTTGGATGTGGGTCTCTGTCTGACTGGGCTTGTCCCCGGGGCTCAGGTCTACCCACTTCTCCTATGGGCCGTGTGACTGTCTTCCCATCTTCACCACTGCAGTGCTGTTTGCTTGGGCGTCCCCTGCACTGTGGAACAGCCATCAGACCACATCCTTCACCCTGTGGTCACAATGATTCAAAATCTTCTGGGGCTCACCAGTTACTCTGGATAATGTTTTACGGGAGCTTTCAGTAGATTACAGGACCTCCGGTGGCATGGTACCTAAAGTATTTGACTGTTAAGCAGAAGGTTAACGGTTCAAACCCACCAGCTGGTCCATGGAAGATAGGGCAGATCTACTTCTTTGAGGATTTAGCACCTCGGAAAACCAACAGGGGTCGCTGTGAGTGGGAAGCAACTCGATGGATTGGGATTGGGTGGCCCTCTGCTGCCCCCCTCTGGTCTTCAGCGGATACAGCTTGCAGTTGACCGGAATTAGCCCTTCTGATGACACCCGAGTCCCTGACCCAAGCCGTGGTATTTTCAATCACCTCACGTGTACGCAGGTGAAAGCTAGACAATAAGGCAGACTGAAGAAGAGTTGATGCTTTTTGAGTTGTGGTGCTGGCGAAGAATCCTGAAAGTACCATGGCTGCCTGAAGAACGCACCAATCTGTCCTGGAGGAAGTGCAGCCTCAGTGCTCCTTGGAGGCAAGAATGGCCAGACTTCGTCTCACCTGCTTTGGTCCTGTTGTCAGAAGGGACCAGTCCCTGGAGAAGGACGTCATGCCTGGTAAAGTGGAGGATCAATGAAGAAGGGGAGGGCCCTCAACGAGACGGACGACACAGGGGCCGCCACGACGGGCTCAGCGCAGCGGGGGTTGGGAGGCTGGCACAGGACTGGGCAGCGTTTGTTCTGTTGTTCACAGGAGTCAGAGCTGACTCAGTGGCACCCAACCCCAACAACAGCTATACCCGGAAGTAGCTGTGGTGGTGAAGTGGTTAGAGCATTTGGCTGCTAACCAGAAGGTCAGAGGTTCAAACCCACCAGGTGCTCTGTGGGAGAAAGATGAGACAGCCTGCTTCTGTAAAGATACACAGAAACCCTATGGGGCAGTTCTACTGTGTCCTGTAGGGTTGCTTGCCAAGAGTTGGAATCAACTCAGTGGCAATGGGTTTGGTTTGGACTGTACGGGGCGGTAGGGGAGGGGAAACCATGCTGCCATCAAGTCGATTCCAGCTCATAGTGCCCCTCGATCGATAGTAGAGATCAAGGGCATTTGGATGGTAGGCATTCTCTACCCAAAGCCTTCTTTGGCAGGGCCCAAAGCCATTTGGTCTCATTGTTTCCTAAGATAAGTTTTCTCCTGTTTTTCCTGCCGTGTGACTGATTCTTCAGCATCTGCCCGTTGATTGTTTTTCTGCAGCTCTTTGCATGCCTTTCAGCACCCTAACATCTTAAAATAGGAGATGCCCCTCCTTCCATTTTTGTGCATTTTCGCCTAGCCAGCATGGTGCAGCATTAATTGAGGACTTGCTGTGTCCCAGTGCTCCCCCGAGTGTCAGTGACAGACAGGCGCTCTCCTTCAGGAGCTTGCGTTGTAATAGGGGCAGGAGAAAGGGGCCTTTAATAAATGCTGCACGCACTACTGAGGAACGACCAAGGAGGAGGCCTCCCACTTCCGACCTTAGAACCTACGACACAGCTGCAGTAGTCACGGCTGCCGGCATGGGTACAACAGACACCAAGAGCAGCGGAACAGAACGGAGCTCCCGGGAGCAGATCCACCCACCTGTGGGGGCTGATTGTCCACGAAGGGCCAAAACCCATTCAATGGGGTAGAGATAGGCTCTTGAACAAGTGGTGCTGGCACAACTGGATATCCAGCTGCTGAAAAATCAAACAAGATCCATTCCTCACACCATGTACAAAAACTCACTCAGGATGGATCCGAGACCTTACATGTCAAACCCAAAACTATAAAGATCATCAAAGGAAAGAGAAGGGCTGCTTAGGGGCTCTGATCTGGGGCGTGAATAAACTATCAAATATAACTAAAAATGTACAAAGAGCAGGAGATAAACGACTGAGACCTGAAACACTTACATGCATCAAAAGATTTCTCCCAAAGAGAACCTACAGACTGGGACAAATATTTTGGCAACAACAGCTCTGACGAGGGCCTGACCTCTGAACTTTATAGAAAATTTCAAAGCCTCAACAACAAAAAGACAATCCACAAATGATCAGAGGCCCTGAGCAGACATTTCACCAAAGGACACATTGGGGCAGCCAGCAACACATGAAACCATGCTCATGACCATTAGCC
>NW_006921761.1:2766338-2766889 GCF_000298275.1 Orycteropus afer afer
GAGGTACCACCTCAGCCAGCAAAGTTGACAAAAACAGAGAACAGCAAATGCTGGCGAGGGTGTGGTGAGATGAAACTCTTGGTCTGCTCGTGGACTGCCAAATGGTCCAACCATGTGGACAACAGCATGACGTTTCCTTAAAGGGTGCAGTCAGATGCCTTAGGCACTATGCCACCAGAGCTCCACCTTAAAAATTTCTCACTCAGTGCTGTGGAGTCAGATCCGATTCGTAGTGACCCCTCCTTGGGTTTCCGAGGCAGTATCAGTACAGAAGTAGATCACCAATAGAAATACCATATGATCCAACAGTCCCACTACTAGGTATGTATCTTGGTGAAACAAGAGCCATGACACAAACAGATAAATGCACATCCATGTTCATCACCGCATTATTCACAGTAGCAAAAAGATGGAAACAGACTAAACGCTCATCATTAGACTAATGGTCAATCTCGACTCCTAGCGACCCCTCCTTGGGTTTCCGAGGAAGTATCACTATGGAAGTAGATTGCCCAACCTTCCTTCCGAGGAGTGGCTGGTGGGTTTGAACT
>NW_006921761.1:2766989-2769387 GCF_000298275.1 Orycteropus afer afer
AAGTGCCATAGGCACTGTGCCACCAGAGCTCCCAGTGGATAAACAAACCGGTACGTATACACACGGAATATTACGCAATGTTAGAGAATAATGAAGAATCCGTGAAACACCTCCTAACGTGGATGAGGCTGAAGGACCTTATGCTGAATGGACTAGGTCGGTCCCAAAAGGACAAATCATGGAGGGGACCACTATCATGAATGAAGTCACGATGCAGCTGACACACAGAAGGGGAACCTTTGAAGGTTCCCAGGGTGGGAGGGGAAAGGAGGGTGACTCACTAAGCAGAGTGGACACGGATTGGCGTGGGCGAAGGGAACGTAGAGCCCCCAAGGGAGGGCAGCACCACACGCAAAGCCACGAAGCCGCCGGGAGGCGCGCGTGAGTGAAAGACGGCAGCGGTGAGCCCGGTTTCACATACAGTCCTGCAGTAGTGGGGTAAGAGACAGTGTCTACGAGTGGCCACTTAGGTCGACCTGCAGGCCCCACTGATGTGGGAAGACGGGTGGGAGTGCACCCAGGAGTGTGCAGAGGTTTGGCAGAGGGTATTTCTACATACGTATCTGTACGTGCTGCAAATCCATCCAGAGACAGAGTAGAGCAGACAGGGGCAAAGTTCTGAGAACACCTCAGCCGTGAGCAGACCCCGTGGGAAAATGCATCCCTGGGCTTGGGGACCATGTAGGCCGACGCTCATCACATGGTCCATAAAGACAGTGTTCTGCATGCCTTCAGCTAACATTTAGCTATTCTTTGCCTAGAAATGCAGAATTGAGCACATACACAAATTTTATATTTACTACTTGGCAGGCACCATGTAGAAAAAAACTAAACTTGATTCCCACATCACCAAAACCCAAAACCATTTTTAGGTGATTTGTAGGTCTGTGAAGACAGAAATTTTATATATAAATATATATATGTATATGTATATATGTGTGTATATATATATATATATATGTGTGTGTGTATATATATATATATATAGGTGTAGGAGCTCTGGTAACATAGTGTCTAAGGCACTTGACTGCTAACCAGAAGGCTGGCAGTTCAGACCCACCAGCCACTCCTTGGAAGGAAGGTTGGGCAATCTACTTCCATAGTGATACTGCCTTGGATACCCAAGGAGGGGTTGCTATGAGTCTGGTCCGACTCGACGGCAAATAACAACAACAACGATAACATCAACATACATGGGGGTGTCTTTACGATCCAGGTGTAGGGAAAGATTGCTTAAGCAGGCAGTTAAAAAAGTTAACTATGGAAAAGATTGTTGTTGTTGTGTGCCGTCAAGTTGGACCCAACTCATAGCGACCCCTCCTTGGGTTTCCAAGGCTGTATCACTATGGAAGTAGATTGCCCAACCTTCCTTGCAAGGAGTGGTGGATTTGAACCACCAACCTTCTGGTTAGCAGTCAAGTGCCTTAGGCACTATGCTACCCGGGCTCCCATGGAAAAGGTTAGGGTGGGCAAAATTAATGGTGTGTTTGTATGTTCTGTTAGTAATGATCCGGAGAGAGGGGGGAAGGAAAGGCAGAAAGGGAGAATCGAGAGGGAGGGAGAAGGGCTGAAGTTGAGAACACAGAGGGGGCCACGTTTGTTCCCCTGGTGATGAGTCTCTTAAGTTCTCAAGTTCTGTGCAGTGTTGGTGCCGCGAGGGGCCCTGGGTGTGGCTGCTGCTGTTTGCATGTGTTAGGATGTGCGTGAATGATTCCTTTAGAAGGATCAGCACAGGCTTAGGTTAAACACATCCCAGATATTCAGCCTTTCCAGTCGGCTGGGCCACGGCATCATCTCTAATACCAGCTTCTCCTCCTCCCCTCAGTACTTAGGGTTCTGTAACTTGCTCCAACATTCCCCAGAACTCAAGAACTGCCAAGGAAATGGCTGACGCAGTTGTGGAAGCTGGCAGGCCCCAAATCCGTGGGTCAGGTGTCAGTCTGGAAGCTTCTCCTCGCTCACGCTGCTATAGAGGCTGTTGGACCTAAATGGGCAGGACACATGAGGCCCTGGAAGCTGGTGAATCAGGTGATGGGCTCTGGCTCCAGTCCCAAGAACTGGAGGTCAGGTGATGAGTCCTGTGGGGCCCCGATCCAGAGCGAGAGAGAGAACTTGGCCAGAGCGTTTGTCCATACTGAATGCAGACCATACCCTCAAAGAGACTGAGCGTGCTGACTGGAGTCCTGCCCTCTAGGAGGCTGGGGACTCCAGACACGTCCCACCCTCGTCCTGCCTCATTAACATAACAGCCAACTCACTCCAAAATGGGACGAAGCCACAGGCATGGAGGCTGGGATCTGCGTCACACCACAGAACAGAGGCCTGTGGCTCGAAGGGCCAGATGAGGTCGTTCACAGCACCACAGGATGTGGACTCCAGGGTCAGCAGTCCCAGTGAA
>NW_006921761.1:2770042-2771839 GCF_000298275.1 Orycteropus afer afer
TTGCACTGGACATATCTCAAGTGCTGAGTAGCTACAGGTAGCTATTGGTGAACGCTGTATTTTCATCATTAAGGAAAGTCCTTTTGGACAGCTCTCTCCAACAAGGCTTCCCACCTTTCCACAGAAGCAGCAAATAGAATGGTAGTTTAACTGGGGTCATCAGGGGCCTACGTTACTGCCTGTCCACTTATCAGGTGTTTCCTACAGGGTGCCAGATTTCCTGTTAAGGAAATTAGAGAAGAACCTATAACACCAATTTTCAGACTGTCCACCCTGGAAGCTGTGGTGGCATTATTTAACCCAGACAGACTCCCCAGGGTGAGCCCTGAGAAGGGTTCTCAAGCGATCTGCCCCACAAAGGGATGGCTGAAGCCTGGGGAAATTCACATAAGCTTATGGGGTGGGAACCAGGCAGGATGTGAGGGTTTTGCTCCAGAGATTAGGTGCGTGAGTCACCTGGACTGTTGGGGTCGGACCCCCAGACACCCCTTGCTTTCTCAGTTTTCTGGTCTGTTCTTTGCTAATCACAGCACCCATACCCAAGCATACAGGACAAACTGTTTTCAGGGGTTTGCGCGATGTGCGAAGTGTGTTTGACATTCTGACAGGAGACCCGCAATGTCGTGTGAAGTCACAGCAGCACAACCAGAGTTGTAAGGGATGCGGGGGTGAGGGAGGCGGACCAGTCAGCACCTGTGTGCTTGGGACCGACTGCGTGAAATGACAGCTCACAGTGGAGATGTGATGGTCTCCAGACCGGCTCCTTTCGGAGACTGGCTTTGGTGGGAGGCAGCCAAATAACGGGGCCAGATCATGGAGTTGTGGGGCTGGGGGCCAGGGTGTGTTCACATAGGCCGTCAGTTCCTTGCAGCTTCCCCTGGTGCAGTGATCATACAAGCCTGTGATGGTACTGCTGGACCTTTGATTCAGCAGTTACTGAGCACCTGCTGTTGCATTTTAGGCACTAGGCTTGGGCCTTGGGCTTGCGGTGCAAACTGGGTGCAGGTGCTCGTTCTGATGTGGGAGAGGGATGCACAGAAGTGATTGCTGTGCAGTGTTACCCAGACAGAGCTGTCCGGGCTTCAGAGGTCCTGAAGCACTGTTTTCGTCTGAGTCCCTCGTTTTTTACCTGAAGTGATGAAGGCCTAAAGACGGAAGGAAATGGGCTGCAGTCCTACCACGAGAGCTGAAATCTGGTTTTCCTGCTGCTGCCTGGGTGTGGCTTCACCACACTAGCATCCTTGTAGACACCATCTAACTGCTATCTGCTTGAAAGTAGTCCACCTCTTCCGTGACAGCCTCCCTCCCGGCTGGCCTCTGCACCACTTGGGGGTCTTTTATTATTATTGTGGTTGTTGTGCCTTGCTGTCTAACACCTCGAACGCGATCGGGATCGGAGCCTAGCCGCCGTCAGCCGCGGGCCCATGGCATCTCGCATGCTCAGCAAGCTGAAGCCTTAGCGAGGTACAGCTTGGGTTTGAACCTGCTTGCTGCCTTGTGAGAGACCTTCGACTTACCTCTCCCTACATCGATAATAATGCCTAGCTCTCGGGCCACATGAGTGCATGCTAAGTCGTGAGGATTAAGTGAGGTTAGTCACTGTTCCATGACCGAGTTTTAGAGGTGGGCGGTACAAAGCAGCTGCAACAATTCAGGGAGCCAATATGGTACAACCAGCTGGCCAGGCCCTCTGGCCCAGGCAAAGCAGGGCCTCGCTGGGAGCCGGGGACGGGCTGGGGCGGGGCTGCGCACTGGCGCTGCGCGACCGGCTCTGTTGCCGGAACTAGTCCGAGTCGC
>NW_006921761.1:2772757-2788668 GCF_000298275.1 Orycteropus afer afer
CGGAGGGTTGGTGGCCCGGCGCTCGGTGGGTGCGGCCCGGGCGCCCGGCTCTCTTTGTTCCGGGGCGGCGGCCGGGAGGTGCGGCCTTAGCCAGCAGGGGCCGCCTGCCCGCTGCCGCCTGGCGGAGGGCCGCGTTCTGTCGCTCCTTCCCTTTTCTCCGAGGCGCAGGTGAAATGATGTCACCCGTGAGAACGCGGAACCCGCTCGGAAGGGTCCTCTGCGTCCTGCCGCCGCCGGTTTCTGGGCCGACTGCGTTTGTTCTTAGGGAACGAAGCGCTTCCTTTCAGGGCTGAAGGATGAGAGAGGTGGGTTTGGGAGCTGGGCGTCTTTCGGGGGAACGAGGGCCCCGGAGCATCAAGGTGTTGGGTCCGTGTGTAGGGCTGGTGACGGCCAACACCTGCTTGGGGTGTGCTGCAAAGTCGTGAGCCGGAAAAAGTGGGGGGCGCTGATTCTTGTCCCTTCGAAACGAGCACTTGCCCTTTCGTTTCTGGTTCTTCGGGGTGAGCTTAGCGTGGGGAGGTCTGTGTCGGGGAGTCCCCGTCGCCCCGACCCGGCCTCGACCCCTGCGGGGACTGCAGCGCTACCCCAGGTAGGCCGGGTCAGAATCTCCATTTGAGCCCGAGCCGAGATCTCTGCGAAGCACCTGGCGATTGGGTAGGAATGGAGATTCTGATTCGGGGTCTTTGGGACGGAACCAGCCTTGTTTCTAGGGACTCGTGCTAAGTTAGGTCAGTCAGTTCTGAAGTCAGGTACTTTCCCCGGTTCTGACTGCCTGTTACTATCCCCATCTATCGGTCCAGCCCTCGAATAGCTTCCAGTGCAGGTCTGAGAACGATGGGCCGTCGGCCGGCGCTGTGCTGCAGCGCTGTGTGTAGTACAATGTACAGCAACGCGCGCACCCGGCCCGGTTACCGCCAGGCGCTGCCTTGTAGGTGTCGGAGTCCCGGTGTTCAACTTTTCGTTCCCAGGCCTCTGTTAGCTCAGAATTGCAAACCTGTCAGATCCTTTTTGACCTTGATTGCAGTTACTGTTGTCAACATATCTACCATAAAATTTCTTTAAATAGTAAGCGGCTATTGTAACTGGGTTTATATTGATAAACAACAAAAAAGTCCGTTCACACATTTTTCACGACGTCAAGACTAACTAAGGATCCAGGAACAGTTGGAAACGAAGTACGATTGTTCCCGTCTTTGGAAACAGTCTGGTTGAAGAATAGGGCTCCTTGTAGGGATGGTGAGTAACAGGGCCACCCACATGCAGGTGCCCCGTCAGTGTTGTGAAGCGGAGCACACTTGCAGTGAGAAGAAGCCATTGCTGACGAAGTTGTTAATCACTTCAGGTATCCTCTTTCTCCAGTTCCACCTTTTGAAAACCTCTAAAGCCTTCAGTCTGTTCGTTACAGGGATTCCATTTTTAGATAAGTTTCTGTCACCTCTGAGAGAGTTCATTCTGATCATGTGGGAGGCCTTAGGTGGCAGTGCAGGTAGTTCTGCTGCAGACTTTTGACCCTCCTGTAAAGGCTGAGTTGGACTTCAGCGCCCTCTGGGCTTCCTCCCTCCCTGTCTGCTAGCTTTTGCCAGTCTGCGGAGTTGTGTACCTCAGGGTTGATGACCCCGTTCTCTTTATAACCAGGTCAAGTGGGCAGGTGCTCATGGAGGTGAGTGCTGGCGATCTGGTCTGTTGGAGCAACCCGATTTTTAAGGAAGAGTGGACGGAAGCGGGCACGGTCAGACGCAGCTGAATCGATGTCAGCGTGGGGACGTTGGGGGGGAGGGGGTAGCTGTGTGGGGCTTTCCGTTAACCCGTGGCACCTTGGCAGCGTTGGTTTTCGTTGGTGCTCATTTGTACTTGAGCACTGTGCAGAGCGCGATTTCTGGCCACTTTCATTTCCTTTGAAGCCCAAAGAGTGGTAGGTTCTTCGGCGTCTGCTTCCCGTGTCTGCTTCTGTGTCAGACGCCTCTGGTCTAGGCCCCTGCCGTTGTGCAGTTCATCTTGCTGGGGTAGCTCTGGCTAGAGCCGGGGCTGTGGGCGCCCGTTCCTAGCAGAGCCTCCTGGTTGTTTTCTCATTGGGAAGAACACGTGCGTCAGTTTTCATTTCTCTTCGACTCTGGCTGACTCGGCTTGCCCGCTTTTTCTTTGGAGAGCGTGAACGTGTCAGAGCCTGTAGTTTGTTCCTTCCGTGGTTATTTATGCAACACCCCCTGTGGCACTTTGATCTGGACGTGATCGCACTGGCGCCTCAGCTCTGTAGAAATGGGAGTAAACAGGTGACGAAGAGGGTCATACACAAATCTCATCGCCCCCACCTCTAAAGACGCTTTCCACATTCCGTGTGTAAAGACCTGAGTACCTTACTTTCTTCCTACTTCTAACTCGTGGTGGTGGTGGGTCACTGCCGTCAAGTCAGTTCCAGCTCCCGGTGACACTGTGGCTGCAGAGGACAGGTGTTGGCGCTGTCCTAGGTTCGGGCGTCTCTGACGGCCCCTCCCCGGATGGGATGCGTCTGAGGGCAGGGGCTGCCTTTCGCCATTCTCTTCGCAGCTCCCAGCGTAGTGCGGTGCGAGGCAGATGTGCCACAAGCAGGGGAGTGAATCACCAGGAGAGTACTCAGTAAGAGAAGGCTACAGAGAGCTCAGCCACGGTTCATCTTTTCAGCTTTGTGAAACTCGTGATTTTATTTGTATGCACACATTTCTCATTTGTGTGTTGATTTGGATTGGTTGTAGGGTAGATATGGTCAAAATCCATGCGATTCTGGGAGATCAGATCTTAAAGTGGTACTTAGGGAGCTGTCAGCTGAAATAAAGAAGGTTAGGCACCCTTTGACGGGAGAAGAGTCCTTGGGCAGCAAATCAGGATTGTGGAAGGAGAGGAAGGAGAAATTTCTAAAAACGCCTAACTCCTACTTTGCCTAACTTAGGAGGCTGGGGACAAGTTGGGGTGTCAGACTGAGGGACCGATGCTGTTTTTACCGACCCTGATTCGTCTCAGCTCCCAGAAGGGCACAGGCCCAATTGTTGCTGATGCCTTAAGTCAGGAATGGCAAGAAACTGCTGAAATGCTTAAAGAGAAGTGTCTTAGTTTGTGTCTTTAATGATTGACTTAATGCAGCCAAAATTCTGGAGAAGAAACTTCATTGAGTCTGGTGCAGTCCTTTTACTCTATTGATTTATAGGCTTATGTGTTGTATCAGTTGTTTAGTGCTGTGTTACATTCTGCCACGAAGGTAGTAGCTTCAAATACCCAGGTCAGTTCTCTGCTGTGTCCGTGGCTTCGGGAGGCCGGATGCAGGTTAGCCATTGGGCCCTCTGCTCAGGTTCTAACTGGCTGAAGCTGGCCGTTCATCTGAGCCTCCAGGCTTACTTGTTGGCAGAATGTGGTTCTGGAGGTTATAGGACTGAGGTCCCCGTTTTCTGCTGGCTGGGAATGGACATCTGCTCTCAGCTCTTGGCTTCTCTGGTGGCCTTCTCACAACATAACGGTTTACGTCTTCAGGGTTGACAGAAGGGTCTCTAGGGAAGGACTTGGTCCCTCTTTTAAGAACGGTGTCTGATTAAGTCGGGCCCGCCCAGGCTGTCTCCCATTTTGATTAACTCACAATCGCATGGTTTAGAATCTTAGTTACATCTGAAAATCCTTTCACCTGTGTCATAATTTAATCATGAGAATGAAGTGGGTTGTGTTCACAGTCCCACCCATACTCGAGGGAGGGACTTCACAGGGGTGTATACCAGGCCTGGGCCATCTTAGAGCCTTGCCTGTCACCCCCCTACACACACACACACAATGTCGCGTGATTTTGTATGTGGTTTTATCTCACCCAGTGGTGAAGCCTGGTGTGGGTCAAGCCCATCTGTCATTTTGTTCCAGACCTGTGTAAACTATAGGGTTTGAGTATAGCTTTTGTCCACTGATTGTAGTTTCTTTTTATAGACAAATGCAGCTTCTGACCAAAGGGGATTGTGGGCAGGAGCTGTGTCCATGGGAGCTGTGGTTGGCACTTTTCACTAAAGTGGCAGAAATATATTTTCAAAAGAATGAGGAACAAAGGAGAGGGCCCCTCACCCCTTGACCTCTTCTTTCCCAGCCGGTTAGTAGTACCCAGTGATCTGTAAGCGTGCTACTTGCATCGTCTGCTTTGGGTGGAGCAGTGGAAGGCAGGCGGCCTTGCTAGCAGACGGTGAAGGGACTTCTGTGCACACGGACAGCGTGAGAAGATTGCAGGGAAGGATGTAAGCCGGGCATGGCGCACCGAGGACCAGGCCGCTCAGAGGGAGGGGGGCTGCCTCCGAGCGGTAACGGCCGCTTGAGTTGAGCGAGGACTCCCTCAGTGGGCGTTGGCTTCTTCCCGGGCGCTCTCGTCTTCCTTTGAGCCCTCAGATTAGCTCCAGGCTCCCCGCTCTGCTCTCAGTTTTGCCGTAGGATAGCACTCCAACACTGTCCTGTGGTTGCCTGGTCGGGGGCTGTTTCACCTCAAATCAGCCGTTTGAGGACAGTGACCCTGTTTTCTCTTTTATCTTCTTTCCTAGTACGGCTCTTGGCCAGTAGGAGGAAATTAGTACGTGTTTCTTGCTTCAGCGACGCACCCTTCACTGTGGTAGAGACCTGACACGTGGTGCCTGTGGTGCAGAGAGGAACTGCCTCATGGCCACAACATGCTGTGGGGCAGACGGTCTCACCTGCCCTCTGCCCTCCCTTGTTTTGCTTTTGCTTTCACAGGGAGGTCCTTGGAAGTGTTTTCACTCCTGCCAGGGGGCATGCTTATCTGTTTACCAGGTTTGTAGCAGACCAGAAACAAAACATTATAAAGGGGCTGAGGGAAGTTGTCTTAACAGGGATGGTCACCTAGTCGGCACTGCAGGGTCTGGCCTCTTCTTACTTCTTGCTGCTTCCTTACCGTCCAGCCATACTGAACATGTGGGTTTTGGACTACACTTCTCTCCTGCCAGTTACTTCTCCGTAGTGTCCTATGTCTGTCTTTACGATAGCACTCACATTACATGTTGGTTTCCTTTTGTTTCTGTGTTGAAGTATATACTTAGGTCAGAAACCATGTCTGTCTGTTACAGGGTAGACATAAGTATGTGACTGAGCAAATGATGCATTGAAATTCTGACATTGCAATTGCCTTTAACAGCATGGTCTGGAGTCTTTAGTGTAGGGACAGGTCTGCAAACCCTGACCAGCAAGGGCCAGTCCCTGTCACCACACAGTGGGATTAGCGCTGTGCATGATGGTCAGCACATCATTAAAATGGGGCAGATTGAAAGCACATTCACTTCAGAGTTTTACGTATGAATTTAAGGGGAGTAACCCACAAGCAGAGCAGCTCTGGTGGCGCAGTGGGTACGACTTTTGGCTGCTAGCCGAAAAGTGCGGTGGTTTGAGCCCATCAGCTGCTCTGAGGAAGAAAGATGGGGCGGTCTGCTTTTGTAGAGATTACGGCCTTGGAGACCCCATTGGGGGTTGCTGTGAGTCGGAACGGACCCGATGGCAGTGGTTGGTTTGATGGGAACAGTCCAGTCCAGTGTTAGAAACGTGCACTCGTTTCCTTTGGGGCCTGTGATCTTGTCCTGTGTTCCTTGGGGGAATTGCTCAGTGGGGTCGATGAGCGGGGAGACCTCCACTCGAACCGTTTCCCATACCTGCAATTGCTGTAGCGGTGCGCCACAAGTCTTCCCAAACCTCTCACCCTCCCTTCCATGATTATTTGGAAGATTGATGAAAAATAGAAAGAAAAAATACTGATCTTAGTCTAGACAGACAGTCATCTTTCTCTACTTAAGAGGCATGATTTTACTGTGGGTTTTCTTCACATGAAGTCTGCTCTTAGGATTTCAGAGTTAACACCACCGATGTAGGTATCTAGGAAACAGGAATCCCTTGTGTTCTTGACCAGTGCTGTTTTGCCTTTAAAAAAGGGAAGTTTTTATAGGCATGTTGCCGGAAGCGGCCTTTGGCCCCCTTTGTGGGTAAGTTCAGAGCGTTTAATGGCTAACAGAACCGTCGGGTGCTGGAACCCAGGCTCCCCTTCCTGTAGTCAGGGTGCTCCAGCTTGGTGCGGCGAGCCGCGAACTGGCCTTTTCTTCTGCCTCTTTTTGCCACATTGCTCCCGGGGCCAAATCAGCACCTCCACCTGGCCATCCCAGCAAGGTGATTTGTGAAAGGGTGAGACTTCAGAGCCTGGTCCCTCTCCTCCCAGTGATCAGAACACTACCATCCAGAGGGTGCCTTCCCGGCTTCCTCGCAGCTTCTCGCCCATTTCCCTTGCCCTGCAGAGGCCACAGGTGCATTCTCAGCTGCTTCCAGGAAGGCCTGAGACGGGGTTCTTGGTATCTGCTCCTTATTTCTGCTGGCTGTGGCCCTAGGGGTTCTCTTGGTGGCCCTTCTTTAATGTAACCCAGCTGTTGCACAGAGCATGTGTCTCCTCTGGAGCGGCTGTTTGTCCGTCTTTGGGCCTTCATTACTGTCTGAGTAGCCCAGCAAGCTGCAGGGTAGCAGAAGGTAGGCTATGTGCACTCGTGCAGGAAGGGGAGACAGTTCACCAAGCAGCCACTGCTTACTCCCTTGGTACCTAGAGTTTGGTCGCAGTGTCTGTTCCAGAGAGAAAACTCGGCCACTTGCCTCTGGCATTTAGGATAAATGGGTAAAGTGTGATTGAATGTTCAAGAACAAAAGGAAAATAAGAAATGGTACGAATGAGTTTTTAACAGCATTCCTGGGAGCTGCTTGTGGCATCAGTCATTGGATACTACGGTTCCCATCGATTGCTCCCAGAGGGGCATGTTCTGGTTCTAGAAGGCCTTTTACCACAGAAGAAAGCAGGCAGCAGAACGCTGGGGTTGTGGACTCAGAAACGTATGTGCATGTGAGCCTGACATCGTGAAGCGGTTGCTGGTCAAGGCTGGGGACTTGGACAGAGCCAGCCCATTTTCTGTTTCTGTGGCAGAGACAGGTTGCCCGGCACAAGTCACCTGTGGGCGGGAAAAGCTCTGTGGTGCAGCAAGTCCAGGGCTCTTGGACTGGTACCCTTGTTGGAATTAAAACCAGGTGATATGTTCAGTGCTTTCCACGTATATTCTCTTGGTTTTGATACTCAAACTTGTCACGGGTGGCTTTCTAGAGGAGGAAATAGGTCCAGAAAAACTCCTTGGGGTGCTTGATGACACAGATGGCAGTCCGCGGGAGAGAACATCCTGTCTGACGTCTGGATAGCGACTGTTGGCCCTATACTAGTGTGTAAATTTCCCTCACGTGGAAATGTTTGAACCACTGGCAGCAAATTCTTCATCACAGTCACCTCCACTTGCTGCACCTGCAGCTTTAAATCACTGAAAGGCTTGCAGCCTTTTCCTGCCCTAAAGTCAGGCTAAATGAGAACCATGTGCACCTGTTCTGGGTCACCCACAAATCCGTAAAGATACACTTAGAAACGCGCTTCATTCATACCTTGAGGACTGGCTGTATGATTGTTGCCAGAGCAAGACTCACGGGCAGCTTTTGCTGGGTTTGTCTTACTACTTTGAGTTATCAGTGGCATTTCTGTAAGCACAGTGCCGCATATGTTAGCAGACACAGGTACCTGTATTGAGTGCCATTGACTACTGTTTTTGATACCGCCTCAGTCTGCAGTAGTTACAGAAGTTTAGCAGACCACCAATGGCTAGAGAAGAAGCTGCCGTCCTACTCCTACCTTCACTACTGCCACCGGTCGACAGTAGTCTGTGTGGGCCCTGGGGGCACAAACGGTCCACACTTGACTGCTGTCCCAGCCCTTGTGCTGCTGGAACAGACACTGCACGTGGAAGGCTGTCACAAGCAAACGGATTCTCTTGTGGTTTTGGAGGCTGGCAGTCTGAGTGCACGGTACTGGCTCTAGGGGAAGACTGTCTCTCTGCCTCTCGTTCCTAGGAGGATCCTAGCACAGGGACCCTGGGTTCAGAGGACGCACTCCGCTCCCGGTTCCTTTTGGTATTAGATGGTCCCCCTTCTCTGCTCCCTTCTCTCCTTTATCTCTTAGAAGATAAAAGGTTGCAGGCCACAGCCCAGGGAAGCTCCCGTTACATGGGACCAGGCCTGTGATGGGTCTGAGGGTGTTATACCCCACCCTTGAGCTGAACCCTTTTACGCCTGATGGGCTTACCACACAGATCACATCACAGGATATCATCATTGCATAACCTCTGAACCAGAGCATCGTGGCCCAGCCAGCGTGACACAATTCAAGCCATGACAACTGGTAGCCTAAAAGTCGGCAGTTCTGTGAGCATAGCAGCCAAGGAAACTGTGTGGAGCAGTCCTCCTCTGTAGCACACGGTCGCCAGGGGTCAGAATCGCCTCAGCCAGACCAGCTATCAGTTTCTTGGGGTTTGTGGGGTTTTGGTTTTGTGTGTGTGTTTCTGTACTTCCTTTGAATCTTCAGGCATTAACATAACATTGTTGCTGCTGTTGTTATGTGCTGTCAAATCCCCTCCTTGGATTTCTGAGGTGGTATCACTGCGGAAGTAGGTTGTCCAACCTTCCTTCCCAGCAGTGGCTGGGGGTTGGAACCACCAACCTTCTGGTTAGCAGTCAAATGCCTTAGGCACTGCGCCACCAGAGCTCCCGTTAACCTCAGAAAATAGCTGCCAAATGCAATCAATTTCGAACCTTATTTTGAAAATGAAAGAGCTGATTCCACTTGAGTGTTGAAGAAAGATCAAACCAGACTCACTGCCGTCAAGTTGATTCTGACTCCTGGCGACCCGCGTACAGTTTCCAAGGCTGTAAATCTTTACGGAAGCAGACTGCCTCATCTTTCTTCTGTGGAATTGTTGGTGGGTTCAAACCACCACTGACCTTCTGGTTAGCAGCCCAGTGCTTTAACTACTGTACCACCAGAGCTCCTTAGAAAGGTAGAAGGCATTGCTAGATTTTATTTATAGTCGTAATTTAACGTGAACGCTTTACTTTCCTCTAACTTCAGAGCAAGGCCCTCGTGTACTTTGCCCCCACAGGAGACGGCAGGTTTTCCTGACTGCAAAAAGAACATGCGTGGGGGTGGCTGCTCTGAGCTCTGGCTGGCTTCACGAGGTGGAGAGACGGTCACTGTCAAGGCTGTCCTGCAAGGCAAAGGTCAGACATGCTGCCACCTTCCAGCTTTCTACCAACTCTGACACCAGCCGTCCTGCCCACAGTACTCTGCTTGTCTGCTGGGTTCGATAATTCATTGCAGTGGCCACACACAACTCATAGGCAATACTCAAAATTTTGGGGGTTTATTAGGGAAGGTCCAGGTGACAATTCAGGTTCAGGACCACTCAGGATACAGTTCCTTGATCAGAACCGCTTCTCGGCTGTCCATCAGCCTTGCTTCCCTCTGGCCTCAGCCACTGCCCTGCTTGACCCAGCGTTACAAAGCTCTTAGCTCTGCTGTGCCCAGACAGGCACCCCACTCCACCAGCAAGCCTTCTGCCCAAAGGCACACAGCTCTCTCACTCCGTTGGGCTGAGAAGCCTGCCCGTCTGTCTCGTGCTGGTCTCTTGCCTGTGCTGCCGCTGTCTCTGAGCCAAGGAGGTCCAGTGCAGGGTTCTCAGATCCAAGGGCACAGTCCACTCCACTCCTGGCTCCTCTGTTGATGGCAGTGAGAATCCCCCCTTTTCTGCCTGTGGGAGGGCACATTTGGAGCTGCGTGGGATGGCAAGACTGACCCATCCCCACATTACGGTTCCCTACACTTTATTTCCATGGCTCCACCCCCACAAAGGCGTCATGTACCTTACTGACATTATTAGCGAGCTACTCAGTCCCCTTCTTGGTGGGCCATAAGCACTTCTTTGCGTCGTTCTACCCAGTTACGTGCTGGGAGTCACAAAGAGCCTGACTGGAAGAGCCGTGTTAAGTTACTCACTGCCCCACACTAGCCAGTGCATCCTTTCCTTCTCACAACCCCTTAGGGATACTGATACTTCGAACTAATCGGGTAACAAAATTGAGTGTAAATTTGTTAGTTCCAGATGAGTATCCCATTGCCATAAAACGTACCCCGCCACCTCCTGTCCTTGGGAAGTTATTCTCTGGTGTGTGAAGCTTTTTCCCAGTACCTTCTCTCCGCTCTCCATTTTTCCTTTCCTTTGGAATCTTCATTTAAACACTCATTTTCTTGATGTCTCTTGTATGTTCTTATCTTAGCTAACTTTGCTCTTTTCTGAGAAAATACCCCCCTGCAACCTTCTCTAAAGGTAAATTAACTCATTTTGCAGTCCAAGCATGGGATGGGGTGTGTGGCCAGGAAGTGGGGGGTCATAAAGGAGAAGGAAGAGGTTGATAGTCTCCTGAATCCTTACTTGTGTGTCCAACCAGTCTTCTTCCTTGAGCAAAAAGTTGTTTCGGTTTTTTGTTTTTGGTCATTCAGAGCCATTGTTGATCAATTTAGTCACTGCCTTGCTTATCAAAGACCTTTACCCTTTGCTCTTTATTGCTTGTCTTGTATCCTATTATGCCACGTCAAGATTTCGTTTTAGTTGCAAAAACAACTGTGTCCCAAATTTAGCATTTTAATTTTCTTTTTAATTTATAAAATATTTCATATATGCAAGTTACAAATGGTAAAGCAGACACTCGCATAATAATAAACCCACCACCTCGCTTAGAAATTAGTCCTTACCAACACACTGGACGCCCTTGTGTGACCCTTCCTGTTAGAGCCACCTGCTGGTCCTTACCTGGGCCTCAGGCAAACCCTGAGACTAAATTTTGTCTTAGTATCATTTTGCTTTCCTTTATGGTTTTAATGTAGACAGAATCAGCGCTATATGGTTTAACGTTGCTTGTTTCTGAACTTAGAATATTAACACTATCACACTTTAATTTTGTCGTCATTTTGAGACTCATCCATATTGAGGTGCGGGGCTCTGTTGGTGATCGGTTGTGCTTTTTAGTGTGTTGTCATTTGAATACACTGTGGTTTATCCCCTCTCTGTTGATGCACATGTGGATAGTTTCCAGTTTGTTACTGTTCTTAAGAGCAATGCTGCATGAATATTCTTGTAGGGGTCTCCTGGTGCACATTTAGTTGGCATTTCAGTGTCCCTGTAAAAGTCATCATGGCTTTGTATTTATGAGGCATAAGTCTTTGTGTATTTGCATCTCTGTGAACATAAAGCCACACTTAAAATGAGAATCACATTGCCTCCTACGGCTCTTAAAATTAAAAACAAATTGTCTGGTTAACATGCAGTAGAACCCACCTTTCTAGTGCATGGCTCTGTGCGTGTTGACAGCTAAGATGGGGTGTGGAATCAGCTTCAGTCAGGACCAGCCGAGCCCCGTCACCCTGCAGAGTTCACTTGGGTTGCTTCATCTCTTTCAGTTTTTAAACGAGCAGTTTTCCTTACTGCTGATTAATTTACTGCTCGTGGTTAAAGGCAGGATGCTTTTCATAAGCAGTTAAGTGCGTTGTGGGGACCTGAATGTCAGTGTCTGGCACAGCCCTGAGTTCAGGGGTGTGTGTGTGTGTTTTAACTACAACTGTGCGATAACTGGTTTGTAAATTAGTATTTCTGTTGGTGATTGTATTGAAGATTTATATGCAGCAAGAAATAAATTTGTTTTCTGAAAATGTATTACTGTAAAAAAATACTTACTCTTCAGCATATCTGTAGACTTCATAAAATTCCATCTAAAATATCAGCAGAAATATTTGTTTTTAGAATTTTACAGTTATCCTTAGATTCATAGGAAGATTACTGAAGAAAAGACAAAAGGGTTTTTTTTTTTTTTTTTCCAATTTAAAAGGGGAGATATTCCATAATCAATACTACAAAACCAAACCCACTGCCACCAAGTCAGTTCCAACTCATAGCAACCCCCCTTTGGTTTTCCAAGATGGTAAATCTTTACGGAAGTAGATTGCCCCGTCTTCCTTGCATGGAGTGGCTGGTGGGTTTGAACCGCCAGCTTTCTGGATAGCAGTCAAATACCTTAGGCACTGTACCCCCAGAGCTCCTTATAATAGATATTAAGGAATAATAAATAGGTCTTTGTCAGTGACCTTCATGTTAGTAAATGCAGTGGACATTTTCAGCCCTCATCGTACATGACCTCTCACTTGAATCCTTGAAACTCCCTTCCATTGGCTTTCACCAGCCAGACTCCTCGTCTTCCTGGGTGTGCCATGCACTCTTACAGCCAGCCATCCTGTGTTCCTCAGGGGTCAGTGCTGGGCCTTCTTATTCCTGTATGACCCTTTGGGGGGCGTTTTGTCTGTGGCTGCAGTTCCGGTCACTGACCATCTATGTGTATCCCAAAGACCCTACATTGCTGTTCCTGGCCTAGGAGCTGCAGCTGCTTGATGTGAGCATCTCAGAGTTACCCCTGGTTTTCAGGTTCTGAATATCTTTTCTGTTTTCACTGTTTATACTTAAGATTTTCTATTTTAACCATTGATCCATGTTTCCAGCTTAAAAGTAAGTGATGGCTAAAATACAGTACTTTGGTGGAACTAAATTCAGTGTTTGAAAACAATTCGGAGGGGAAAAAAATGGTCTTGGTGGTTATTCTTTACAGGAAGTTGCGTTATGTTAGAGTATTTTGGTTTCTTGAGTGGTCAGCTTTTAGATATTTTTTCAAAGTGGAGGTGAGGAGATTTGTTGATCGGTTGAAAGTCCAGTAAGGTAGAAATTTCGCTCACTTGAGTTTTGAACATGATCTTGGACAGCTATTAGATGTAGGAGTCAGGTGTTCAGCAGAGTGGTCTGGTTGGAAAGGGGAATTTGGCTGTTGTTTCTGTGGGGCTGGTGGTTAAAGCCACAAGATAACTCGGTAAAGCCAGTTGAGCTGAGCCCTGGGGTGTCGCAGTGTCTGGAGCTGGGGAGAACCAGCAAAGGCAGCCAGGGATAGAAGGAGACTCAGGAGAGGTGGTGTGTCTGAAACCTAGTGAAGAAGAAGCTTCAAGGAGATGCAGCAAATTGGGGGGATGGGGAATGGAGTTTAGGGCATGGGATTGCCTGTTATCTAGGCCCTGGGTGGTACCAACCAGATCATGCCCTTGGCTGCTAACCAGAAGGTTAGGGGTTTGAGTCCACCCAGACACACCTCAGAAGAAAGGCCTTTTGCTCTTCTGGAGAAATAAACTGGTGGAAGCCCTGCGGAGCACTGGACTGTGACATGGGGGTTAGTCATGGGTCCGAGTGGGCGTGGCAGCAACTGGTCTGTTTTTTTCATTCGATAACCAAGTAGAGAGGTCAGGTAATTAAGTGTCTCAGCCTGGAGGTCGAGGGTGATTCCTGGCTGGAGCTTGAAATTGGGGACTTGTCAGCATTTTGAATAGTCGGCCCATTAGCACAGAGTCAGCAAGGAGAGGAGGGCCAGACTTTCCCCTGCAGATTCAAATGCAGTGAAGAAGACTTCTGTATTGTCGCTTGATCCTGTGGGACTTTTCCTGAGAGAGAGTCTCTTATGGCCTAGTGTGTTGTTTTTTAAGTGTGGTCCCAGGCCAGCTGCATCAAGCTTCACCTGGGATGGTGCTAGAAATGCAAATTCTCGGGCCCCAAGCCAGGCTTACTGAATCGAGGGCGTTGGTGGTGTGGGCCATGCAGTGTAGTGTTTCATACTCAAGAGAGTCTGAGAAGCAGGCTTTGGTAAAGGGACTATCCCTCTGCATTCAGCTTTGCGTTTGCTTTCGTCAGGAGTCCTAGTGGTAGCATAGATCTTGACCCATTTGTATATTCGTTTCTAAGCTACGAGCTTCACGAACAGCGCATGTACTAAAAATCTGAACTCCCGATTTGGTGTGAGGCTAAGCTGTGCTTATCACTCTCAAGGGTGCAACCCCCTCTTCCGCACCCAGTCCGGCCAGCAGACATGTTTCCTCATGGACCCTCTGTGCCAGTGGACGTCTTTTCGTTTTCCCTTTTACTGAAGTGTAGTACTTGAAAGCTCTGACTCTGTGCTGGGGTCTATTATAAGGTCTTAATCTTCTATCCTCTTGGGAGCCACATCAGAATGAGCCTGCTCTGCTTTTCATTTTTCACTGTTTCTGGTCTGATTTTCATGTAAGTCCATGATGTTGTCAGAACGGAAATCTTTATGGTTACTTTATCAAAGTTTGGACTACTTCTGTAACTGCAGTGGTCTTCCATGCCTTGTCCTAGGTTGATTCTATTAATTGAAAACTAGTAAACATTTTCCGGAAACCAATCACTAACTTTACCTGGAAGAGAGAGAGAGCTCAGATAAGCTAAGCACTATTGAAGAAGAGGAGCAAAGTAGGAGGTCTCACACTCCCTGACAGCAAAACCTGCCGAATCCAGAAATAGCTCTGTCCATCTGAGGTCAGCTCATCTTTGGCAAAGGGCTGAAACCCATCAAATGAGGGACAGAGAGCCTCTTTAACAAATGGTGCTGGCAAAATTGGATATCCACTTGCAGAAAAATGAAACAAGATCTGTACCTCACACCATATACAAAAACGAACTCAAGGTTGATCAGAGACCTAAATGTAAAACGCAGAATTACAAAGTTCATCAAAGATAAAATAGGGACAAACCTTGGGGCCCTAATTATGGCATAAACAGACTATTAATATCAAGCACAACCCAAAACACACAAAGAGCAGAAGCTAATCTAGATGACTGGGACCTTTAAAAATTAAATTCTTATGCACATCAAAAGACTTCTCCAAAAGAGTAAAAAGAGAACCTACAGATTGGGAAAAAATATTTGGCTTTGACATATCCAACAAGGGACTTACCTCTAAAATTTGTAGAAAACTTCAACACCTCAACATTAAAAAGACAAGCAACCTAATTAAAAAATGGGCAAAGGACATAAACAGACAATTTACCAAGGAAGATATATTCAGGCAGCCAACAAGCACATGAGGAAATGTAATCATTGGCTATCTGAGAGATGCAAGTCCAAACAACAATGAGATACCTTTTCACACCACTAGTGATAGCAGAGTTCAATAAGACAGAAAACAACAAATGCTGGGAAGGGTGTGGAGAGATTGGAACTTTCATACACTGCTGGTGGGGCTATAAAATGGTACAATCACCTGTGGAAAACAGTATGGCGCGTCCTTAAAAAGTTGAAAATAAGAATCCCATTTGATCCAACAATCCCACTACTAGGAATATATCCCGAAGAGGTGAGACCTGGGACACTAATAGAGACATGCACACCCGTGTTCATTGCAGCACTGTTTGCAATAGCAAAGAGGTAGAAACAGCCTCAGTGCCCATCAGTGGGAGAATAAATAACCAGATTATGCTGCATACACACCATGGAGTACTGGGAAGCACTAAAGAATAACAAATGGGCGGATCACTTCGTTACACGGATGAACTTGGAGGACATTCTGCTGAGTGAAATAAGTCCATCACAGAAGGACAAATTGTTGTATGAGTCCATCATTATGAAAAGTCAAGGCAAAGTTTACACAGGGAAGGACATTTTCTTTGGTTATCAGGGGTGCGAGAGGAGGGAAAACTGCTGACTGGTTAAGAGACGTGTGTTGACTTGGGTGAAGGGAAAGGCGATATGACAAAATGTGTGACCAGCAGCACAGTGTCACTGAGGAAAAGGAGGACGCAGAGAGGTACACAGAGGCACAGGTAAACCCAGGTAAAGACTGTTACATACCCAGTACTGCATTATCAGTCATAACAAACATTGGTCCATGGGGGGATACATGGACAGACAGGCGAGAGGATCAGGTCTGGGTAGGCGGGTGGCAATATACCCATGACGATAGATAGGTCTGGCAGATGATATTCCTACGTGTGTATTTGTATGTGTTACCAGAATATCCATATACATTACAGAGCTAATGGGGCAAAGTTAGGAACTTCTTAGCCACCACCAAGCACTTTGAGGGAGTGAATTGCTGGGCCTGTGGGCTTGGGACCATGGTCATAGGGGGACAT
>NW_006921761.1:2788853-2790266 GCF_000298275.1 Orycteropus afer afer
AGATGGAGTAATTGCTCTCTCCTCGTCCAGAGCAGAGAAGAGGGAAGAGAATCAAAGCCATGGAAACAGTCCAAGGGCTAGTGGACCACACGACCCTCAGCCTAGGTGACCCTGAGACCAGAAGTAGATGGTGCCCAGCTACTAATGCCAACCACTGGGAAAAGGATCAGAATTGGAGAGCCTGGATAGACGAGGAGAAAAAATGTGGAACAAAATCCAGAACAGAAACATAAAGACTAGAATTACTGGTCAGATGGACCCTGGTAGAACCCCCGAGACTATGGTCCTGGGTTATCTTTCAGGCTTAGAATTAGACTCAGTCCCATGAGTTAGTGCTCAGCCAGACTACCCAGACAAGCCTATGAGCTGAACAACTACATGAGAGACATGGGCTCAGAACAGTCAGCCCCCACGGCAGCAGATCGAAAGGGCCACATTTGCGTGAAGGAAAGCTCTCAAACCCACACTCACTGCCATTGAGTCCATTTCGACTCATAAGCAGCCCTTCCTGGGTTTTCAAGGCAGTAAATCTTTATGGAAGTGCATCACCCTATCTTCCTTCCACAGGGCAGCTGGTGGGTTTGTACTAGCAACCTTCTGGTAAGCAGGCCAATGCCTTAGGCCCTGCTAGGCAGGCAGGAATGCACAGGTAAGAAGAGCGCAGAGAGGAGATGGGAGGGGAGCCGTTCTATTGTTGGGGTTGTAACAGGTGCTGTTAAACAAAATGTGTATGAGCCATTGAGTGTAAGATGAATCTGCTTTGTAAAGTTGTACCCAAATCACAATCAAAAAAACAAAAACACACCAGTTGCCGTTGAGTTAGCTTGGACTCCCGGCGACCCCTTGTGTGTCAGTACAGCCGGGCTGCAGAGGGTAGTGTTCAGTGACTGATGTTTGGAAGTAAGATTACCAGGGCTTGCTTTTAGAGTGTTGTGAGGGTTTGTATATTGGTACAAAAACAAGTCTCATGATTGGCCCACGGGGAAGGAAATGGAAATCTCTCACTATCGTACCAGTCCAATTCAAAGAATGATTTAGGTGACAATGGCAAATGGATTTGTTCTTTGTTTCCCTGGACTCAAATCTTCTTTTGTATTTCTTATGCGAAAGAGCCATGTGCTTAAATTTTACTAAGAACTTCCAGGTTTGTAATCAATTTTTTTCTTTAAATACTTTATTGTGTTTTTGGTGAAAGTTTACACAGCAAATGAGGTTTCCATTTAACAATTTCTATCCGTGACCCTTGGGTGACACTGGTTACGCTTTCCACGTGTGTCAGCATTCTCGTTGTTTCTGCCCTGATTGTTCTGTTTTTGTGAATCTAGCTGCTGTGCTCCCCCTCCTCCCATTTCTGCTTTTGGGGTAAATATTGACTGTCTGGTCTCATGTAGATGATTTTTTTTTTTTTTTTTT